>NC_135322.1:23960721-24264540 GCF_048772815.1 Callospermophilus lateralis | reverse complement strand
CCATAATGGTAAACCTAGACCTATTCCTAATCCTTAGGCTAACCAAAATCCTAACCCCATTAGTAGTTCTGACCCTAGCCCTCATTTTAGCTCTAATATTATCCCAAACTCTAATGCTAACCCTGACCCTTATTCTGAACCTAACACTAAATTTAGGTCTATACCTGACCCTAACACTAGACCAAACTCTAACACTGGCACTACCAATAAACTTATTCCTAATCCTAACTCTACCACTAGCCTTAGACCTAAATCTAATTCTAAAGCTATCCTTAACTCTGGCCCTAGACCTAAACAGAAACTTAGTCCTAGGTCTAACAATAACACCTCCATTAACCCAAACACTACACTTACTCCTAGACATAAAACTAGTCCTAATTCTGGCTATAACCCTAACTCCAACTCTAAACGGCACACTGACCAGCATTTAACCATAAACCTACTTCTAAACCTGACCCTAACCGAAAATATAAACTTAACCCGAGAGCTAGCCATAACCCTAATCCTAAAACTAGCCCTACTCATAACCCTAGTTCTTACATTACCCGCAGGCCTAACCCTAGGCCTAAACCTAACACAAAACCTAGAGCTAAACCTAGGCCTTAACCTAGCCCTAAGCATAACCCTAACCCTAATCCTAGCCCTAATCCTAACTTAACCCTAGCCTTACTCCCAACCCTAGCTCAAAGCCTAACACTTAGGTTTTATATTAGGGTTTGGGCAAGAATTAGGGCTAGGTCTAATGTCAGGTCTGAGGTTACAATTAGGTTAGTGTTAGGGTTAGTGCTAGGGGCCAGTTTTGTTTTTGAGCTACAACTAGGTTTAGAACTAGTTTTAGGAATAGTGATAGTGTTAGGGCTAGTGGTAAGGTGAGGTTTAGGCTTAGGTTTGGGGTTGTATTAGAGTTATAGAGATCTAGAGTTAGGACTTGGGCACAGCTTAGGGGTTAGGTTAAGGCTAGTGTTAGAGGTATGGTAACCGATAGAGTTAGTATTAGAAATAGGTCTAGGGCAAGAGGTAGAGTTAGTTTAGGGCTAGGGTTAGAGTTATGGTTATGATTAGCACTAAATTAGGTCTAAGATTAGAGCTAGGATTAGTGTTAGGTTTAGGGTTAGGGTTAGCATTAGTGTTAGTGTTAGGATTAGGTTTAGAGTTAGGGTTAGAAGAAGGGATGTGGTTATACATAGGTTCAGAACTAGGGAAAGGGTTGAAGCTACGGATTGGGCTAGGGTTAGGGTTCAGGTTAAGATTAAGGCTAGGTTTATGTTTAGGATGAGGCTTGGGTTTAAGTTAGGTTTATGGCGAGAATTAGGTTTTTGGCTAATGTCAGTTAGGGTTACGCTTAGTGATAGTGTTAAGGTTAGGATTATGTCTAGGTATATTGTAAGGGTTAGGTGTCAGGAAAGGTTCCATTTTAAAGGTAGGTGTATTGTTAGGGTAAGTGTCTTGTTTAAGGTTTGGTTTAGAATATGGTTTAGGTTTAGGGCTTGATTTAGCATTAGGGTTAGGGATTGGGTTAGAGTAATTAATAAGGTTAGGTTTAGTGTTTAGGTTAGTTTTCGGAAATGGTTCGGGTTAGTGTTAGATATAGGTTTAGAGTTAGGTCTAGGTTTAGCATTTGGATTAAGCTTATGTTTAGGGTAATGGATAGGTTTAGGGATAGGGTAATGGTTAAGATTAGATCTAGGGTTAGGATTAGGGTTAAGGTTAAGCCTAGGGTTAATGTTAGGGTTAGGTTTAGGGTAACTGACAGGGTTTGAGCTATGGTTAGGGCTAGGGCAATTGTTAGGGTTAGTGTGATGTCTAGGTTTAGGGTTAGGTTTAAGTTTAGAGCTTTAGGTTAGGGTTAGGCTGCGTTTATCATTAGGGTTAGGATAAGGGTTAGGGTTAGATTTAGGACTCAAATTAGGGCTAGGTTTACTGTTAGTGCTTGGTTTAAGGTTAGAGTGGTGTTTTAGAGCTAGGATGAGTGTTAGGGTATAAGTCAGGTCAGGGCTAGTTTAAACGTTAGGGTTAGAACTTGAATTAGGGCTAGGATTAGTTCTAGGTGTAATTGCGGGTTTGGTTTTAGTTAAGGTTTAGGTTTAGTCTATTGTTCAGTTTTGCTTTATCCAATGGTTAGGGTTAGCACTAGTTTTATGATTAGCATTAGGGTTAGGTCTAGTGTTAGTTTTAGGCTTAGGTTTATGGCTAGGGTTATATTTAGATTTAGGCTTAGATCTAGGGTTAGGCTAGGCCTAAGAATGGGGCAAGGGTTAGGGTGAGGTTTAGAGTTATGTTAAGGGATAGAGTTAGAACTAGGTATAGGCTGTTGTGAGAGTTAGAGTTTGTCTTAGGGCGAGGATTATTGTTAGGGTTTGGATAAAGGTTAAGTTAAGGTCTTGATTAGGGCTAGAGTTAGTGTTCAATTTAGGCCTAGTGATAGGATTATGGCTAGGTTTATGTTTAGGATAAGGGATGGCTTTATATCTAGGTTTAGTGGTAGGTTTAGGCTTAGTGTAGGGGAAGGGCTAGGCATAGAATTAGGATTACGAATAAGGCTAGGTTTAGTGCTAGGATGAGGGCTAGTGCCGCAGTCTGGCTGGGCACAATTCAGGAGCTATGTGTCAAAAGAAACAAACTTTATTTTTAGAACCACACACGCCAAACTGAACAGCTCCTCAGGAAAAAATTCAGAGCCCAACTGCCACCACCGGCCTCCGACAAGCCTCTCAACTTTCCCCACTCCTCCTTCCCTTGAGGCCGATTGGCTGGGTCGCATGGGCGGAGCCAAAAACAGTCCCCTAATGAGCAGCTCCATGGTCTGAAACTGCAGGGAAACAGCCCAATGAGCATCACCACAGAGGAGCCAATCAGTTGGCAGCTAGAAGTTGCTGGGGCCTCTGTGAGCCAAACATCAGCTGGCAGCTGGAAGTTTGCTGGCAGCTGGAAGTTTGCTGGGTCCCCTTCGGCTTCGGCTCTCAACAGGCTAGTGTTTTGTTTGTTTGTTTGTTTGTTTGTTTTGTTTTTAGGTTTAGGGCTAGGATCAGGGCTAGGGCTAACATCAAGTCTAGGATTATGGTTAAAGATAATTTTAGGATTAGGTTTAGGTCTACATCTAGTGCAAGGTTTAGGCTAAGGGTAAGGGTCAGGTTTAGAGCTAGGGGAATTTTTAAGCTTAGGATGAAGGTTAAGGTTTCTGTTTAAGTTAGGATTTAAGTTTAGGGCTCGAATTAGCATTAGGGTTAGATTTATGGTAATGATAGGGTTTGGTTTAGGATTCAGGATAGGTTTAGGTTCATTGATAGGGTTAGCATTAGCAATAGGTTTAGGGTTAGGCTTAGGGTTAGTATTAGGGTGAGGGTTATGATTATGGTTGTGGGTCAGATTAGAGCTTAGGTTAGAAGGAGAGTTAAGGTTAGGAATAGATCTTGAGTTATGGTTAGGGTTAGGTTTAGAACTAGAGTTAGGTTTAGGGTTATGGTTAGTGTAAGGGTTTGGTTTTAAACTAGGTTTATGGCTAGGGAGGGGGTTAGTTTTAGGGTTAGGTCTAGGGATAGGATTATGGTAGAGTTAGTGTTAGGATTAGGGTTAGGGCTAGGGTTATCTTTAAGATTAGGTTTAGGGTTAGAGTAATGGATCAGGTTAGATATACGGTTAGGGTCAGGGTTAGATTTTGGTTTAGGGTTAGGATTAGGGCTATGGTTATGTTTAGGTTTATGGTTAGGTTTAGGGTTTGAGTTAGGGTTAGGGCTATGCCGAGTGTTAAATTTAGGATTATGTCTAGGGTCAGTTTTCCAGTTAGGGTTAGGTTTAGAGTTATGCTTTGGGCTAGAATTATCAATAAGTTTAGGGTTAGGGTAATGGGTAGTTCAAGAGGTAGGTTTAGGGCTAAGTTTGAGTATAGTACTAGGGCTTGAATTAGAATTATAATTTGTGATAAGTCTAGGTTTATGTTTAGGGTAAGGTTTAAGCTTTGAGCTAGGGTTAGGACTAAAATGTGGACTAGGTTTATGTTAGGGCTAGGGTTAAATTAGGGCTAGAGTTAGGGATAGTGTTACCCTTAGGGTTGGTTTAAGCCTCAGATTAGATCTATGTTTAGTTCTAGGTTTAGGCCTAGGGTTAGGGATATGGGTAATGTAAGAGCAAAAATTATGATTAGGACTTGTTTTAGTATTCGAACTATGGATGTGTCTAGAATTAGTTTTAGGTTTTGATTAGAGTCAGGTTTAGAGGTACGTTTAGTGTTAAAGGCAGCGAAAGTGTTCGGGTTACAGTTAAAGTTCAGGTTAAAGCCAGAATTAGGACTAGGTTTTTGTCTAAGTGTGGGGTTAGTGTTTGGGTTAGGTAAAGGGTTATTGTTAGGGCTATGGATAGGTATTTCTATAGGTCTAGAGTTAGATTTAAGGCTATATTAAAGTTAGATTTAGGTCTAGAGCTAATGGTAGGGTTTGGTTTAGGTAAAAGGTTACCAGTAGGGCTAGTATTAGGGTTTTGTTTAGGGTTAGAGTCAGGATCAGGTTTAGACCTTGGGTTTGTGTTAGGGTCAGAATGAGGGTCAGGGTTAGGTTTAGGGTTTGGGATAGGGTTAGAGCTAAAATGAAATCTAGGATTAGGACTATTAATAGGGTTATTATTTGGTTAGCCTAAGGATTAGGGATAGGTCTATGGTTACCATTAGGTTAGTGTTTTGCTTAGGGTAAGGGATAGGGTTAGAGATAGGTTTAGGGCTATGGTTACGGTTATGTTTAGGGTTAAATGTAGGTTTAGGGCTCAGATTAGGGCTTGATTTTGGGGAGGTTTAAGGCTAGGTTTAGGGCAATGACTAATGTAAGAACTAGGTTTACACTTAGGATTTGTTTTAGGGTTAGGGTTAGCAGTAGGTCAAGTGTTCTGGTTAGGTTTAAGGTTAGATTGATATTTATAGCTAGAGATAGTGTTAGAGTACGATTCAGGTCAGGGTTACTTTTAGAGTTAGTGTTAGGACTCGAATTAGGGTTAGAGTTACTTTTAGGGTTTCGTTTAAGTTTAGGGTGTTATTTAGAGCTAGAGTGAGCATGAGGATATGAGTCAGGGTCAGGGTTATTTTTAAGGTTAGGTTTAGGTCTTGAATTAGCGCTAGGTTAGTTCTAGATGTAGTGATAGTGTTTGGTTTAAGTTAAGGTTTAGTGTTAGGCCTGTTTCTCGGATTTGTTTTAGTGCTATGGTTAGGGTTAGGGCTAGTTTTACAATTAGCTTTAGGGTTAGGGCTAGGGTTAAGGTTCGGGTAAGGATTAATGCTAGGTTTAACACTAGGATTATGGTTTGGTTTTGTGTTAGGGTTAGGGCAAAAATTAGGGTTAAGGCTCTTGTCAGGCCTAGATTTACAGTTAGGGATAGTCTTAGGGTTAAGTTTATGGCTAGGTTAAATTTAAGTGTTATGTTTAGGGAAAGGGTCAGGTTTAGATATACGGGTATTATTAGGGTCAGAGTCAGGCTTTGGGTTTGGGTTAGATTAAGGTATAGGTTTAGGGCTGAAATTAGCATTAAGTTTAGAATTAGGGTTAAGGTAATGGATAGAGTTAGGTTTAAGTTTCAGTTTAGGTTTAGGGTAATGGATATGGTTTTGGTTGGTGATAGGTTTAGGGTTAGGCCTAGGGTTAGCATTAGCTTTATGGATATTTTTAGGGTAATTTATAGGGTGAGACCTAGGGTTAGGGGTAGGGTTAGGTTAGGATTAGGACTAGAGTTAGTGTTAGGGTCAGGGTTAGTGTGAGGGTTAGAGTGAGTATTAGGTTTCAGGTATGGTTTATGGTTTGAGCTAGGGTTAGTGCTAGGGCTAAGGTTAATTTAGGGTTTGGTCTATGGTTATGGTCATGGGTAGAGCTAGGGCTAGGTTTGTCATTAGATACGGTAATAGGTTTAGATGTCAGGTTAGAGTTAGGGTTAGGTTTCGGTTAGCATTAGGGTTATGTTTAGGGTTAGGGTTAGGGTTTGAGCTAGCTTAGATTTAGGGTTAGGGTTAGATTCACTTTTAGT
The DNA here is from genome assembly GCF_048772815.1 of Callospermophilus lateralis. Lineage (NCBI taxonomy): Eukaryota > Metazoa > Chordata > Mammalia > Rodentia > Sciuridae > Callospermophilus > Callospermophilus lateralis. The sequence continues at coordinate 24,258,543 of NC_135322.1, read as the reverse complement.
TCTAGGGTTAGGTATATATTTAGTTAAGGGTTTGTGTAGGTTTATCTTTACGTCTAGTGTTATTATTAGGGTTAAGTTTAGGGTTAGGTAATGGATAGGATTTTAGCTAGGGTTAGGGCTAGGGTTAAGGTTAGGATTAGGGCTAGTTTTAGTATTAGGATTAGGACTTCTGTTAGTTTGGGGGTGAGGTTATGTTTAAGGGTTAGGGATTGAACTGGTATTAGAGCTAGGGCAAGGCTTAGGGTTACAGTCAGGGCTAGGTAGGGTTAGTGTTAGGATTAGGGCTAGGGTTAGCATTAGTCTAGGGTTATGGTTAGGGTGATTGATAGAGTTAGAGCTAGGGTTTGGGCTATGCTTAAGGTTATGATTAGGACTAGGATTAGGGTGACATTTTGGGCTTGGTTAGGGTTTTGTTTAGGGTAAGGTTAAGGGTTTGAGCTAGGGATAGGGCTAGGACGAGGGTTAGCATTAGGGTTAGGGCTAGGTATAGGGTTAGTGTTATGCTTAGGGTTAGGTTTAGGGCTAGGATTATGGCTAGGTTTTGTGTGAGGTTTAGGGCTAGTGTTAGGTGTATGGGTAATGTAAGAGCTAGGGTTATGGTTATGGCTAGATTTAAGGTTCATCTAGTGTTAGGGTTAGTTTTGGGGTTAGGATAAGGTTTAGACCCAGCCATAAACCCAACAGTAAAACAAGCCCTAATCATAACCCTAGTTCTTAAATTACCCATAGCTCTAACCCAGGCCTAAACCTAACACTAAACATAGAGGTAATCCGAAGCCTAAACCTATCCCTAAGCATAACACTAACCCTTACCCTAGCCCTAACCTAACCCCAGCCCTCGCCTTACTCCTAAACCTAGCTCAAAGCTAAATCCTTACCCTAAACATAAACCTAGACGTATTCTGAACTGTAATCTTAACCCTAGCCCTAATTGTAAACTTACCCCTAGCCCTAAACCTAGCTGAAAACTTACCCATTACCCTAACCATAAACCTAAAATTATTGATATTCCTAGCCCAAACCCTAACTTTAAACCCTAATCCTAACCAGAAAACTGACCCTAGACATAACCCTAAATCTAACACTCGGCATAACCCTAATCCTAGCTAAAATCCTAAACCTAACAATAAACCTAAACATAACCACAGCCTTAATCCTAACCCTAAACCAAAATTTAACCTTAATGTTAACCCTATAACTAACCCTATCCATTACCCTAACCCTAAACCCCTTAATGATAACCCTAACCCTAACCCTGAACATAACACTAACCCTACCATAATCCTATTATAGATATAACCCTAAATTTAACCCTTGCCCTAGTCTTAATGTAGCTCAAAACCTAACCCTTATACTAAACATAACCATAAACCTAAACCTAGTTCTAAACCTAAACCTAACCATAACTCAAGACCTATTCCTAAGCATAACCCTAGTTCTAACCTAACCTCTAATCCTATTTATGACCCTATGATAACCTATAACCTGATGCTAGCCCTAAGCCTAAACCTAACTTTATTGATAATGCTAAACATATCAATTACTCTAAACCTAACCTGAAGCCTAAACCAAACCCTATCATTTCCCTAACACTAACCCTAATGCTAATTCGAGGCCTAAACCTAAATCCTAACCTAAACCAAACCCTAACTTTGACCCTATCCCTAAAAATTTTGCTAGCTCAAAACCTGAACCTTACCCTAAACCTAACCCTTACACGAAGTGTAGCCATAAACTTAACCCTAAAACTATCTTTAACCATAATCCTAGACCTGATATTAGCCCTAGTCATTATCCTAGCCTTAAATCTAAAACAAACACTAGCCCTCTTCCTGAGCCTGAACCTAGCCTTAATCATAATTTTAAACCTAACCCTAGCCCTAACCCTACTTTTACCATCACCCTACCTCTAAACCTAGCTATGACACCATCCTTTATCCTAAACATAACCCTAATCATAACCCTATCACTAGGCTAAGATGAACACTAACCCTAGCCATAATCCTAGACCTAATTTAATCCTATCTATAACCATAACCCTAATCCTAGTCCTCAGAAAAATTCTAACTCTCACACTTATTCTATCATAATTCTAACCCTATCCCTTACCACGACTGTAACACTAGCCCTAACCCTTGTCTCATCATTAGTCCGATTCTACCCCTAGATCTAAACCTAACTCTAAATGTAATCCTAACCATAATCCTAAGCCTAACACTAACGCTAGTCCTACCCCTAATACTAATAATAAAACTAGCCCTAACCATAAATCTAGAACTGAAACAAAAACGAGAAATAGACCTAAAGCTAAACCTTAACATAAACCAAACACTAAACTACACCTAGAACTAATCCTAGCCCTAATTTGAGTCCTAACACTAACCTTAAAACTAATCCTGACCCTGACTCATATTCTAAAAGTCATCCTAGCTCTAAACACCACTCCAATCTTAAACCAAACCCTTACAGTAAACCTAGCCCTAATTTGAGGCCTAACCCTAACCCTAAAACTAACTCTGTCCCTGACTCCTATTCTAACAATAACTCTAGCTCTAAATTCATCCTAAGCTTAAACCTAACCCTAACACTAGAACCACACTTTACCCTAACCCTAAAGCTAACACTAATTGAAACCCTGGTTCTTACATTACCCGTTGCCTATTCCTAGCCCTAACACTAACACGAAATCTAGCCCTAATCCTAGCCCTAAACCTAGATTTAAGCCTCACCCTATCCCTAACACTGGCTCTAACTCTACCCCTAAACCTAAGCATAACCCTAACCCTAATGGTAACCCTAGACCTTTCCCTAATCCTTAGGCTAATGAAAATCCTAACCCTATTCAAAGTCCTTACCCTACCTCTCATTCTAGCTCTAAATCTAACCCAAACCCTACCACTAACTCTGACCCTTATTCTGAACATAACATAACCCTAAGTCTAAACCTGACGGTAATCTAGACCAAAACCTAACCCTATCCTTACCAGTAACCTTATACCTAAACCTGACCCTACTAAGCCTTAGAAGTAAATCTAATCCTAAATCTAGCCTTAACTCTAGCCCTAGACCTAAACAAGAATCTAGCCCTAGCCCAAACAATAATACCCCTTAACCTAACACAAAGACTAAATTTAATCCTAGACATAAACCTAGTCCTAATAATGCCTTTAACCTTAACTCTAACTCTAACCTGAACACTGACCCTGCATTTAATACTAAGCTATCTCTAAACCTGACTCTATCCAAATAAATAAATAAATAAATAAACCTAACACTAGGCCTACCATAACCCTAACCCTACAACTAGCCCTAATTATAAACCTAGCTCTTACATTACCCATAGCCCTAACCCTACACATTAAACTAACACAAAACCTAGAGGGAATCCTAGGCCTAAACTTAGCCGTAAGCATAACCCTAATCCTAACCCTAGCCCTAACCCTTACCTTAGCCTTAGTCCTAAACCTTACTCAAAGCCTAAATTTTAAGCTAAATATAAATTAGACATATCCCAAATCTAACCCTAACCCATGCCCTAACACTAAACTTAACCCTATCCCTAAACCTAGCTCTAAACCTACCAATTTCCCTAACCCTAACCCTATTGAAAACCCTAGCCATAACACTAACTCTAACCATAACAAGAAAACTAACCTTAGACCTAACCCTAAACCTAACACTAGCCTAACCCCAGCTCAACTAACCCCAGCTCAAACCCAAACCAGTACCAGAAACCTAAACCTAACCAAGCCTTATCCTTAACCCTGAAACTAAATCAAGTCCAAACCCTAAACCTAAACCTACATCTAATCTTATCTGTTGTCCTAACTCTTATCCTAACCCTAATTATAGTCCTCACCATAACTCTTACACTAACACTAGACCTATCGTAATCCTATGCCTAGACATAACACTGAACATAACCCTCCAACTAGCTCTAGCCCTGATTCTAGCTCAAACCTTAATCCTTACCCCAAACAAACCCTACCTCAACCCCTGACCATAATCCTAGCCCTAATCCTAACCATAACCATAGCCCAAATCCTAGCTCTAACTCTATCCATTACTCTAACCATAACCAAAAACCTAATGCTGACCCAAGTGCTAACCCTAACACTAACTCTATCCATAGCCCTGATTCTAACCTGAACCCTCAACATAGCCCTAGCACATACTCAATCCCTGACCCTTACCCTTAACCTAACCATGAAAAAATCCTAAGCCTAACACTAACACTAAACCTAGCCCTAATTCTAAACTTAACCTTAGCATTAACCCTAGCTCTAACACCAACCATTACCCTAAACCTAACCATTAATCTCATGATAACCCTAGCCTTAACCCTAAACCTACTCTTACCCTAACCATAAACCTAACACTAGACATAACTGTAAGCCTAACCATTGCTTTAGTCCTAACCTAGCTCAAACCCTTACATTTACACTACACCTAACACTAACCTAAGTCCTAAACATAAAGCTAATCTTAACCCTAACCTGACATCTAACCCTGTCCATTACTCTAACCCTAATGATAACCCTATCCCTAAACCTAATACTAACCCTAACTCTAGACTTAACTCTCAACCTAATCCTAGCCTGAGCACTAACCCTAGCTCAAACCGTAACCCATACCCTAAACTTAACCCTAGCCTTAACCCTAAACTTAACCTTAATTCTAGCCCTAATCCTAAACATAACCCTAGCCCTAACCTTAACTGTAACCCTATCCATTTTCCTAAAAATAAGCATAAACCTAATGCTAACCCTTGCCCTAACCCTAATCTTATTCATTACCCTAAACCTAACCTGAAGCCTAAATCTAACCCTATCCATTACCCTAATGCTAACTCAAACTCTAATGCTATTTTGAGCCCTCATCGTAACCCTTAACTTAATACAAACCCAATACCTGACACTGAATATTATATTACCCCCAGCTCCAACCCTGAACCTTACCCTAAACCAAACTCTGACACTAGACCTAGCCATAAACCTTACCCTAAAACTATTTTTAACTGTAATCCTAGACCTGATATTAGCCCTAGACCTAATTCTTGCCATAACACTAACCCAAACACTAGCCCTCATCCTACCCCTAAACCTAGCCTTGATGCTAACCTGAACCCTAACTCTACCCCTATGCCTAATTTTATGCCTTGCTGTAGTTCTGAACCTAGCTATAACCCCATCCCTTTCCCTAAATCTACCCCTAACCCTGACCCTAGACTTAAATCTTACACTAATCATAGACCTGATCCTAGCCCTAATTTAGCCCTAACCTTAAACCTTAACCTAAACAAACCCTAACCTTGACCATGACCCTAATAATACCTAACCTGTAAAAGTAACCTTATCCCTCAACCTAACCTTTACAAGATACCTACCCACAAACCTAACCCTGAAACTATCCCTAACCATAATAACCCTAGTCCTGATATTAGCCCTAGCCCTAATGCTAGCCCTAACTCTAACAAAAACCATAACCCTAATATTGTCCCTAAACCTAGCCTTAATCCTAACCATTACCCTATCACTAGGCATATCCCTAAATTTAACTGGTGCCCTAGCCCTAAACCTAAATATGACATCATATCATACCCTCATCCTAATCCAAAGTCTATCTCCAAACCAAGGCCTAGCCCTAATACTAACCCTAGCTCTAATCCTGGCCCTAATTTAACCCTAACCCTAAACTTAATCACATCCCTAGCCATAAGACTCACTCTAACTCTCACTCTATCCCTGTCCCTAGTTCTAACACTATCCCTTACTATAACCCAAAGCCTAGCCCTAAACCTAGCCCAAACATAGCCCTAAACTTAGCTCTAGCCCTAAATGTAGAACTAACCCTAACTTTAAATCTAACCCTAATCGTAAACATAAACCTCACCCTAACACTAGCCCTTAGCCTAATGGTAATTTGAAAACTAGCTAACCTTAGCCATAGCCCTCAATCTAAACTGAGGTATAGCCCTAATCCTAACCCATAACCTAAACCAAATTCTAATGATAAACCTACCCTAACCGTAGACCTATTTCGAGTCCTAACCCCAACCCTACAATTAATACTAACCATGAATCTGACAATAAAACTAACCCTAGTTGTAAACATCACCCTAATTCTAAACCTAACCCGAACACTAGACCTAGCCCTAAATCTTACCATAAAACTAGCCCTAATTTTAATGCAAGTTCTTACATTAGCCATAGCTATAATCCTAAGAAAATCCTAGCCCTAATATGAGCCCTAACCTAGCTTTAACCCTAACCCTTACCCTAACCCTAGCCCTAAATATAACCCTAATCCTAGCTCTAAACCCAACACTTACCCTAAGCCAAACCCTCACCCTAATGCTACCCTATTCCTAACCCTAATCCTTACCAAGCCCAAACCCTAACTCTATTACTAGTTTTAAACCTAGGCCCTCAATCTATCTCTAACCTTAACCCAAAACCTAAGCCTATCCCTGAACCTTAATCTGACCCTAACACTAACCTAGGACTAAGCCTGACCCTAACCTTACACCAAACCCTAACACTAGCCCTACCGTTAAACTTATTCATAAACCTAACTGTAACACTAGCACTAGACCCAAAATTAATCGTAAATATAGCCATAACTCTAGTCCTACCCCTAAAAAAACCTAGCCCTAGCCCTATTCCTAACAATAACCATTACACAAAGAATAACCCTACCCCTAGACTTATCCCCAGTCTTAATTCTGGCCCTAACCCTAAAACAAATGCGAACCCATACACTGACCTTGACCCTAACACAAACCGTAGCTCTAAAACGTATTCTAACCCAAAACCTAACCATAACACTAGACTTATCCATAACCCTAACCCTAAAACTAGTCATAAACATAACCCTAGCTCTTAATCTATCCATAGCCCTAACACTAGCCATTAACCTCTAACAAAACCTAGCACTAAACCTAGCCCTAAACCTAGCCCTAAACCTAGCACTAAGCATAACCCTAACACTAGCCCTAGCACTAACCCTAACCCTAGCGCTTGCCCTAACCCTAGCTCAAACGCTAACCTTTAGTCTAAAATTTACCCTAGCCCTAACCCTAACCGTAACGCTAAACCTAGACCTAATCCTAACTGTAACCATACCCAAAATCCCAGTTCAAACTCCATCCATTATTTTAAACATAACCTTGATCCTAATGCTAACCCAAACTCTAATCAAACCCTAAACCTAAATGTAGCCCTGATTCTAACCTTAACCCTCACCCTAGCCCTAACACTAGCTCAAACCCTAACATGTACCCTAAAACTAACCATAACACTAACTCTAGGCCTATCCCTAACCCTAGTCAAAATCCTAACCTTAATGTAAGCCCTAACACTAGCATTAACCCTATTTATTACCCTAACCATAATCCTAACCCTAATGCTAACCCTAGGCCAAACACTAACCCTATCTCTAACACTAACCCTATCCATTACTCTAAACTTAACCCTAACCATTACACTAATTTGAACCCTAACCCTAAATCTTAACCTAACCAAATCCTAAACCAGACTCTGACACTGATAATACACCTAGCTCTAAACCTGGCCCTTACCCTAAACCTAACCCTTACACTAGACCTAGAAATAAATCTAACCCTAATACTATTCCTAAACATAACACTAGAACTGATATTAGCCCTAGCCCTAATTCCAGACTTAAACCTAACATAAATCCTAGCCCTCATCCTAGTCCTAAAATAAGCCTTAATTTTAACCTAAAACCTCACCCTATCCCTATCCCTAATTTTAACCCTCAATCTATCTGTTAACCAAGCTATAACCCGATCCTTTCCCCTAAAAACTAACCATAACACTAACACTAACCCTAACCGTAGTCCTAACCAAAGGCCTAACCCTAATACTAATGCTAACGCTAATCCCAGACCTAATTTAGTGCTAACCCTAATCGAACCCCTAAGCCTAGCCCTAAGATTAAATCTAACTCTCACCCTAGATTTCTATTTCTAACCCTATCCATTACCATAAACTTAACATTAGCTCTAACCTTAGCCCTAACTCTAGATCTAACCATAACTCTAAATTTAACCTAACCGTAAGCCTAAACCTCACCCTAACACTAGCTGAACACTATCGCTAATTATTAAACTAACCCTAACACTAGCCCTAGCCCTAAAACAAAGCCGAGCCATTGCCCTAAACCTACACCTAACCCTAAATCAATCCCTAACCATACAACTAGCCATAACACTAGATCTAATTTGAGTATTAGGCCTAAAACTAACCCTGACCCAGACTCTTATCCAAACACTAACCCTACCTCTAAATCACCCTAAACCTAAAGCTAATCTTAACACTAGACCTAGCCCAAACCCTAACCCTAAAATTAACCCTAATCATAACCCTAGTTCTTACATTAGACATAGCCCTAACCCTAACACAAAAATAGTCATAATGTGAGTCTTAAGACTAGATTAATTCTAACTCTAATCCTAGTCCTAACCCTAACCCTAATCCTACTCCTAAACCTAGCCCTTACCCTATCCTTTACCCTAAGCCAAATTCTATCCATAATTCTAACCCAAGTCTTAATCCTAATCCATAGCCTAAACCAAACCCTAAACCTTGTACTAGTTCTAACCAAAGCCCTCATTGTAGCTCTAACCCTAACCCAAAACTTAACCCTAACTTTCACTCTTATTCTGACCCTAATACTAATTATAGTTCTAAACCTGACCCTTACCCTAAACTGAACCCTGAATCTAGTCGTACAAGTAAACTTTTACCTTAACCTAAGTCTAATACTAGCTCTAGAATTAAACCTAATTCTTAATCTAGCGATAACTCTAGCTCTAGACCTAAACAAAAACTTAGTCCTAGCCCTAAATATAACCCTTAACCTAAAGCAAACACTAATACTACCCCTAAAACTAAACCTAAACCTAGTCTTAATTCTGGCTTTCACCCTAATCCTAACTCTAACATGAACACTGACCCTAACAATAACACTAAACCTAGCTCTGAACCTGACCCTAAACCAAAAACTGAACCTAACACTAGACCTAGCCATAACCCTAACTCTAAAACTACCCTAATCATAATCCTAGAACTTACATTACCTATAGCACTAACCCTAACTCTAAACCTAATACAAGATCTAGCCCTAATCCAAAACCTAAACCTACTCTAAGCATAATCTTAACCTTCACCCTCACCCTCACCTTAGTCCTAACACTACCTCAAATCCTAAGCCTAATCCCAGTAATAAGTCTAGCCCTAAAACTAAAATTAACCCTCAAACTAACCTTACATCTCACCCAATCTATTACCATAATCATAACCCTAATCGTAATGAAAACCCTAGCCCTAACCCTAAACCTGACTTTGACCATAACCATAAGCCTAACCCTAGAAAAACACTAAACCTAATCTTCCCCTAGGACTAACCCTAGCTCAAAACCTAAACTTTACCATTAACCTAATCATAACCATACCCTAAGCTAGGATTTCTAGCCCTAATCCAAAACCTAACCCTAACTATAGCCCTAATCTAAAAACTAACCCTACCCCTAGACCTAAACATAGTCTTAATTCTGGCCTTAACCCTAATTCTAACCCTAAACTCGAACACTGACCCTGCCTTAAACAGTAAGCCTATCTCTAAACCTGAGCCTAACCAAATATATAAACCTAACACTAGATCAAGCCATACCCCTAACTCTAAAACTAGCCATTATTATTACCCAAGTTTTTACATTACCCACAGCCCTAACCCTAGGCCTAAACCTAACATAAAACCTAGAGGTAATCCTAGGCCTAAACCTATCCCTAAGCATAAACCTAACCCCAACCTTAGCCTTAATCCTAACCTAACCCTCAATTAGACTTAACCCTAGCTAATAACCTAACACTTATGTCTAAATCTAACCCTAATTCTAGTCCTAATCCTAACCCTAACTCTAGTCCTAAACCTAGCTCTAAATCTACCCATTATCCTAAACCTAACCCTAACTCAATTGATACCCCAAGGCCTAAACCTAACCCTAAACCTAACCAGAAAACTAACCCCAGACCCAACTCTAAACCTCACACTTGCCATAGACCTAACCCTAGCTCAAACCCTAACCCTTACCATAAACCTAAACATAACCATAGTCTTAAACCTAAGCCTCAACCTCAATCTAACACTACAGTAACACTATACCTACATCTAACCATATCAATTAATCTAAAACTAATCATACACCTAATAATGATGCTAGCCCTAATTCTAACTCTAAACTTAACCATACTGTAATCTTATGCCTAGATGTAATTCTAAACCTAACCCTCACCCTAGCCCTAACCCTAGAATCAAAACCTAACCCTTATGCTAAACATAACCATAAATCTAACCCTAGTTCTAACCCTTACTCAAACCCTAACTCAAAACCTATTCCTAACCATAACCCTAGCCCTAACCTTAGTTCTAACACTATCCATCATCCTAACCTTTACCCTTACCCTAATGCTAACCTTAGGCCTAACACTAACCCTATTGCTAATTCTAACCCAAAACCTATCAATTACCACAAAACTAACCCTAACCCTAAACCTAACTCAAGATCAATTCCTAACCATAACCCTAGCCCTAACCTTAGTTCTAACCCTATCAATTATCCTAATAATTACCCTTACGCTAATGCTAACCCTAGGACTAACACTAACCCTATCACTAACCCTGACGTTATCAATTACCCTAAACCTAAACCTAAACCCTAACCTCAACTAAACTCTAACCCTGATCCTGACCCTAATAATTTTCCTAGTTCTAAACTTGAACCTTACCATAATTCTAACCCTTTCACTAGACCTAGCCATAAATCTAATCCTAAAACTATCCTCAAATGTAACCCTAGAGCTGACATTAGACCTAGCCCTGATCCTAGCCCTAACCCTAACAAAAACCCAAGTCCAATCCAAGCCCTAAACCTAGCTTTATCCTAACTCTAACCCTAACCCTAGCCCTAACCATAATACTAACCCTAGCCCTAATCTTAGCCACAAATTTGCCCTATCCCTAACCCTAACCATAGACCTAACAATAACTCTAAATCTCACACTATCCTATCACTAGTTCTAACCCTATCCCTTACCATAACCATAACCGTAGCCCTAAACCTACTTCTAACCCTTACCCTATCCATAGCTCTAGCACTTACCTTAGATGAAAATCTCACTCTAAATCTAATCCTAACACAAAGCCTAAGCCTAACCCTAACACTGCCCTAACCCTAACATTAATTCTAAAACTAGCCCTAACTTTAGTCCTAGCGCTAAAACAAAACCAAGCCATAACTCTAACCCTAACCCTTAAATAAAACAAACCCTAACCATACATCTACCCATAACCCTAGCCCAATTCAAGATTTAAGCCGAAACCTAAAACTGACCCTGACCCTGACTCTGACACTAACACTAACCCAGCTTTAAACATCACCCTAACCCTAACACTAAACCTAGCCCTAATCTTAACCCTAAATTAGCCCTAGTTGTAACCCTTGTAATTACATTATCCATAATCCTAACCCTATACTAACTTAACTCAAAACCTAGCCCTAATCCGAGCTTTCACCCTAACCCTACCCCTAATCATAACCACAACCCTAGCCGTAAACCTAGCTCTAACCCTATCGACAATCATAACCGTAACCCTAACCCTATTGCTAACCCTAGGCCTATAAGTAATGCTATCTCTAATCCTATCCGATCCATTTCACTGAATCTAACATAAACTTTAATACTAAGCCTATCATTACCCTAACCTTAACCCTAAAACTAATTCTATCCCTACCTTTAAGCCTTAACCTATCCCAAACCCTAACCTAGACCTTGATTGTAATAACAAGCCTAGCCCTAATCCTGACCCTAACCCTAAACCTAAACCTGACACTAGACATAGCCATAATTCTAAACCAAAAACTATCTTTATAAATAATTCCAGATCTGAATTTACCCATACTTCTAATCCAATCCCTAACACTAAAACAAACCCTAGCCCTCATCCTAGCCCTAAACCTAGGCTTAATCAGTATCCTAACCCTAACCATAGTATTAACCCTAATTCTAAACACCATTCTACCTCTAAACCTAGCTATAACACCATCTCTTACCCTAATCTTAATGCTAAATCTATCCCTAACTCTATGCTTAAACTAAACACTAACCTTAACCCTAATCCTAGCACTAATTTAGCCCTATCCCTAACCCTAACCCTAACCTTAGTCTGAAGACTAACTCTATTTCTCAAAATAGCCCTATCACTAGTTCTAAACCTATCCCTTACCATAATCCTAAACCTAGCCAAAACCCTAGCCCTAACCCTTGCCCTATTTTTAGTCCTAGCCTTAACCCTATTTTTAAACCTAACTGTAAATCTAAACCTAACCCTAAGCCTAAGTCTAACCCTAACACTAACATTAACCCTAACCCTAATGCTAATCTCAAAAAAAATAGCACTAACACTAACCCAAGCAGTAGAACAAAACCAAGCAATAGCCCTATGCCTAAACCTTAACTTAAACTGAACACTAACACTACACCTATACCTAACTTTAATTCGAGTCCTAACAGTAACCTCAAAACTAACCCTGACCCTGACTCATATCCTAAACTCACCCTAGCTCTAAACACCATTGTAACCTTAAACCAACACCTAACAGTAACTATAGCCCTCATTTGAGTCCTAACCCTAACCCTGACCCTCCCTCATATTGTAACACTAACGCTAGCTCTAAATATCACCCTAACCTTAAACCTAACCCTATCACTAGACCTACCACTAAACTTAACCATAAAACTAACCCTAATTGTAACCCTAGTTCTTACATTAGCAATTGCCCTAACCCTAGTCCTCATTCTAATACAAAAACTAGCCCTAATCAGAGCCCCAAACTTAGTTTTAACCTAACTCTAACCCTAACTCTAGCCCTAACTCAAACCCTAACCCTATCCTTTACCCTAAGTGAAACCCTAACCCTAACGGTTACTCTAGACCTATCCCTAACACCCTAGCCCTCATTCTAGCCCTAAACCTAGCCTTAATCATAACTCTAACGAAACCCTAGCCCTAAATCTAATTCTAAACTTCGCTCAAGCCCTAAATCTAGCTCTAACTCCATCACTTACACTAAACCTAACTCTAAGCCTAAAACTAACTCAAGGCCTAAACATAAACATAAACCTAGCCTTATTCCTAGCCCTAATTAAGCCCTATACCTAACCCAAACCCTAAGCCTAGCCCTAAGAATAACTCTAACTTTCACTCTAGCCCTATACCTAGCTCTAACCCTATCCTTTACAATAACCCTAATCCTAGCCATAAACCTAGATCTAATGCTAGCCCTATCTTTAGCCCTAGACCTAATCCTAGATTTCATCCTAACTCTAAATCTAACTCTAAACCTAAGCCTGGTCCTAACCCTGACACTAGCCCTAAACGTAATACTAATTCTAAAACTAGCACTAACCATAGCCCTAGCCCTGAAACAAAAGTGAGACATAGCCCTAACTTTAAAACTTAAACTAAACTAAAATTTAACTCTATACCTAGCCCTAATTCTAGCCCTAATTTGAATCCAAAACCTAGCCCTAAATTTTATTCTGAACTTGAATTTGACCCGTACACTAACTCTAGCTCTAAACATCACCCTAACCCTAACCCTAATCCTAACACTAGACCTAGTCCTAACCCTAATCCTATAACTAGCCCAAATCATAACCCTATTCTGTACATTGGCTGTAACTTTAAACCTAGCCCTAACTCTAACCAAAACCTAGCTCTAAACTGAGACCTAACCCTAGTTTTAACCATTACACTAACTCTAACAGTAGCCCTAATCCCAACCCTAAACATGGCCCTAACCCTAGCTCTAACCCTATCCCTTACCCTAAGTTAACATTAACCCTGATGCTAACACTAGTCTTAACCCTAATCCTTTCTTTAACCCAAACCCTATCCCTATTAGTAGTCCTAAACTTAGCCCTCCTTCTAGCTCTAACCATACCCCAAACCTCACACTTATTCTGACCCTAAGGGTAACGGTAGGTCTAAACCTGACCCTAACACTAAACTGAACCCTAACACTAGCACTAGCAATAAACCTATACCTAAACCTAACCCTAACACTAGCCCTAACCCTAACCCTAACTCTAGCACTAATCCTATCCCTTACCCTAAGCCAAACCCTAACCCTAATGCTAACCCAGTCCTAACCCTAATCTTAGCCTAACACAAATCCTAACTTTATTACTAGTCTAACCCTATCCATCATTCTAGTTATAACCATAGCCCAAATTCTAACCCTAACTCTGACCCTTATTCTGACCCTAACCATAAACCAAACCCTAACACTAGCCCTACCTGTAAACCTATACCTAAACCTAACCCTAACACTAGCCCTAGACATAAACCTGATCCTAAATCTAGCCATATCTCTCACCCCAGACCAAAACAAAAACCTAGCCCTAGCCCTAATGATAACCCTTTACCTAACCCAAACACTAACCCTATATTTAGACCTAACCAATCCTAAATTAGGCTCTATCCATAATCCTAATCCTAATCCAAATGCAGACCCTGACACTAACAACAACTTAGCTTTAAAACTGACCCTAACAAAAACATAACCCTAACACTAGAACTAGCTATAACCCTAACCATAACCCTAGTCCTTTTATATCCATAGCCCTAATTATAACTCTAAACCTAACACAAGATCTAGCCCTAATCCTCGGCCTAAACTTAGTCCTAAGCATAACCCTAACCCTAACCGTATCCCACATGCTAATCCTCACCTTAGACTTAAAGCTAGCTAAAACCTTAACCATAACCTTAAACATAACCCTAGCCCTATCCCTAAACCTAATGCTAACCCTAGCCTTAATCATTAATTAACATTAATCAATTAACATTATTAATGTTAATACTAGCCCTAATAATATCTGTGAAATTATCCATTAAAATAAACCTAACCCTAAACCTAATGATAAGCCTAGCTAAAACTCTAACTGTAAACCTAATCCTAGACCTAACCCTAAACCTAACCCTCATCATAGCCCGAACCCTAGATCAAACCATAAACTAACCCAACCCTAGCCCAAACCCTAACACTAACCCTAAACCTAAAACTACCCCTACACCTAATCTGATATCTAATCCTATTCATTAACCCAACTCTAAAGGTAACCTTAGACATAACCCTAACACTAATCCTAACATTAACTGTAAACCTAACAATAGACATAACACTAAACCTAACTCTCTCCCTAGTACTAACCCTAGTTCAAAACCTAACCCATATCTTAAACCTAACCCAAACACTAACCCTAGCCCTAGCCCGAACTCTAACCCGTACTCTAGCCGTAAACCTAACCAAAACACTAGGCCTAACCCTAGCTCTAATGCTCTAATGCTACCCATTACCCTCACAATAACCATAACCCAAATCTAACCCTAGGCCTAACCCTAAACTTATAACTAACCCTAACCATACCCATTATCCTAATCTTAACCTGAATTATAAACATAAATGTATCAAATACCCTAACCTAACTCTAACCCTATCCCTAAAACATAACCTAACACTTAACCGAAACCTGAAGCTGATCTTGAAACACACCTACATCTAAACTTGATCCTTACCCTAAACCTAACCCTTATAGAAGACTGAGCCATGAAACTAACCCTATGACTACACCTAGCCATAACCCTAAACCTGACATTATCCCTATCCCTAAAATCTGCCCTAAACCTAACAAAACCTTAACCCTCATCCTAACATCAAATCTATTCTTAATCCTAACCCAATCCCAACCCCATCTCTAAACCTAATTCTAATCATTGCCCTAGCCCTAAACCTAGCTATAACCCCATCTCTATCCCTAAACCTAACCCTAAACCTAACCTTAAACATAGCCCTAACATTAGGCCAAACACTAACACTAATTTTAGACCTATTCCAAGGCCTAAATTAGCCCTAACACTAACCCTAACCCTAGCCTTAAGAATAAATCTAACTCTCGCCTAGCTCTATTTTTAGTTCTAACCCTATCCCTTACCATAACCATAGCCTTAGCCCTAAAACACAACCGAGCCTTAGCACTAACTATAATCCTTAACTTAAACCAAATTTTAATCCTACATCTAGTCCTAAGCTTACCCCTAATTCAAGTCCTATCCCTAACCTAAAACTAACCCTGAACCTGATTCTGAACCTAACACTAACCCTAGCTAAAAACATCACCCTAAACTTAAACCTAACCCTAAAACTAGACTTAGCCCTAACTGAAACCTTAAAATTAGCGCTAATCATAACCCTAGTTATTACATTAGCCATATCTCTAATACTAGCACTAACAAAACCCAAAACCTAGCCCTAAACTGAGCCCAAACCCTAGCTTTAACCCTATCTCTAATGCTAAATGTAGCTCTAACCCATACCCTAAACCTAACCCTAACTTTAATCCTTACACTACTCTAACCCTAACCCTAGCCCTAACCATAACCAAAACCCTAGCCCTAACCCTAGCTCTAACCCTATCCAATACCCTAACCCGAACCCTAACCCTAAAGCTAACCCTCAGCCTAACCCTAACACATTCCCTAACCCTAACCTATCCATTATCCTAAACATAACCCTAACCCTAAAGCTAACCTAATACTAGACCTAGACATAACAATAACCCTAAAAGTAGCCCTAATTGTAACCTTAGTTCTCACATTAGCCAAAGACCTAAAGCTAACACAAAACCTAGCCCTAATCCAAGCCCTAACACTAGCTTTATTTCAAACCCTAGCCCTAATTGTACCCCTAAACCTAACACTAACCATAACTCAAACTCTAAACCTATTCCTAAATCTAAACCTAACCCTCGTCCTAGCTCTAACACTAGGTCAAACCCTTAACCTTAACATAAACATAACCCTAGCCCAAACCCAAAACCTCACCCTAAACCTAGACCTAATCCTAACCTTAACCATAGCACTAACTTTAACTCTAACTCTAACCACTACCTTAACCATAACACTAAACCTAATGCTAAACCTAGCCCTAACTCTAATCCTAACCTACTCTATTCCTGACTGTAACCCTAACCTTCACTCCAGCCATAACCCTACCTCAATCACTAACCCTTAAAATTAAGCTAAACCTAAATCGAACTGAAGGCCTAACCCTAACTCTAACCCTAGCCCTAATCCTGACCTAAACCATAGCCATAACCCTAGCTCAAACCCTACCCATTACCTTAGCCCTAAACTTAAGCCTAATGATAACACTAGACCTAAAGCTAAACATACCCTAAACCTAAACATAAACCTAACCCTAGAACTAATGGTGAACCTAACCTAATCATAAACCTAAGCTAGCTCAACTCCTAACCATAAACCTAAATCTAACCCTAACGCTAACCTAAACTTATCCCTAACTCTAACCCGACATCTTAAACTATTATCCTAACTCTAAAGATAAAGCTAGCCATAATCCTAACACTAACCCTAACACTAACCATGAGTATAACCCTAGCACTACTAACCTTACGGTAACACTAACTCTAGCTCAAACACTAAACCATTCCCAAAACCCTAATCCTAACTCTAACCCTCGCTCTAACCCTGACCCTAACCCTAACTCTAGCGCTAATCCTAACAATAACCCTAGCCCTAACCCTAGGTCTAACCCTAAAAATTACCCTAACGATACCATAACACTAATGTTAATCTTAAGCCTAACCCAAAACCTATCAGAAACCAAAACCATATCCATTACTCTAAACCGAAACTGAACTCTAATCCTAACCCTATTTATTATCCTAACCCTAACTCTAACCCTAATGCTGATTAAAGGCCTAAACTTAAACCTTATCCTAACTCAAACCTGAAGCCTTATCATGACCCTAAAAATATCCCTAGCTCTAAAGCTGACCCTTTCCCTAAACGTAACACTTAAATTTGACCTAGCCATAAACCTAACCCTAACACTATCCCTAACTCTTAACCTAGACCTGACTTTAGCCATTACCCTAATTCTTGCCATAAACCTAACACAAAACTTATCCCTAATCCTAGTGTTAAACCCAGCATTAATCCTAACCCAAATCATAACCCCAGCCCTAACCCTAAAGTTAATCATAAAACTAGCCCTAACCCTAACCATAGCACTAAAACAAAACTGAAAAACAGGCCTAACAATAAACCTTAACTTAAACCAAACACTAGCGCTACACCTAGAACCAATCCAAACCCTAATTCAAGTCGTAATCCAAACCTTAGAAATAACCCTAACCCTGACTCATATCCTAACTCTCACCCTAGCTCTAAACAGCACCCTAAACTTAAACCAAAACTTAAAAGTTACCCTAGCGCTAATTCAAGACCTAACACTAACTGTAAAACTAACCCTGAACTGACTCATATCCTAACATTATCTCTAGCTATAAATATCAATCTAGCTTTAAATCTAACCCTAACACTGACCTACCCCTAACCTAACCCTAAAATAACCCTAATTGTAACCCTAGTTCTTATATTTGTCATTTCCCTGACCATAGCCTTAAACCTCACACAAAAACTAGCCCTAATCTGAGCCCTAAACCTAGCTTTAACCCTAACCGTAAACCTAACCCTAGCCCTAAACCATGTCTAACCCTATCCTTTACCCTAAGCAAAACCCTAACCCTAATGGTAACCCTAGACCTATTCCTAATTCTTAGGCTAAACAAATATTGAGCATATTAATAGTTCTATCCCTAGATCTCATTCTAGTTCTAAATCTATCGAAGAACCCTAATCTTAACCCTGACCCTTATTCTGACCATAACACAAACCTGAGGTCTAAACCTGACCCTAACCCTAAACCAAACCCTAACACTAGCCCTACTGTAACCTTATACCTAAACCTAACCCTACAATTATCCCTAGATCTAAACCTAATTCAAAATATAGCCATATCTTTACCTCTAGACCTAAACAAAAACCTAGCCATAGTGCTAACAATAACCCTTAACCTAACCCAAAAACAACCCCCACCCCTAGACCAAAACCTAGTCCTAAATCTGGCTTTAACCCTAAATTTAACTCTATCCCGATCACTGATCCTGCCTTTAACACTAAACGTACCTCTAAACCTGACCCTATCCAAATCCTAAACCTAATTCTAGACCCAGTCGTAACTCAAACACTAAAACAAGCCTAACCCTAACCCTGGCTCTTACATTACCCATAGCCCTTATCCTAGGCCTAAAACTAACACTAAACATAGAGCTAATCCAAGGCCTAAACCTAGCCCTAAGTGTAACACTAACCCTAACCCTAGCCCTAACCTAACCCTACCCCTCACCTTAGGCATAACCCTAGCTCAAAACCTACCCATTACTCTAACCCTAAACTTATTGATAATCCTAGCCAAAACCCTAACTGTAAACCTAACACTAACTGGAAAACTGACCATAGACATAAACCTAAATTTAACATTTGGTATAGCCTTAACTCTAGCTCAAACCTAAACCTAATCATAAACCCAAGCATAACCATAGTGCTAATTCTAACTCTAAACCAAAATCTAATACTAACTCTAAACCTATATCTAACTCTAACCATTAACATAACCCTAAACCTAACCTTAATGATAACCCTAGCCTTCACCCTAAACCAAACTCTAACACTACCATAATCAAATCCCTAGACCTTACCCTAATACTAACCCTCTCCCTAGCACTAACTCTATCACAAAACCTAACCCTTACACTAACCATAACCATAAACCTAACCCTAGTTCTAAAACTAACCCTAACCATAACTCAAGACCTATTCCTAACCATAACCCTAATTCCAACCTAAACTCTAATCCAATTCATTAACATAATCATAACCCTTAACCTAATGCTAACCCTAAGCCTAACCCCAACTCTATTGCTAACACTAACCCTATAAATTACCTTTAACCTTACCTGAACCCTAAAATAAAATCTATCTTTACCCTAAATTTATCACTAATGCTAATTTGAGCCTTAAACCTAAATTCTAACCTACCACAAACCCTAACTTTGACTCTAACCTTAATAATTCCCCTAGCTCTAAACCTGACACTTACCCTAAGCCTAAACTTTACACTAGATGTAGCCATGAACCTAACCCTAAAACTATATTTAACTATAACCCTAGACCTGATGTTAGCCCTGACCTAATCCTAGCTCTAAACCTAAAACAAACACTAGCTCTCATCCTAGCCTTAAACCCAGCCTTTATCATAACCCTAACCCTAAGCCTAGCCCTAAACCTAGTCTAACCCTCACTCTACCTCTAAACCTAACTATAATGCCATCCCTTATTTTAAACTTAACCCCAACACTAACCCTATTGCTAGGCCTAAACTGAACAATAACCCTAGCCCTAATCCTAGCCTTAATTTAACCTATCCCAAACTCTAACCCTAATCCTAGCCTAAGACAAACTCTAACCATTACAATAGCCCGATTCCCAGGTCTAACCCTGTCCCTTACAATAACTCTAAACCTAGCCCTAAACCTAGCACTACCCTTGCCCTAACCTTTGTCCTAGCCTACTCTAGATCTAAGCCTAACTCTAAATGTAACCCTAACATAGCAAAACACTAAACCTATCGTTAATCCTAGCACAAATTTAGTCCTAAACCTACGCCTAAATGTAACCCAAACCCTAACTCTCACTCTACAACTAACTCTAGTTCTAAATCTATCCCTTATCATAACAAAAACACCAGCCCTAAACCTAGCCTCAACCCCATTCCTACATTCACCCTAGCCCTAAAGCTAGACCTAACCCTAACTCTAAATCTAACTCTAATCCTAATCCTAACCCTCACCCTAACACTAGCCCTAACCCTAATGCTAATTGGAAAACAAGCCATAACCCTAGACCTAGCACTGAAACAAACCAAGTGATAGGCTTAACACTAACTCTTAACATAAATTAAAACCTAAGCTTATACCTAGCCCTAACCCCAGTCCTAATTTGAATCCTAAACCTAACTCTAGAGCTTACCCTGACCCTGACTTAGATCCTAACAATAACCCTAGCTCTAAACATCACACTAACACTAAACTTAACCCAAACACTAGACCTAGCCCTAACTCTAACCCTAAAACTAACATAGTTAGTCCTATGCTAACAGAAAAGCTAGATCTAATCTGAGACCTAAACCTAGCTTTAAACCTAATCCTAACCTAATCCTAGACCTATATCTAACCCTAACACTAGCCATTACCCTAGCTCTAACCCTATCTCTTACCCTAAGCCAAACCCTCACCCTAATGCTACCCTAGTTCTAACCCTAAAGCTTAGCCTACACCAAACCGTAACACTATTACTAGTCCTAAACCTAGCACTCATTCTAGCTCTAACCCTAAACAAAATCCTAACCCTAACCCTGACCATTATTCTGAACCTAACTCAAACCCTAGGAATAAACCTGACTCTAACCCTTAACTGAACCATAACACTAGCCCTATGGGTAACCCTCTATGTAACCTAACCCTAACACTCGACCTGGACAAAAACCTAATTCTAAATCTAGCCATAACTCTAGCATTAGTCCTAGACAAAAACCTAGCCTTAGCCCTCACAATAACTCTTAACCTAACCCAAACACTACCTCTATCTCAAGACCTAAACCTAGTCCTAATTCTTGCCATAACCCTAACACAAACACTGTCCCTTCCTGTAACAAAAATCATAGCTCTAAACTTTATGATAACCCAAAATCTAGCCATAAACCTAAAGTACACCTAGCCATAGCCCTAACTCTAGGTCTAAAACTAACCCTAATCGTAAACATAGTTTTTGCATTGGCCTTAGATCTAACTCTAGTCTTAACCCTAACACAAAAATAGCCCTAATCCGAACCCTAACACTAGATTTAACCCTAACCCTAACCCTAACCCTAATCCTAAACCTAACCCTAACTCTAGCCCTAACCGTATCCCTTACCCTAAGCCAAACCCTATCCATAATGCTAACCCTAGACCTAATCCTAATCCTTAGCCTAACCCTGACTCTAAAGTTAAATAGAGCCCTAACCCTAAACCCTAACCTCAAACAAACTCTAACCCAGAACCCTACCCTAATAATTCCCCTAGCTCAACTTGACCCTTACCCTAAACCTAACCATTATACTATACCTAGCCATAAAACATTCTAAATCTATCCCCAACTCTAACCCTAGACCTGACATTAGCATTATACCTAACCCTAGCCCTAAACCTAACACAAATCCCAGCCTTATTTCTAGCCCTAAAGCTAGGCTTAATCCTAACCCTAACCCAAACCTTAGGCCTAAACCTATCAATAACACTAGCCCTAATCTTAGCCCTAACCCAAGCCCTAATCGTAGCCCTAATTTACCTCTATCCCTAAACTTATCCCTACACTTTGTCCTAACCCTAGCCCTAAGAATAACTCTAATTCTCACCCTTGCCTCATCCCTAGTTCTAATCCTATCCCTTATTGGAACAATAATCCTAGTCCTAACCTTAGCCCTATCCTTAGCCCTAGCCCTAACCTAGATCTAACTCTAACTCTAAATCTAATTTTAACCCTTAACCTAAACCTAAACCTAACACTAGCTCTAACCCTAATGCTTATCCTAAAAGCACCCCTAATCCTAGCCCTATCCCTAAAACAAAACCGAAACATACCCCTAAACCTAACCCTTAACTTAAACCAAACTTTAAGCCTAACCCTAAACTTAGTCCTAATTTGAGTTTTAAGTTGAATCAAAAACTGACCCTGACCTGAATCTGATAAAAACACCAACCCTACCTCTAAAGATCACCCTAACCCTAAACCCAAACCTAACACTAGACCTAGCCCCTACCATAAACCTAATTTTTGCCTTAATTGTTACCCTGGTACTTAGATTAGCCATAACCCTAAACCTAGCACTAACTTAACACAGAATCCAGCCCTAATTCAAGCACTAACCCAAGCTTTAACCATAACACTAGCCCTAACCCTAGCTCTAACCCTATCTATCACCATAAGTATAACTCTAACACTAATGCTAATGCTAGGTCTAAACTTAACCCTATCCCTAATCCTAACCCTATCCATTACCCTAAACCAAACCTAAACCCTAAACCTCACCCTATCATTACCCTAAGACAAACCTTAATGCTAATTCAAGCCCTAAATTTAAACCATAGCCTATCCCAAACCCTAACCAAGGCCCTGATCCTAATAATAAGCCTAGCTCTAAACCTGACCTAAAACTAAACATAATGTTTACTCTACATGTATCCATAAATCTAACCCTAAAACTATCTTTAACCATAACCCTAGACATGATATTAGTCCTAGCCATAACCTAGCCCTACTCTAAAACAAACCCTAGCCCTCATCCTAGCACTAAAACCAGCCTTAATCCTAACCCTAACCCTAAGCATAGGCCTAACCCTAATTCTAACCCAAACCCTACCTCTAAACTTAGATATAAGGCCTATTCTTACCCTAAAATTAACCCTAACCCTAAACCTAATGCTAGGCCTAGGTTGAATAATAACCCTAGCCCTGATTCTAGCTCTAATTGAACCATATTCTGAACCCTAACCCTAGCAATAGGACTAACTCTAACATTCACATTAGCCCTATCCCTAGTTCTAACTCTATCTCTTACCATAACCCTAACCCTAGATCTAACCATAGCCATAAACCTTGCCCTGTCCTTATTCTGAGCCATAACCCTAGATCTATCCCTAACTCTAAATCTAACACTAACCCTAAGCCTAAGCCTAACATAAACAATAGCCCTAACCCTAATGCTACTTTTAAAACTAGCTCTAACTCTGACCCTAGCATTAAATTAAAACCAAGCAATAGGCCTAATACTAAACCTTAATTTAAACCAAATCCTAATACTACACCTAGACATAACCCTAACACTAATTCGAGTCCTAACCTTAATCTTAATACTAACCCTGACTCTGACTCATATCCTAACACTCAACCTAGCTCTAAACACCATTATAACCTTAACCCAAACACTTTCATTAACCCTAGCTGTAATTTGAGTCCTAACCCTAACCTTAAAACTAAGCCTGACCCTGACTACTAACCAAACACTAAAACTAGCTCTAAATATCACTCTAAACTTAAACCTAATCCTAACACTAGAGGTCTAATCCGTAACCATGACCCTAAAACTAATCCTAACTGTAACCCTAGTTCTTACATTAGCTGTTACTCTAACCTTAGCCCTAATTCTAACACAAAAACTAGACCTAGTCTGAGCTTTAATCCTAGCTTTAACCCTAACCCTAGCCCTAATCCTAGCTGTAACTCTATGCCTTACCCTAAGCCAAACCCTAACACTAATTCAATTCCTAATTTAATCCCTAATCCTTAACCTAACCCAAACCTTAATCCTGTTCCTAGTCCTAACTCTAGCCCTCATTCTAGCTCTAACCATAACCCAAAACCTAACCCTAATCCTGACCTTTTTCTGACCCTAAAACTAATCGTAGGTCTAAACCTGAGCCTAACCCTAAACCAAACTCTAACACTAGCCCTAGACCTAAACCTAATCCTAAATCTAGCCATAACTCTATCCCTAGACCTCAAGAAAAACCTAGACCTAGCCCTAATAATAACCTTAGCCTAATTCAAACACTAACATTTCCCCTAGACCTAACCCTAGTCCTAATTCTGGCTTTAATTCTAACCATAATCCCTATCTGAACATTGACCCTGACACTAACACTAACCCTAGCTCTAAACACCACCCTAATCCTGAAACTATACATCGCCCTAATATAAAACCTAAAATTAGCATGAATCATAACAAGTTCTTCATTTAGCCATAGCCCTAACCTATTGCAAAACCTAGCCCTAATCCAAGCCCTACCCTATCCTTAACCCTAAAATTAACCCTAATGCTAATCATAGCCCTAACTCTAAGCCTAAGCCTAACCTTAGATCCAATAGTAAGCATAACCCTAGCCCTAACTCTAGCTCTAACCCTATACATTACCCTAAGGATAACCCTAACTCTTATGGTAACTCTAGGCCAAACTCTAATTCTATGCACATCCCTAACCCTATCCATTACCCTACACCTAACTTGAACCCTAAACCTAAAACTATCATTAACCTATCACTAAAACTAATGCAATTCGAGCCCTAAACATAAACCATAACCTAACATAACCTTAACCCTAACGCTGACCCTAATAATACCCCAGCTCTAAACCTCACCCTAACCAAAACCTAACCCTTAAAATAGACCTGGATATAAACCAAATCCTAAGAGTATCCCTAATTCCAACCCTAGACCTGATATTTGCCCTAGCTTTTATTCTAGTCCTAACCCTCACACAAACCTTAAACTACATCCTAGACATAATCCTTGCCTTCATCAAAACCCTAACCCTAACCCTAACCCTAATTCTAAACATAACCCTATCCCTAAAACTAGGTATAATCTCATCCCTTACCCTAAACCTAACCCTGATCCAAACCCTAACACTAAACTTATACCTAACCTCAGCCTAACTCTAACATTAACACTTGCCCTAATCCCAGAACTAACTTAGCCATATCCCTAACACTAAACATAACCATAGCTGCAAGGATAACTATAAATCTTCCTTTAGACCTATAGGGTAGTTCTAAACTCTTCCCTTACCGTTACCCTAAACCTAGACACAATCTTAAACCTAATCCTAGCCCTAGCCCTAAAACAAAACCGAGTCATAGCCCTAATCCTAACCCTTAACCTAAACCAAACACTAACTTTACACCTAGCCCTAACCCTATCCCTAATTCTAGTCTAACCCTAACCTGAAAACTAACCCAGACACTGACTCTGACACCAACACTAAACCTAGTTCTAAAATCATTGTAACCATAAATCTAACCCTAACACTAGACCTAGCCTTAACCCTATACTTATAACTAGCACTAATCATAACATTGCTTTGTACATTAGCCATAGTCTTAACCCTAGCGCTAACCTAACCCAAAACCTAACCTTAATCAGAGTCCTTATCTTAGCTTTAACCCTTAACTTAAACCTAACAGTAACCCAAACAAAAGCCCTAATCCTATACAAAACTCTAGCCCTAAAATTAGGTCTACTTCTATCTATTATCCTAATGATAACCCTAACCCTTAAGCTAACGCTAGACCTAACCCTAACCCCATCCATTACCCTAAACCACCACTAAACCCTAAACCTAACCCTGTCATTACCCTAAACCAAAATCTAATGCTAATTTGAGCACTAAACTGAAACCCTAACCTAACCCAAACCCTAACCTTGATTCTGACCCTAATAATAACCCTAGCTCTAAAACTGACCCTTACACAAAACCTAACCCTTACACTGAACCAAGCCATGAACCTAACACTAAATGTATCCCTAATTGTAACCCTAGACCTGATATTAGCACTAGAACTCATATTAGCCCTAAATCTAATAAAAACACTAGCCCTCATTCTAGCCCTAAAACCTAGCCTTAATCATAACCCTAACCCTAAATCTGGCCCTAACCCTAATACTAACCCTCGCCAATCCCTCAATCTTGCTATACCCATTCCTTTAAACTAAACATAACCCTAACTCTAAGCCTAAACCTAGGCCTAAACATAACACTAATCCTAACCTAATTTAGCCCTATGCCTAACCATAACACTAAACCTAGCCATAAGACAAACTCTAACTCTCACACTACCTCTATCACTTGCTCTAACCCTATTCCTTACCATAATCCTAACACTAGCCCTAACCATTGTCCTAATCCTTGCACTTGCTTAGCCCTAGCACTAACCTTAGATCAACACCTATCTCTAAATCTAACCCTAACCTGAAGAATAAGCGTAACCCAAACATTAGCCCTAAGCCTAACACTAATACAAAAACTAGTCCTAACCCTAGCCCTAGCCTAAAACAAAACTGAGCCATAGCTTTAACACTAATTCGTAAATTACACAAAAACCTAACCATATACCTACCCCTAACCCTAGACATAAATCGAATTCTAAGCCAAACCCTAAAACTAACTTTGACCCTGACTCTGACACTAACATTAAGCCTAACTCTAAACATCAACCTGACCTTAAACCTAACCCTAACACTCAATCTAACCCTAACTTTAATCCTAAAATTAGCCCTAAATTTAACTCTAGTACTTACATTAGGCATAACCCTAACCCTAGCATTAAATTAACCCGAAACCTATCCATAATCTGAGCCCTATCCTGAGCTTTAAACCTAACCCAAGACCTAACCATAAACCTAGCCTTAATCATAACCATAACTCTAGCCCAAACCCTAGTCTAAGCCTATCGATTTCCATAAACATAACCCGAACCATAGGTTTAAACCTAATACTTTCTCTAATCCTATTTCTATCCATAACCCTAAACCTAACCTGGATCCTAATACTAACCCTACCATTACTCTAATCCTAATCCTAATGCTAATTCAATCCCTAACTTTAGACCTTAATCGATCCCAAACCTTAACCCAGATCTAGTCCATAATAATCCCCTAGCCCTAAACCTGACCCTACCCCTAAACCTAGCCCTTATAATAGATGTAGCCATAATCCTAAATGTAAAAATATCTTTAAACATAATTCTAGACCTGAAATTAGCCATACCCCTAATCCTAGGCCTAACCCTAAAACAAACACTTGCCCTTATCCTAGAACTAAATCTAGCTTTAAGCTTAACCCTAGCAGTAACCAAATCACTAACCCTAATTCTAAATATCACCCTACCTCTAAAGCTAGCTATAACATTATCCCTTACCCTAAACTTAACACTAACTCAAACCCTACTCTATATTTAAGCTGAACACTAACCATAGCCTTAATCCTAGCCCTAATTTATCCATTTCCCTAACCCAAGCCCTAAGACTAACTCTAACTCATACTAGCCCTATCCCTAGTTCTAGCCCTATTATATACCTCAATCTAACCCTAGTCCTAACTCTTGTCCTATTCTCAGCCCTAATCCTAAACCTAAATCTAACTCTAAATCTAAATCGAACCCTAACCCTGACACTAACACTAGCCCTAACACAAAAGCTAATCATAAAATTAGTACTAACACTAGCCCTAACACTAAAGCTAATCATAAAATTAGTACTAACAATAACCCTAGCAGTAAAACAAAACTAACCAATAGCCCTAACCCTGAACCTCAACCTACACCACCCTAACACTATATCTAGACCTTACCCTAGCCCTATATTTGAATCCTAACCCTAACCTTAAAAGTAACCCTCACACAGACTCGTAAATTAATGCTCACCCTAGCTCTATACCTCATCCTAACTTTACACCCAAACCTACCAGTAACCCTATCCCTAATTCGAGTCCTAACCCTAACTCTAACCTTCATTCAAATCCTAACACTAAACACAGCTCTAAATGTCACTCTAACCTTAAACCTAACACTAACACTAGACCTACCCTTAATCCTAACCCTAATGGTAATCCTAGTTCTTACATTAGCCATTGCCCTAACCCTAGCCCTAACCCTACAACAAAAACTTGCCCTAATTCAAGCTTTAAACATACCTTAAACCCTAACCCAAACCATAAGCCTAGACTTATCCCTATCCCTTACCCTAAGCAGAAATCGAACACTAATGGTAACCCTAGAACTATTCCTAATTATTAGGCTAACCAAAATACAAACCCTTTTAATAGTCCCGACTGTATCCATCATTCTAGCTCTAATCTTATCCCAAACACTAACACTAACCCTGACCCTTATTCTGGTACAAACAATAACCCTAGGTCCAAAGCTGAACCTAAACATAGAGCAAATCCTAACACTGGCCCTACTGGTAACCTTATAATTAAAACTAACCCTAACCCTACCACTAAGACTAACACTAGCTCTCACACTAGCCCTATCCCTAATTCTAACCCTATTCCTTACTGAAACCCAAAACCTAGCCCTAAACCTAGCACTAATGGTTTCCCTATTATTAGTCCTTGCCCTAACCCTATTTCTAAAACTAACTCTAAATCTAACCATAAACCTAAGCCTAAGGCTAGCACTAACACTAGCCCTAACTATAATGTTAATCATAAAACTAGCCCTAACCCTAACCCTAGCAGTGAAACAAAACTGAGCAATGGCCCTAACAATAAACGTTAACTTAAACCACTCTAAAACTACATCTAGACCTAACCCTAGCCCAAAATTCGAATCCTAAAGCTAACCTTAAATCTAAACCTGAAACAGACTCATATCCTAATGCTCACACCACCCCATACTAAACTTAAACAAAATCCTAACAGTAACCCTATCGCTAATTCGAGTCCAAACCCTAACCCTGACCCTGACTCATATCCTAAAACTAACCCTAGCTCTAAATATCAACCTAACCTTAAACCTAACCGTAACACTAGACCTACCCCTAACCCTAACCCTAAAATTAACCTTAATTTTAACCCTAGTTATAATATTAGCAAATGCCCTAACCATAGCCCTAACCCTAAAACAAAAAAAGCCCTAATCCAAGCTCTAAATCTAGCTTTAACCCTAACCCTAACTCTGACCCTAACAATAACTCTAAACTTATCACTTACCCTAAGCAAAACCCTAACCCTTATGGTAAACCTAGACCTATCCCTAATCCTTAGGCTAACCAAAATCCTAACCCCATTAATAGTTCTGACCCAAGTCCTCATTTTAGCTCTAATAGTATCCCAAACTCTAATGCTAACCCTGACCCTTATTCTGAACCTAACGCTAAATTTAGGTCTAAACCTGACCCTAACCCTAGACCAAACTCTAACACTGGAACTACCGATAAACTTATTTCTAAACCTAACTCTACCACTAGCCTTAGACCTAAATTTAATTCTAAAACTATCCTTAACTCTAGCTCTAGACCTAAACAGAAACTTAGTCCTAGCTCTAACAATAACACCTACATTAACCCAAACACTACACCTACTCCTAGACCTAATTCTAGTCTTAATTCTTGCTATGACCCTAACTCAAACTCTAGCCAGCACACCGACCAGCATTTAACCATAAACCTACTTCTAAACCTGACCCTAACCAAAAATATAAACTTAACCTGAGAGCTAGCCATAACCCTAACCCTAAAACTAGCCCTACTCATAACCCTAGTTCTTACATTACCCACAGCCCTAATCCTAGGCCTAAACCTATCACAAAACCTAGAGCTAAACCTAGGCCTTAACCTAGCCCTAAGCATTACCCTTACCCTAACCCTGGCCCTAATCCTAAATTAACCCTAGCCTTAGTCCCAACTCAAGCTCAAAGCCTAACCCTTAGCATAAACATAAACCTAGAAATATGCGTAAATCTAACCCTAACCCTAGCCCTAATCCTAACCTTAACCCTAGCCCTAACCGTAGCTCTAAACCTACAAAATACACTAAACCTAACCCTAAACCTATTGGTAACCCTAGCCTTTACCCTAACCATAAACCTAACGCTAACCAGAAAACTAAACCTAGACCTAACCCTAAACCTAACACTAGCTATAACCCCAACCCTATCTCAAAACTTAACCATAACACTTACCATAATCCTAAACATAACCGTAGCCCTAAATTTAACCCTAAACTTAAATCTAACCTTAACCTAAACCTAAACCTAAGTCTAGCTGTATCATTTACTCTAAACCTAACCCTAACTCTAATGATAATCCTAGCCCTAACCTTAACTCAAACCCTAAAACTACTATAATTCTATCCCTAGACCTAACCTTTAACCTAACACTTGCTCTAGCCCTAACCATAGCTCATAACCTAATGCTTATGCTAAACATAACCCTAAAAAAACCCTAGTTCTAACCCTCACCTTAACCCAAACTCAAGACCTAATCCTAACCATAACCCTAGGCGTAAACTAAACTCTAACTGTATCTATTGCCCTAAACATAAAACTTACCCTAATGCTAACCATAGGCCTAACACTAACCTTACCGCGAACCCTAACCATATCAATTATCCTAAACCTTACCTGAAACCTAAACCTAACCCTATTACTTCAATAACCCCAACCCTAAAGCCAATTCTAAAACTAACCCTAAACTCAAACCTAAACCAAACCCTAACTCTGAACATGACCCTAATAACTCCCCTAGCCCTAAACCTTACCCTTCTCCTAAACCTAATCCTTACACTAGACCTAGCCAAAAACCTAAGCTTGAATATATCCCTATCGGTAACCCTAGACCTGACATTAGTCCTAGCCATAATCCTAGCCATAACCCGAAAACAAACCCTAGCTCTAATCTTAGCCCTAAACGTAGCCTTAATCATAACCCTAACCCTAAACCTGGACCTGACATTAACACTAACCCTAGCCCTAATCTTAACCCTAATTTAGCCATATCCCTAACCCTAATCCTAACCTAGTCTTAACACTAAGTCTAACTCTCACCCTTGCCCTAAAACTAGTTCTGACCCTATCACTTACTGAAACTCTAATCCTAGCTCTAACCCTAGGACTAAACCTAGACCTTTCCTTAGCCCTAGCCCTAACCTTAGATCTAACCTTAAATCTAAATCTACCCCTAACCATATGCATAAACATAAAACTAACACTAGTCCTAACCCTAACCACAATGCTAATCCAAAAACCAGTCCTAACTCAAGCCCTAGCCCTAATACAAAACCAATCCATAGCCCTAACCTTGACCCTTAAAATAAACCAAACCTTAACCCTACACCTAGCCCTAACCTTACCCCTAATTTGAGTTTTAAGCCGAAAAATAAAACTAACCCTGAATCTTACCTAACCCTAAACCTAGCTCTAAACATCACTCTAACCCTAACCCTAAATCTAACACTAGACTTAGCATTAACTCTAACCATAAAACTAGCATTAATTGTAACCCTAGTACTTATATTAGACCTAACCCTAACCCAAGCCTTACCCTAACCAAAAACCTTGCCAGATCTCTGCCCTAACCATACAGTTAACCCTAACCCTAACCTGAACCCTAACACTATCACTAATTGGAACCACAAGCCTAGTCATGACCTTAGCTCTACCCCTATCCATTACCCTAACACTAATCCTAACTCTAATGCTATCCCTAGGCTTAAACCTAACCAATCCCTACTCATAACCCTATTCATTACCCTAAAGTTAACCTGAAATCTAAACCTAAACCTATCATTACCTTAAATTAAAACCTATTGCTAATTTGAATCCTAACTTAAAATCTTAACCTATTCAAAACACTAATAATGACTCTTACTCTAATAATACCCTTATCTCTAAACCTGACCCTAACCTTAAACCTATCGTTACACTAGATGTAGCCATAAACCTAATTCTATTTTTAACCATATAATGCTGGACTTGAAATTAGCCCTAGCCCTAACCCAATCCATAAACCAAGTTTTAACCCTAAATCTAACCCGTGCCCTAGCACTAAACAGAGCAATAAACCCATTTTTTTCCCTAAACCTAACCATAACCCTAAACCTAACCCTAACGCATTGTCCTAACACTAGGCCTAATAATAACACTAAGCCTAGCACTAATCCCGTCACACTAGCTAGCCTAACCCTTTACCCTAGCCCTTACCCTTTCCCTTACGCAAAGCCAAACCCTAATCCAAATGCTAACCCTACTACTAACCCTAATTCTTAGCCCAACTTATACTTCAACCATATTACTAGTCCTAACCCTAGTCCTCATTCTAGCTCTATCACTAACCCTGACCCTTATTCTGACCCTAACACCAACCCTGGTCTAAACCAAACCCTATCCCTAAACCAAACCCTAACACTAGCCCTACAAGTAACGCTATATCTATAATTAACCCTAACACTAGCCCTAAACCTAAAGCTAATCCTACCTAAAGTAACTATAACTCTAGCCCTAGATCTAAACAAAAACCTAGCCATATCGTTTACAATAACCCCTAACCTAAACCAAATATTAACCCTATGCCTAGACCTAAACCTAGTCTTAATTCGGGCCATTACCCTAACCCAAACCCCATTCCGAACACTGACCCTTACCCTAATACTAAACCAATCTTGAAACCTGACCCTAACCCCAAACCTAGACCTAACACTAGACCTAGCCATAACCCTAACCCTAAAACTATCCCTAAACAGAACCATAGCACATACATTACCCATAGTCAAAACTCTAGCCCTAAACCTAATACAGAACCTAGTTCTAATCCTAGGCCTAAACTTAGATTTAAGCATAATTCTAACCCTAATCATAGCCCTAACAATAACCCTAACCCTAAGCCATGACTTAGACCTAAACCTAGCTCAAGGAAAACCATTTCACTAAACATAATATTTTAAAACTTAACCCTACTCCTAGGTTTAATCTTAACTTTAGTCCTAGCCCAAACTTTAGCTCTAACTCTATCCATTACCCTTACCCTAACCCTAATTATAACCCTATCCCTAACATTAAACCTGTCCTTAAACATAAATGTAACCCTAGACCTAACCCAAAACTTAACCCTTGCAATAGCCCTAACCTTAGCTGAAATATTAAGCCTTACACTAAACCTAATCCTAACACTAGCCCTAACCCAAACCCTAACCCTAACCCAAACCATAACCCTAACCCTAACCCTACCTCTAATATTATCCATTACCCTAAACGTAACCCTATTCTAATTGAAACCATAGCCATTACCCTAACCCTAAAACTAGCCCTTAACATAACCCTAGCTCTTACATTACCAATAGTTCTAACGCTAGCCCTAAGCCTAACATAAAACCTGGCCCGAATCCTAGGCCTACACTTTTTCCTAAGATAACACTAACCCTAATCTTAGCACTAACACTAACCTTCACCATAACCCATGTCTTAGACCTAACCCTAGCTAAAGGAAAATTCTTTCACTGAACATAGCACTAGCCCCATCCTAAAACCTAACCCTAATCCTAGCTTTAATCCTAACTTTAATCATAGCCCAAACATTAGCTCAAACCCTATCTATTACCCTTACACTAACCCTAATTATAACTCTATCCCTAACACTAAATATAACCTTAAAAATAAATGTAACGATAGACTTAACCCAAAACCTAACCCTTGCAATAGCCCTAGACTTAGCTGAATCATTAACCTTTACACTAATCCTAATCCTATCACTAGCCTTAACCTGTAACCTAAACCTAACCCTAACCCTTTTTTCTAATATTATGCATTACCCTAAACTTAAACCTAACTCTAATATAGTCCCTAGCCATAACCCTAACCCCAAACCAAACCATAACCCTAAGTATAACCGTAGGCCTAAACTTAAACCTAACCCTCCACCTAACTCTAACCCTAGCTCAAACACTTACCTTTACTCTAACCTAACCATAACCCTAGCCCTAACCCTAACACTTACATTAACCCTAATACTTACCCTAAACAAATCCCTAGCACTATCCCAAAACCTAACCCTAGTCCTAGAATTAATTCAAACCATCACCTAGCCCTAACCCGAGATCTAAACCTATCCATTACACTAAACATAAAATTAACACTAATTCTAACCCTAAACCTATCAATAAACCTAACCCATTCTTTATCCTAAACCTTAAGTAAAACCTAAACCTAACCATATCCATTACTCTAACCCTAACCCTAAACCTACTACTAAATCAAGCATTAACCATAAACTTTAACCTAATCCAAATGCCAACCATGACTCTAACCCTAATAAAACCCCTAGCTCTAAACCTGACCCTTAAACTAATTCACCTGAACTAGGCATAACTTAATCCTAAAACAATCCCTAACCATTACCCAAGACCTTACATTAGTCCTAGCCCTAGACCTAGCCCTAAACCTAAGCAAAACCCTAGCCATCATTCAAGCCCTAAACCTAACTTAATCCTACCATTAACACTAACCCTAACCCTAATCCTAATTCTAAAACTCATCCTAGATCTAAAGCTAGCTATAACACCACCCGTTCCCCTAAACTTAACCTTGACCCCAATGCTAACCCTAAAGCTAGCCCTATGCCGAGGCCTAACCATTACACTAACCCTAGCCCTAATCCTAGCCCTAATTTAGCTGTAACCCTAACCCTAACCTAAGCCTGCTAATAAGTCTAAAACTTACTCTCTTACTAACTGTATTCCTAGTTCTAACAGTATCCCTTCTGCAACCATAAACTAGCCCTAAACCAAGTCCTAGATCTAACCCTAAATCTAAATCTAACTTTAACCCTAATCCTAAACCTCATCCTAACACTAGCCCTAGTTCTAACACTAATCCAAAATCTAGCCCTAACACTAGCCCTAGCCCTAAAACTATACCGAGCCATAGCCCGAACCCTAAACCTTAACTTAAACCGAACCCTAATCCTAAACCTAGCCCTAACTTTAGTCCTAAATAGAGTGCTAACCCTAACTCTAATACTAACCCTTTCCCTGATTCTGACCCTAACAATAAACCTAGCCTTACACATCACCCTCACCCTAAATCTATGTTTTGCATGTTTCAGCATAGGCTACATTCACAAGGAACAAATCAGAGAACGCCTACAGACAACTGATTGAGTGTGTTAAGTTTCAAGCATCTAACACCAACCCTGTTTGTTACCCAGCTCCATTTCCAATTACATATATAAGTCAGGATGAAGTGAAACCTTAAAACACAAACTGTTCCTGACAGTGATCCATGAACCAAGAAGACTCAAACATGGGGAATATATTAAGGCTTGGTAAAAGATGAATCCTCCCTGGGATCAAAGAAATTTGAAAAAAAAAAAAACTAACTCTAACCCCAACACTAATTCTAATCCTAGCCCTAAACCTAATCCTAACCCTAACTCAAACCTGTTTAGAGAACCTTTGATCATAGAATATCCAAACTTGGGGTGCCTAGAAGGGGAGGATAATAGATGAATCCTGCCCAGTATAAAAAAAAAATCTGACAAAATACTTGTGGGAGGTGTTTCAGTATGTGCGTATTTCCCCTGTTTTTTCCTAAAGTGCTCTTGGATAATGTTCTTTTCATTGCCATCGCTTTGGAAAACTTTCACTAGGAAGAAACCAGAGAGTTCCCACCGAGAACTGACTGAGTGTGTGAAATTTCAAGTATCTAGCACCAACCCTGTTTGATTACCAGCTCCATTTTCATTTACTTATATAGGACAACTTGAAGTGAAACATTAAATTATAAACTGTTCCTGACAGTGAACAATTGAAATTAAAAGCCCCCAAACTGGAGAACATAAAAAGGCTAGGTAAAAAAGAAATCCTGCAGTATCAAAGAAATTTGAACAAAAATAACTCTAACCCTAACACTAGTTCTAAATCTAGTCCTAAATCTAACTCTAACCCTAAACCTATCCTGTTTATAGAGATTTGATCATACAAATCCCAAACTTGGGGAACCTAGGGCCGGAAGCTAGCAGATGAATCCTGTGCATTATCAAAAAAATCTGACCAAATAATTGAGGGGAGGTAGTTCAGGACATGCATATTTCCCTGATTTATCATAAAGCGCTCTGGAATAAAGTTGTTTTTGCATGCTTGTGCTCAGAGCTACTTTCACAAGGAAGAAACCACAGAGTGCCTCCCACAGAGAACAGTTTGAGTGTGTGAAGTTTCAAGCAGCTAGCACACACCGTGTTTAATTTGTAGCTTCATTTCCATTTATCTGTATAGGTTCAAATGAAGTGAAACCTTAAAACTCAAAACTGTTGCTGACTGTGAACATTGAAACAAGAAGTCTCAAAACTGGTGATCATAGTAAGGCTAGGTAAAAGATGACTCCTGCCCAATATCAAAGAAATTTGAACAAAACTAACTCTAATCCTAACACTCACTCTAACACTAGCCCTAACCCTAACCCTAAAACTAACCCTAACCTGTTTAGAGAACCTTTGATCATTGAAGTTCCAAATTTGTGAAGACTTTTGAGGCAAGGTAACAGATTAATCCTGTGCAGTATCAAAGAAATCTGACCAAATGAATGACCAAATGACCAATTTTCCTGTTGTCTCCTAAAGTGGTCTCAGATAATTTTTTTTGCATGCTTCAGCTTTGGGATATGAAATCAGAGAGTACCAACAGGGAATCGATTGAGTATGTGAAGTTTCAAGCAGCTAGCACCAGCACTATTTGATTTTGAACTCAATTTCCATTTAACCATAGAGATCAAAAGAAAGTGAACCCTTAAAATATACAGTGTTCCTGACAATGAACACTTGAACTGAGAAGGTCCAAAACTGGGGAACTTAACTAGGGTAAGGAAAAGATGTATACTGCCCATTATCAAATAATTTGAAAAAATCTAAGTGTAACTCTAATGCTAGATTTGACTATATCCCTGACCCTAACCCTAAGCTGTTTAGAGAACCTATGATCATAGAAGTCCCAAAATTGGGGATCCTAGTGGGGAAAGCGACTAGATGAATCCTGCACAGTATCAAAGAAATATAAAAGAATAATTGGGGAAGGCATTTCAATATATTTATATTTTCCTCTTTTCTCCTAAAGTGCTCTCAGATAAACTTGCTTTGCATGCTTCAGCTTAGAGCTACATTCACAAGAAACAAACAGAGAGTGTCCACAGAGAACTGATTGAGTTTGTGAAGGTTGAAGCAGTTAGCACCAACCTTGTTTGATTTCTAGCTCCAATTTCATTTCTGTCAAAAGAAAGTGAAACCTTAAAATAGAAACTGTTCCTGAAAGTGAACCATTGAATCTTGAAAGTCCCAAATTGGGAAGCCTACTAAGGCTAGGTCAAGAGTGAATCTTTGACCTAAAGCAATCAGAGATAAAGCTGTTTTTTTTCTACTTCAGCTTAGGGCTACCTCCAAAGGAAACAAACCAGAGAATCCTCACTGAGAACTGATTGAGTGTGTGATCATTCAAGAAGCTAGCCCAAACCCTGTTTGATTTTCAGCTTAATTCGCTTTCACCCCTATAGGGCAAAAAGAAGAGAAACATGAAAATTGAAACTGTTCCTGAAAGCAACCCTTTATGTAGGAGGCCCAAATATTTGAAGTATAGTCAAAATAAGAAAAAGATGATACCATAATAGTAATTCTGCAATATGTACTTGGGGTAAAAAAGGGAGTTCATAACTCACTTGAAGCTAATGTATGCTAATGTATGAAATATGATATGTCAAGAGCTTTGTAGGGTTTTGAACAACCAATAAAAAAAAATAAAATAAAAAAAAGAAAAAAAAAAGAAAAAGATGAATCCTGCACAGTATAATAGAAATTTGAAAACAAAAGTAACTCTAACACTATGTCTAATCCTAGTCCAAAAACTAACCCTAACACTAACTCTGTTTAGAGTCCCTTTGATCCTAGAAGTCCCACACTTGTGGAGCCAAGTGGGGCAGGCTAACAGATGAACCTTTCACAGTATCAAAGAAATCTGACCAAATAATTGGGGGAGGTACTTCAGCACATGCATATTTCCAATTTCTCCTAATGTGCTCTCACATAAAGTTGCTTTGCATGCTTGTGCTTAGGACTACTTTCACAAAGAATAAACAAGAGAATTCCCATAGAGAACTGATTGAGGGTGTGAGGTTTGAAGCAGCAAGCACCAACCCTGTTTGATTTCCTGTTCTATTTACATTTACCCACATAGGTCAAAATAAAGTGAAAAGTTAAAATACAAACTGTTCCAGAAAGCTAACCTTTGACCCAAGAGGCCCAAACCTTGGGAATATTGTAAGGCTATGTAAAAGCTGAATCCATCCCAGTATGAAAGAAATTTGAACAAAAGTAATCTAACAAAACACTAGCTATATACCTAGCCCTAACCTAATACTAAACCTAACCTAATCTGTTTAGAGAACCATTGATTATAGTAGTCCCAAAATAAAGGAGAATAGTGGGGCAAGCTAACAGATGAATCCTGAGCATTATCAAATAAATCTGACCAAGTAATTGGGGGAGGTATTTCAGTACATTCATATTTCCCTGTTTTCTCCTAATGTGCTCTGGTTAAATTATTTTTTTTCATGCTGCAGTTTATGGTACTTTCACAAGGAACAACCCAGAGAGTGCCCACAGAGAGCTTATCCAGTGTGTGAAGTTTCAAACAGCTAGTACTTACCCTGTTTGATTTGCAGCTCCATTTTTATTCACATCTATAGACCATAATAAAATGAATCCTAAAATTTCAAACTGTTCCTGACAGTGAACCGGCAAACCTTAAAGGCCCAAACATGGTAATCCTACTAAGGCTAGTAAAAAGATGAATCCTGTATAGTATCAAAGTAATCAAGCAAAAAAAAAAGTTGAAACATGCTACTAAAGTGCTCACAAATAAAGCTGTTTCTTTCTACTTCAGCTTTGGGCTACTTCCACAAGAAACAAATGAGAGAATGTGCACTGAGAACTGATTGAGTGTGTGAAGTTCCAA
Source organism: Callospermophilus lateralis (assembly GCF_048772815.1). NCBI lineage: Eukaryota > Metazoa > Chordata > Mammalia > Rodentia > Sciuridae > Callospermophilus > Callospermophilus lateralis. Next base: position 24,219,163 of record NC_135322.1, on the reverse strand, counting down.
GCAGCTAGCACAAACCCTGTTTGAGATCCTAGATATCCCAAACGTGGGGAGCTTACTGGGGCAAGCTAATAGATGAATCCTGTGCAGCATGTAAGAAATCTTACCAAATATTTTGGGGAGATATTTCAGTACATGCCTATTTTCTTGTTTTCCCCTAAAGTACTCTAAGATAAAGTTACTTTGCATGATACAGCTTAGGGTTAAATTCACAAAGAACAAACCGGAGAGTGCACACAGAGAACTGATTAAGTGTGAGATGTTTCAATCAGCTAGCACCAACCCTCTTTGATTTCGAGCTCCATTTCCCTTTGCCATATAGGTCAAAATGAAGTGAAACCTCAAAACACAAACTGTTACTGTAAGCGAACCATTGAACTGAGAAGGCCCAAACCTGGGGAACATAGTAAGGCTAGGTTAAAGATGAATCCTGCTCAGTATGAAGAAAATTTGAAGAAAACAAACTCTAAACCTAACACTAGATCTAAACCTAGCCCTAACTCTAACTGTAACCATAACCCTAACCTATTTAGATAACCTTTGATCATAGAAGTACCAAAGTTGTGAAGCCTAGTGAGGCAAGCAAATAGATGAAAAACGCTCATTATCAAAGAAATCTGACAAAATATTTGTGCGAGGTAGTTCATTATATGCTTATTTCCCTGTTGTATCCTAAAGTGCTCTCGGATAAAGTTGTTTTTGCATGCTTCTCCTTTGGCCTATAATCAATAGATTGAAAGCAGAGAGTGCTCGCAGAGAACTAATTGAGTGTGTGACGTATCAAGCAGCAAGTACCAACCCTGTTTGATTACCAGCTTCATTATCATTCACACCTATAGGACAAAATGGAGTGACACCTAAAATTTCAAACTGTTCCTGACAGTGAACAGTTGAACTTAAAGGCCCAAAATTGGGGATCCTATTAAGGCTAGGTAAAGGATGAATCCTCTACAGTATCAAAGTAATTCAACCAATAAATATTGAAGATTGCTCCTAAAGCACTCACAGATGAAGCTATTTCTTTCTATTTAAGCATAGGGCTACTTCCACAAGAAAAAAAAAACAGAAAATGAATACTGAGAACTGGTTGAGTGTGTGTGAAGTTTCAAGCAAACTTTCAAGTCAACTCCTTTTGATTTCAAGCTCTATTTCCATTTACCCATATAGGTAAAAATGAAGTGAAAAATTAAAATACAAACTGTTTTTGACAGGGAACCACTGAACTCAGAAGGCCCAAAGCTGGGGACATTTGTAAGTCTAGGGAAAAGATGAATCCAGCCCAGTATCAAAGAAATTTGAACAAAAATAACTCTAACACTAGCTTTAAACCTAAACCAAACCCTAAACCTAAGCTAACCTTACACTTAACTGTATAGATCATTGATCCTAGGTGTCCCAAACTTGGGTAGCCTAGTGAGAAAGTTAAAGTTGAATACTGCACAGTATCAAAAAGAAATCTGATCAAATTATTGGGAGACTTATTTCAATGCATACATATTTCTGTGTTTTCTCATTAATGGTTATCAGATACAGTTGCTTTTGCATGCTTCAGCTTTGGCCTACCTTCAAAAGAAAGAAACCAGAAAATGCCCACTGAGAACTGATTTGTGAAGTTTCAAGCACCTCCTACCAACCCCACTTGATTTGGAGCTCAATTTTTATTCACATCAATACGCCATAATGAAGGAAAATCTTAAAATGCAAACTGTTCCTGACAGCAAACCATTGAACCAAGAAGTCCCAAACCCATAGAGCATAGTAAGGCTAACTAAAAGATGAATCTTGCCCAATATCATAGAAATTTGAAGAAAACTAAGGCCACGCTGGAGCTCTGTGTGCAGATGGAAGATTCTGTTGTGTGGTTGCTCTAGGCTCAGTCAGAAGTCGGAAGTCTCGGCTGTGCATTGCTCTCACCTCAGACTGAAGTCTCAGCCACGGATGAGCTCTTGGCACAGATGGAAGACTTGCCTGCGGGTTTGCTCTTGGCTCAGAAGGAAGTCTCGGCCATGCAGGCACTCTTGGCACAGAGTATGGATAGCACAGAACACAGAGGCTTTGCTTGTGGGTCACTAGTCCAAGCTCTGGACATGGCCAGAGGTCACCCCAGAACCACCCATCTCACCAAACACCCTAAACAGGTAACAGATGGAATCCATTTTGGAAAACCTTACACAACATGTATCCGTGGTCGTGGCTACCAGCTCAGTTCTGCCACTGCTCAGGTACCCGGTTTCCACTCCCCTACCTCCAGCAGTGATAACTCAGGATTAATTTTACAAGCCTTTGGGGGGGGGGGCGCACCTATCAATGCAGAACAGCAACTGTACAGGTACCTGGTTTCCAACTCAGAGACTAAGAGTAGGGAGGTTCCAGGTAGAAGCTCAAGTCCTCTCAAACTGGCTACCTCCACCATCCTTAGCACAGAGACTCAAGCTTGGAATAGACAACTCCAGCAACTGGAAGAAAACAGAGTTCTGAGACACTTTTCTATTCTCGCTCGTATCATCTATTCTTCTATACCCTGCCCGCTCTGGTCCTCAAATCTCAACATACGTGAAACCAAGAACTTTGCATGAAATTGGACTTAAAGAACTGAATCACCAGAATAGAATAATATAGAGGAATTGCATAGGCCCACCTCAACCCCCCTTATTTTCTCTTATTTTCATTCTCCCTCTCATTCTTTATTTCCTTGTTATTTTTCTTTCTTTTTTCTTTCTCCCTCTATCCCACTTTCAACCTCCTAACTTTTACTATTTATACATGGGGTAATTTTATGAATACAGATAAGGAAGTTGAATTTATACATTCTTCCATAAATTACCCCTGTCTATTCATTACAGTTCTCCTCCAATTTGCTAAGATAAATTAATCTCACACCCTCACTCCTTCCCCCCTTAACATAGCATCCTACTCCTGACCATTAGTTCTCTATGTACCACCAGAAATGGTATGCCTTTTATGAAAGGAATGATTTTATTCTAAATAATAATTGAAGCCAACATCTGTAGACATAGAATCTAAATATAAATGTATTCATAATGGTTAGCCTTTAGCTTCGTATTAGGGTTAGATTTAGAATTAGGTTTTGATCTATGGTTAGGGCTAGGACTAAGGATAGAGCAAGGGTTAGGTCTAGGGTTAGGGTTAGGGTTAGGATTATGGTAATAGATAGGATTAGAACTAGTGATAGGCTAGTGTGAGAGTTAGAGTTAGTCATAGGGGTAGGGCTAGGTTATGTTTAGAGATAGGGCTAAATTAGGGCTAGGGTTAGTGTTAGGTTTAGACCTCAAGTTAGGGTTAGAGTTAGGGTTACATGTATGGTAAGGGAGTGGGTTATAGCTAAGATGAGGGCTGGGGCAAGGGTTAGTTATTAGCGTTAGGGCTAGGGTTATGGTTTGGGTTATGATTAAGTCTAGGCTTAGGACGAGAATGAAGTCTAGTGTTTGTGTTAGGGTTAGGGCTAGGGCTAAAGCCAACTCTAGGGTTACAATTAGGAATAGATTTAGTGTTAGGTTTATGTCTTGGTCCAGTGTAAGTGTTAGGTTTATGTCAGGGGTCAGGTTTAGAACTAGGGTTATTATTAGTGTCAGGTTCAAGATTAGCATGTGGTTTAGGTTAGAGGCAAGTTTTGGGACGCAAATGAGCATTAGGTTTAGGTTTAGGGTTAATGACAGGGTTAGATTTAGGGTTTAGAGGTAGTTTAGTGTAATGGATAGGATTAAGGTTAGGCCTCATATTTACCTTAAGGGTTTGGGTTATCATAAGGGTAATGGATAGTGTTAGACCTAAGATTAGGGCTAGGGATATTTATAGGATTAGGGCTTTTGTTTGGGTTAGAGTTAGGTTTAAATTTAGGGTTAAAGCTAGATTTAGGATTTGGATTATGACTGGGTTTTGGGTTAGGTTAGGTCTATGGTTAAGGCTACGGGTAATGTATGAAGTAGGGTTATGATTAGCACTAGTAATAGTAAGGATAGGGCTAGATCTAGAGTTAGGGGTAAGGATAGGGCTAGATCTAGAGTTAGGTTCAGATTTATGGTTATGACAATATATAGAGCTAGAGTTAGTGTTAGGTTCAGAGTCAGTATTTGGATTACTTTTAAGGTTAGATTTAGGACTAGAATTAGAGATAGGTGTAGGGCTATGTGTAAGGTGAGGGTTTGATTTAAGTTAAGCGTTAGAGTTAGGGCTATGACTCGGTTTTGTTTTAGGGCTAGGGGTAGGGTTAGGGCTAGTTTTAGGATTAGTGTTAGTGTGTGAGGTTTAGGCTTAGGTTTAGGGTTAGATTTAGAGTTAAGTTTAGATCTAGGGTTTGAGCTACGGATAAGGATAGGCCTAAGTTGAGGGCTAGGTTTAGGGTGATGGTAAGGGATTGAGTTAAAACGTGGTATAAAGCTAGGGCATGAGGTAGAGTTAGTCTTAGGGAAAGGCTTAGTGTTAGGGTTAGGCCTAGGGTTAGAGCTAGTGTTAGTGTTAGGTTTAGGGTTAGGGTTAGGTTTAGGGTAATGGTTGGGATTATAGCTAGTTTTATGGCTAGGGTGAGGGTTATAATTAGGGTTAGGGTTAGATTTATGATTAAGGTGAAGTTTATGGCTAGGATGAGGTCTAAGGTTTGTGTTAACGTTAGGACTAGGATTAGAGCTAGAACAAAAGTCAGATCTAGGGTTACAGTTAGGGATAATTTAGGGTTAGGTTTCTAGCTAGGTCTATTTTAAGGGTTAGATTTATGGTTATGGTCAAGTTTAAAGTTAGGGGTATTATTCGGGTTAGGTTCAGGTTTAGAGTTTTTGTTAGGTTAAGGTTTAAGTCTAGGGTTGGAATTAGCATTATCATTAAGAATAGGGTAATGATAGTTTTAGATTTAGGGTTCAGGTTAAGTGTAGGGTAATGGATAGGGTTAGGGTTAGGGTTATCATTAGAGTAATGGATAGGTTAGAGCTAGGGTTAGGGCTAGGGTTATCTTAAGAACTAGGTCTAGGCTTAGGCTTAGGTTTAGTGTTAGGGTTATTGTTAGGATTAGGATTAGCTTTAGGGTTAAAACTAGGGTAGGCCTTGGATTAGGGCTAGATTTTGCAATAGGTTAGGGCTACAGCTAATGTTAGAACTTCTTATGATTCAGGCTAATTTTAGGGCTAATATTAGGGCTAGGTATAGTTATTGGGTTAGGTTTAGGGTTCAGGTGGTGTTTAGACCTCTGGTTACTGTTAGTGTCAGGGTCAGTGTTCAGGTTAGTGTTACATTTAAAATAAAAGCCAGCATTAGGTCTAGGGGAAGAGTTAGTGTTTGGCTTAGGCTAAGGGTTATTGTTAGGGCTCTGTTTAGGTTTTTCATTAGGTCTAGAATTCGAGTTATGTCTAGATTTAGGATTAGGTTTAGGTCTAGGACAAGTGTTAGGGTGAAGTTTAGGTGTAAGGTTACTGGAAAGGCTACTGTCAGTGTTCAGTTTAGGGTTAGTTTCAGGTTTAGACCTACGATTAGTGTTAGGGTCAGAATAGGTTGCAGGATTAGGTTTAGGGTTTGGGTTATGGTTATAACTAGTTATGGTTATAACTAGTGTTGGGTTAGGACTACAAATACAGTTAGGTTTTGGGTTTAAAGATTAGGTTTAGCATTAGTGTTAGGGTTTGGCTTAGGGTAAGGGATAGGGTTAGAACTAGAGTTAGGGCTTGGATTAGGGCAAGGGTTAGGTTAAAGCTAGGTTTAGGGCTCGGATTTGGGCTAGTTTTGGGTTAGGTTTAGGGCTAGGCAACGGCTAATGTAAAAACTAGGGTTACAATTAGGGTAAATTTTGGGGTAATGGTTAGGGGTTAAACATCTAGTGTTCGGACTAGGTTTAAGGTTAGCGTGATATTTACAGCGAGTGTCAGTGTTAGATTAATAGTCAGGTCTGAATTATTTTTAGGGTTAGTGTTAGGACTCAAAATAAGGCTAGGGTTACTGTAAGGGTCTGGTTTAAGGTTAGGGTGGTGTTTAGAGCTAGGGTGAGTGTTACAATATGAGTCAGAGTCAGGGTTAATATTAACGGTAAGGTTAGGACTCGAATTTAGGGCTAGGGTCAGGTCTAGGTGTAGTATTAGGATTTTGTTTAAGTTAAGGTTTAGTGTTAGGGCTATTACTTGGTTTTGTTTTACTGCTAGGGTTAGGGTAAGGGCTCGTTTCATGATTAGTTTTAGGGTTTGTGCTAGTGTTAATATTAGGCTTAGGCTTAGGGTTAGTGCTTGAGTTAGAGTTAGAGTTATTGTTAGATCTAGGGTTAGTACTAGGAATGAGGATTAGGAAAATGTTATGGCTAGGTTTATGGCTATAACTAGGGCTAGGTTTAGGTTCAAGTTAAGGGATAGGGTTAGAACTAGGGATAGGGTTAGTGTGAGAGTTAGAGTTAGTCATAGGGCTATGGTTAGTTAGAATTAGAGATAGGGTTAAATAGGGCTAGGATTAGGGCTTTGGTTTGTGTTCAGCTTAAGTCTAGTGTTAGAGTTACGATAAAGTTTAGGGTAAGGGATGGTTTTATAGCTAGATTTAGAGGTAGGGTGAGGGTTAGAATTAGAATAGGGCAATGGTGAAGGTTAGGGTTCTGAATAGGGCTAGGTTTATGGCCCGGATGAGAGCTAGAGGTTTTTTTTTTTTTAAGTTTAGAACTAGGACTAGGGCTAGGGATACATCAGGTCTTGGGTTACGGCTAAAGATATTTTAGTGTTAGGCTTATGGTTACATGTAGTGTAAGGGTTAGCTTTAGGGTTAGGGTCAGGTTTAGAGCTAGTAGTATTTTTACAGTCAGGGTCTGGGCTAGGGTTTGGGATAGGTTAATATTTAAAGTTAGGGCTCAAATTAGCATTATGGTTAGTGTTAGGTTAATGAAAGGGTGAGGTTATAGTCTAGGTTTGGATTAGGGTAGTGGATACGGTTAGGATTTTGGATAGGTTTAGGTTTAGGACTAGGTTTAGCATTAGGGTTAGGATTATGTTTATGGCAATGGATAGGGTTAGAGCTAGGGTTAGGGCTAGAGTTATGTTTATGATTAGGGCTAGCGTTAGGGTTAGGATTAGGGTTAAAACTGGGGTTATGGCTCAGATTATGCTGAGGTTTTGTGTTAATTTAGTGCTAGAGTTAGGGTTATGGCTAATGTATGTACCAGACTTATGTTTAGTGGTAAATTTAAGGTTAGTGTTAGGGCTATGTCTAGTGTTAGGTTTAGGTTTAGGGTTGATCATGTTTAGAGCTAGGGTTAGTGTTATGTTCAGACTCTGGGTCAGGGTTAGTTTTAGGGTTCAGATTAAAACTCAAATTAGGGTTATGGTTTGGTTTAGGTTAAGGGTTAAGGTTAGGGCTATGGTTCAGTTTTGTTTTAGGACTAGGGCTTGGGTTAGGGCTCGTTTTAGGATTAGCATTAAGGTTAGAGCTAGTGTTGGGTGTAGGTTTAGCCTTAGGGTTAAAGTTAGATGTAGAGTTAGGCACAGGGTTTGGGTTAAGCTTAGGGTTAATAATAGATTTAGAGTTAAAGTTAAATTTAGTTAGGGCTTTGCCTAAGGATAAGGCTAGTGTTAGTTCTAGGGTAAGGGTTCTGGGAAAAGATTGGGTTAGAACAAGGGATGGGGCTAAGGTGAGAGTTAGAGTTAGTCTTACGGCTAGGGTTAGGGCAAGGGTTAGGAATAGGGCTAAATTAGGATTAAGATTAGGGCTTGGTTAGTGTTAGGGTTAGGGCTAGCGTTAGGGTTAGGGTAAGGAGTAAGGGTATGTTTAGTGCTATGATAAGGGCTGTGATTTGTGTTAAGTTTAGGGCTAGGATTAGGGCTAGGGCTAATGTCAGATCTAGGCTTATGTTTGGGGATATTTTTAGGATTATGGTTATGGCTAGGTCTAGTGTAAGTGTTAGGTTTAAAGTAAGGGTCAACTTTAGAGCTAGGGGATTTATTAGTGTCAGGGTCAGAGTTAGAGTTTGGTTAAAGTTAGAGTTTAGGGTTAGGGCTCTAGTTAGTCTTTGGGTGTGAGTTAGGGTAATGATAGGGTTTTGTTTAGGGTTCAGATTAGGCTTAGCTAATTGTTTGGTTTAGGGTTAGGTCTAGGGTTCACACTAGAGTAAGGGTTATTGTTAATATAATGGAAAGTTTAGCACTGCATTTAGGGCTAGGTTTATGGTTAGGAATAGACCATGAGTTACTGTTAAGTTTAGGGTTAGAACCAGGCTTAGGGTCAGGGTTATGTTTAGAATAAGGGTTAGGTTTTGAGCTAAGTTAGTGCCTAGAGTGAGGGTTAGGTTTAAGCTTAAGTCTAGGGATAAGGTTACAGTATGGTTAGGGTTAGGGTTAGGATTAGGGATCCTTAGGGGTAGGGTTAAGGTTAGTGTAATGGATAAGTTTAGTTGTAGGTTTAAGGTTATAATTAGGGTTAGATAGAGGTTTAGGCTTAGGGTTAGACCTATGGTTAAGTTTAGGTTTACGATAAGGGTAAGGGTTTGAGCTAGGTTTAAGTCTATGGCGATGTGAGGTTGTGGGTTAGGTCTAGGGTTAGATTTCTGGTTAGGTATAGCGTTAAGTTTAGGCCTAGGATTATCAATAGGATTAGGGTTAGGTTTAGGGTAAAGGGTAGGTTTAGGGCTAGGGTTAGGTTAGGATTAGGACTGGGTTTAGGATTATTTTTAGGGATAGAAGTAGGTTTATGTTTAGAGTAACGGTTAGGCTTTGAGCTAAGATTAGGACTAAGGTGAGGGTACGTTAGGGTTAGGATGAGGGTTAGGGTTAGGGTTAGGGTTAAGACTAGGTTTTGGCCTGGTATTAGCTCTAGGTTTTGGGTTTGGTTTAGACCAAAGGTTAACCTATGGGTAAGGTAAGAGCTAGGGTTATATTTAGGGCTAGTTTTAGGGTTAGGGTTATGGCTAGTATAGTGTTAGGTTTAGATTTTCTAGTAGGGTAAAATTAAGAAATAGGTTTACTATAAACGCAGGGTCAGTGTTTGGGTTAGAGTTAGAGTTAGTATTACAGCCAGAATTAGGACTAGGTTTAGGTCTAGGGGTAGGGCTTGTGTTTGGGTTAGGTTCAGCGTTATTGTTAAGGCTAATGCAAGTTTTTTGTTTGGGTCTAGGGTTAGAGTTAAGTCTAGATTTAGGATTAGGTTTCAATCTCTTGCTAGTGTTAGGGTTTGGTCTAAGGTTAGGGTCAGGTTTAGACCTAGGGTTAGTGTTAGGATCAGAATAAGGATCAGGATTAGTATTAAGGTTTGGGATAGCGTTAGAGCTAGAGCGATGGCTTGGTTTAGGACTATTAATAGTGTTAAGGTTTGGTTAGCCTAAAGATTAGTGACAGGTCTAGAGTTACCATTAGTTTTAGTGTTTGGCTTAGGGTAAGTGATGGCCTTAGATCTAGGGTTAAGTCTAGGGTTAGGATTAGGATTAGCTTTAAATATAGGTTTTGGACTCAGATTAGGGCTAGTTTTCATGTTAGGTTAAGTAAATGGCTAATGTAAAAACTAGGGTTACAATTAGGGTTAGTTTTAGGGTTAGGGGTAGGGGTAGGTGTAGTGTAAGTGTTAAGTTTAAAATTAGGGTAATATTTACAGCTAGGGTTATTGTTAGAATCTGAGTAAGAATCAGGGTTTGATTTGGAGTTAGGGTTAGGACTCAAATAAGGTCTAGGTTTAGTGTTAGGGTTCGATTTAAGATGAGGGCTGTGTTAAGAGTTATTATGATTGTTAGAATATGATTTAGGGTCATTGTTAGATTTAAGGTTAGGGTTATGACATGAATTAGGGCTAGGGTTACTGTAAGGGTTTTATATAAGTTTAGCGTGGTGTTTAGAGCTAGGTGAATGTTAGAATATGAGTCAGGATCAGGGTAAGTTTTAAGGCTACGGTTAGGACTCCAATTAGGCCTAGGGTTATGTCTAGGTGTGGTGTTAGGGTTTGTTTTAAGTTAAGTTATTGGGTTAGGTGTATTGCTCAATTTGGTTTTAGTCCTAGGTTTAGGGTTAGCACTAGTTAAATGATTAGCATTAGGGTTAGGGCTAGTGTTAGTGTTAGGCTATGCTTATGGTTAGGGTTAGATTTGAAGTTAGCATTAGAATTAGTGTTCAGGATTGGTCTAAGGATAGGGTAGGTTTAGGGCTAGGGTTTGGATTTTTGTAATGGATAGGTTTAGAAATAGAGAAAGGGCTAGGATGAGAGTTAGAGTTAGTCATAGAGGTAGAGTTATGGTTAGTTTTAGAGATAGCGTTAAATTAGGGCTAGGATTATGGCTAGGTTTAGTGTTCAGCTTAGGCCTAGCATTAGGACTAGGGTTGTGGTTATATTTAGGGTAAGGGATGGAATTATAACTAGGTTTAGAGGTAGGGTGAGGGTTAGAATTAGGTTTAGGGCTAGGGATAGTTTTAGGGATATGATTAAGGCTAGGTTGAGGCCTAGAATGAATGCTAGGGATTGTTTTAGGTTTAGTTCTAGAATTAGGGCTAGGGCTAATGTCAGGTCTAATTTTACAGTTAGGGGTAGATTTAGGGTTAGGTTTGTGTCTAGGTCTAGTGGAAGTGTTCAGCTTCAGGTAAGGGTAAAATTTAGAGCTAGGTGTATTTTTAGGGTCAGGATCAGGGTTAGGGTTTGTTTTAGCTTAATATTTAATGATAGGGCTCAAATGAGCATTAGGGTTAGGGTTAGAGTAATGGATAAGGTTCAGGATAGGTTTAGAGGAATGAGGAAGTTTCAGGTTAGCAAAACTTTCAGGTTTAGGCCTAAGGTTAGCATTAGGATTAGGGTTATCATAAGGATAATGTATAGGGTTAGAGCTAGGGTTAGGGCTAAAGTTATTGTTAAGATTAGGTCTAGAGTTAGGCTTAGGGTTTGGGTTAGGGCTAGTAACCCTAGCTTATAAGGTAGAGTTAGTGTTAGGTTTAGGGTAATGGTTAGGTTTTGAGCTAGGGTTAGTCCTAGGGTGAGGGTTAGGTTAAATGTTAGGTCTAGGGTTAGGGTTATCGTTGTGTTCAGGGTTAGGTTTAGTGTTAGGGCTAGGGTTTTCATTAGGGTTAGGGTTAGGTTAAGGGTAATATATTGGGTTAGATGTAAGGTTTGCTTTAGTTAGACTTAGAGTTAAGTTTAGTTTTAGTTCTAGGTTACTATTGATTTTAGGTTAAGGTTTAGGGTTTGAGTAAGGGTTAGGGCTACAGCAAGGGTTACAATTAGGGTTAGGTCTAGGGTTAGGTTTATGGTTTGTATTAGAGTTTTTTTTAGGGTTAGGGCTAGGGTTATCATTAGGGTTAAGGTTAGAGTTAAGGTAATGGCTAGGGTTATAACTAGAGTTAGGGCTAGCGTTAACTTTAGGATTAGGGCTAGAATTAGGTTTATGGTTAGGGATGGTCCTAGGGTTATTTTTAGGCTAAGGGTTAGGATTTGAGCTATTGTTGGGACTAGAAAGAGGGTTAGGGATAGAGTTAGGGCTAGGGTAAGGGTGAGGATTATGCTTAGGAAAGGTTTAGGCCTTTGATTAGGGCTAGGTTTTGTGTTAGGTTTAGGACCTAGTGTTTGTGCTATGGTTAATGCAAGATCCAGGGTTCTAAATAGGGCTAGTTTTAGAGTTAGGGCTATGGCTAGGTCTAGTCATTAATTTAGATTTTTATTAAGGTCAGGTTTAGAGCTAGGTTAAGTGTTAGGGTCAGGTTCAGCGTTCAAGTAAGTGTTAGGGTTATGGTGAAAGCCAGAATTAGGACTAGGGTTAGGTATAGGGGTAGAGTTCATTTTTATTTTAGGTTAATGGTTATTGTTAGGGCTAGGACTAAGTTTTTGTTTAGGTCTAGGGTAGAGTTATCACTAGTTTAGGGTTAGGTTTAGGTCTAGTAGTAGTGTTAGGGTTAGGTTTAGGAATAAGGTTACTGGTAGGGCTAGTTTCATGTTTTGGTTTAGGATTAGGGTCAGGTTTAGACTTATAATTAGTGTTAGGGTCAGAATAAGGTTGAAGTTTAAAGTTAGGTTTTGTGTTAGGGTTAGAACTAGAATGAGGGCTAGGGTTATGACTAGTAATAGGGTTAGTGTTTTGTTTTGGCTAATTATAAGGATTAGGACTAGGTTTAGCATTATGGATAAGTTTTGGCTTAGCGCAAGGGATAGGGTTAGAGCTAGGATTAGAGCTAAGTTTAGGGTTAGGTTTAGGGTTTGGGTTAGGGTTAGGGTTAGGTTTAAAACTAGTTAGGGCTCGGATTAGGACTATTTTTGTGTTAAGGTTAGGGCTATTTCCAATGTAAGAACTAGGGTTATGATTAGGGTTAGTTTTAGGGTTTGGGTTTGGGCTCGGTCTTGTGTTAGTATTAGCTTTAGGGTTAGGGTATTATATAGAGCTAGGGTTAGTGTTTGGATAAAAGTTGGGTCAGGGTTAATTTTAGGCCTAGGACTCAAATTAGAGTTAGGGTTATTGCTAGTTATAGTGATAGTGTTTGGTATATATATATATATATATATTAGGGTTACAGCAAAGACTCGGTTTTGTTTTAGGGATAGGGCTTGGGTTACAACTAGTTTTAGGATTAGCAATAGTCTTAGGCCTAGTGGTAGGGTGAGGTTTAGGCTTACGGTTAGGGTTACATTTAGCATTATGGTTAGATCTAGGGTTAGCGCTATGGGTAGGGTTAGGGCTAAGGTTAGAACTAGTGTGAGTAACTGATAGGGTTAGAAATAGGGCTAGTGTTGAGAGTTAGTGTTAGTCTTAGGGCTAGGGTAAGGGGTAGGGTTAAGGTTAGGCTGAATTAGGGCTAGGATTAGCACTAGGAAAAGTGTTAGTGTTAAGCCTGTGGTTAGGGCTAGGGTTAGGCATAGTTTTAGGATCAAAGATGGGGTTATATAGCTTGGTTCAGGGCTAGGAAAAAGGGTTAAAATTAGAAATAGGGCTAGGGTGAGGGTTCTGGTTAGGATTAAGGCTATCTTTAGTGCTAGCATGAGGGCTAAGCTTTGCGTTAATGTTAGGGCTAAGATTAGGGCTAGGGCTAATATCAGGTCTAGGGTTAAAAATAGGGATAGTTTTAGGGTTTGGTTTATGGCTGGATCTAATATAAGGGTTAAGTTTAAGGTAGGGGTCAGGTTTAGAGCTAGGTGTATTATTAGGGTTAGAGTCCGAGTTAGGGTTGGTTTGGCTTAAGCTTTATGTTAGGACTCAATTAGCGTTAGGGTTTAGGTTCGGGTTAGAGAAATGGATAGGGTTAGGTTTAGGGTTCAGTTTAGGTTTAGAATAATGTATAGGGTTAATGTTAGGTGTAGGGTTAAGGTTAGGCCTAGGGTTAACATTTGGGTTAGGCGTATTAGGGTAATGGATAGGGCTAGTGTTAGGGATTGAATTAAGGTTAGGATTATGGCTAGGATTAGTGTTAGGGTTAGGTTTAGGGTAAGTGTTAGGGTTTGAGCTAGGGTTAGGTCTAGCGTAAGGTTTAGGGTGAGAGTTATGGCTATGGTTAGGGTTAGAGTTAGGGTTAGGTCTAGGGTTAGCATTAGAGTTAGGGTTATGTTTAAAGTAATAGATAAAGTTAGATATAGGATTTGGGATATGGTTACAGTTAGGATTCGGTCTAGGATTAGAATTAAGCTTAGTGCTAGGGTTAGGCTTAGGGTAAGGGTTATAGTTTGAACTAGGTTAAGGGCTACGGCAAGCATTAGGGTAGAGTTTTATTGGGTTAATGTTAGGGGTATGCTTAGGGTTAGGTTTAGAGCTATGTTTTATGTGAAGTTCATGGCTAACATTACGGCTATGGGTAATGTAAGTGCTAGGGTTATGGTTATGGCTAGTTTGAGCATTAGGGTAATGGAAAAATTCTGTTTAGTATTAGGTTCTGGTTAAGATAATGTTTAGAGCTAGGGTTTATTTTAGGATAAGGGTCAGTGTTCAGGTTAGTGTTGGATTTATGTTAGGGCCAGAATTAGGAGTAGGTTTATTTATAGGGGTAGGATTAGTCTTTGGGTTAGTTTAATGGTTATTGTTAGGGTTAGGGCTAGGTTTTTGATAAGGGCTAGGGCAAGAGTTATGGCAATATTTAGGATAAAGTTTAAGTCTAGTTCTAGTGTTATGGTTTGGTTTAGATATAGGTTTACCAGTAGGGCTACTGTTAGGGTTAGGTTTAGAATTAGGGTCAGGTTTATCTCTAGGGTTAGTGTTAGAGTCAGAATAAGGGTCAGGGTTAGGGTTAGACTTTGGGTTAGGCTTAGAGATAGAATGAGGTCTAGGGTTAGGACTAGTAATAGAGTTAAAGTTGGGGGCAGGCTAACGATTAGGATTAGAACTAGGATAGCATTAGGGTCAGAGTTTGACTTAAAGTAAGGGATATGTTTACAGCTAGGGTTAGGGTTACGGTCAGGGCTAGTGTTAAAGCTCAATTTAAGTCTCAAATTATGCCAGGTTCTGTGTTAGCGTTAGGGATATGGCTAATGTAATAACTGGTTTTAAGATTAGGGCTAGTTTTCTGGTTCAGATTAAGGCTAGGTCTAGTGTCTGGTTCAGGTTTAGGGTTAGGGTGATATGTAGAGCTAGGGTTAGTTTTACCTTCGGAGTCAGGGTCAATATTAGTTCTAGGGTTAGGTTAGGGCTACGTGTAGCATTAGGTTTTGGTTAAGGTTAAGGGTTTTGATTAGAGCTATAGCTCAGTTTTATTTGAGTGCTATTGCTAGGCTTAGGGAAAGTTTTCAAATTAGCATTAGGGTTAGGGCTCCTGTTAGGGTAAGGTTTAGGTTTAGGGTTAGGATTAGATTTAGAGGTAGGGTTAGATCTAGGTTTATGGCTAGCCCTAAGTTTGGGGTAAGTTTGGGCTAGAGTTAGAGTTAGGCTTTAGCTTATAGAAAGGGATAAGTTTAGAACTAGGGATTGGACTAGGGCGAGAATTACAGTGAGTTTTATGGCTATGTATATGGTTAGGTTTAGAATTAGGGCTAAATTAGGGATAGGATTTGAGGAAGGGTTAGTATTAGGGCTAAGCCTTAGTTTAGGGCTAGGTTAGGATTAGGGTTAGGGTATAATATGTTGTAATAGCTAGGTTTAGGCCTAGGTGAAGGTTCAATTTAGGGTTAGGACTAGTGTTCGAGTTAGGGATAGGATTAAGGCTAAGTTTATTGCAGGTTTAGGGCTATGGTTTTTGTTAGGGTTAGGTCTAGCATTAGGATTAGGGCTAAGTTCAGGTCTAGTGTTAGGGTTAGGTATAGTTATAGGGTTAAGCTTATGGTTAGGTATAGTGTAAGGGTTAGGTTAAGGGTTAGATTCAGTTTTAGATAGGGATATTATTAGGGTCAGGAAAAGAGTTAGGGTTTGTTTAGGTTAAGGTTTAGATTTAGGGCTCAAATTAACATTAGGGGTAGGTTTAGGGTTAGGGTAATGGATATGGTTAGGTTTAGAGTTCAGGTTAGGTTTAGGTAATCATGTTAGATTTATGGATAGGGTTAGGGTTATGCTAGGGTTAGCATTAGGGTTAGTTTTAGGGTTAAGGTAATGGATAGGAATAGAGCTAGGGTTAGTGCTAGGGTTATGGTTAGGATTAAAGCTAGGATTAGGATTAGGTTTAGCGTAAGGTTTAGGGTTAGGGTTATAGCTAGTGTTAGGGCTCAGTTAGGGCTAGGTTTGGATTCGTTTAGGTCTAGGGTAGGGCTATGGCTAGTATAAGAACTAGCATTATGATTAGGGCTGCATTTAAGGTTAGGGTTAGGGCTAGGTCTAGTGTTAGAATCAGGTTTAGTTTTAGGGTGATGGTTTGACATAGGGTAAGTGATAGGGTCAGAGTCAGGGTCAGTGTCAGTTTTAAGGTTAGGGATAACAATCTAATTAGAGCTAGGGTTAAGGGTAGGTGTAGGTTTATGTTTTCGTTAAGGTAAGAACAAGAATTAGGGCTAGGGCTAATGTCAGGTATACGGTTACAGTTAGGTTATGATTAGCATTAGGGGTATGGCTCAGTTTTGTTTTAGGTGTAGGTCTTGGGTTAGGGCTAGTTTTTGGATTAGCGATAGTGTTAGGGCTAGTGGTAGGGTGAAGTTTAAGCATAGAGTAAGGGTTAGATTTAGAATTATGTTTAGATCTAGGGTTATTGCTAGGGTTAGGGCTAAGGTAAGGGCTAGTATTAGGGTTATGATAACAGATAAGTTTAGTAGTAGAAGTAGATCTAGCTCGAGAGTTAGAGTTAGTCTTAGGGCTAACGTTAGAGTAAGGGTTATATTTAGTGATAAATTAGGGCTCGGATTAGAGCTAGGTTTACTGTTATGGTTAGGCCTATTGTTAGGGCTAGTCTTAGTGTTAGACATAGCATTAGGGTTAGGGTTAGGGTTAGGGTTAGGGGAAGTGATGTGGTTATACCTAGGTTATAGGGTTAGGGTCAGGTTTAAACCTAGGGTTGAGTTACGGTCAGAATAAGGGTCAGGGATAGGGTTAGAGTTTGCATTAGGGTTAGAGCTAGAATGAGGGCTAGGGATAGGATGAGTATTAGAGTTATAGTTTGCGGTAGGCTAAGGATTAGGTTAAGACTAGGGTATCATTAGGGTGTTTGGCTTAGGGTAAGAGACAGGGTTAGAGCTAGTGTTGGGGATAGTATTAGGGTTAGGGCTAGGGCTAGGGTTAAGTTTAGGGTTAGGTTAAACCTAGGTTTAGGTCTCAGGTTAGGTCTACGTTTTCTGTTACGGCAGGGCCATGGCTAATTTAAGAACTAGAGTTGCAATTAGGTTATTTTAAGGGTTAGATTTAGGGTTAGGGTGATGTTTAGGTCTAGGGTGATATTTAGAGCTAGGGTTAGCGTTAGGTTCCTAGTCAGGGTCAACATAAGTTCTAGAGATAGGATTAAGACTCGAATTAGTGCTAGGTTTAGGGCTAGGTATAGGGTTAGGTTTTGATTTAGGGTAGGGTTTAGGTTATGACTCAGTTTTATTTGAGTGATAGGGCTAGGGTTAGAGCTAGTTTTACAATTAGCATTAGGCATAGGTCTAATGTTAGGGTGAGGTTTAGGCTTAGAATTAGGGTTAGATTTAGAGTTTGGATTAGATCTAGGTTTAGGGCTAGGGCAAAAGTTAAGGCTAGGTTTGAGGCTATGTTTAGGGTAGGGTTTGGTTTATTTTAAGGAATAGGTTTAAAACTAGGCATAGGACTACAGTGAGAATTAGAGTTCGTCTTAGGGCAAGGGTTGCGGTTAAATAAAAATTAGAACTACGATTAGCACTGGGATTAGTGTTAGGGCTAGGCCTAGTTTTAGGACTAGTTTTAGGGTTAGGGTAAGGGTTAGGCTAGGTTAAGTACTAGAATTAGGACTAGTTTTGTGTTAGGTTTAGGGCTAGGATTAAGGCTAGGGCTAATGTCAGATCTAGGTTTATGGTTGGGGTTAATTTTAGGGTGAGGTTTATGGCTAATTCCAGTGTAAGTGTTAGGCTGAGGGTTAGGGTCAGTTTTAGAGATAGGGTTAGTATTAGTTTCACGGTAACAGTTATGTTTTGCTTAGGTTAAGATTAAGGGTTAGGGCTCTAATTAGAATTAGGGTTAGGGCTAGGGTTAGGGCAGTGGATATGATTAGGTTTAGGGTTCAGGTTAGGTTTAGGGTAATGGATAAATTTAGGGTTAGAGATAAGGTTAGGGTTGTTCCAGAGTTAGCGTTAGGGTTATGGTTATGGTTACGGTAATGAATAGGGTTAGAGCTAGGATTAGGTCTCGGTATATACTTAGGATTAAGGCTAGGGTTAGGGCAAGTTTTAGGGTTAGCATTAGGTTTAGGATAATATTTAGGGCTAGGGCCAGTGTTAGGGCTAATGTTAGTGTGAGTTTTATGATTAGGTTTAGGGTTAGATTTAGAGTAATGGTTAGATCAAAGGTTAGGGCTAGGGCTAGGGTTAGAGCTAAGGTAAGGGCAAGTGTTAGGGTTATGGTAAGGGATAGGGTTAGAAGTAGGAATAGGGCTAGGGTAAGAGTTGGAGTTAGTCTTAGTGGTAGTGTTAGGGTAAGGGTTAGGGTTAGGGTTAAATTAGGGTTAGGATCAGGTCTAGGGTTAGTTATAGGTTTAGGTCTAGAACTAGGGTTAGGGTTTGGTTTAGGGGAAGAGATGGGGTTATAGCTTGGTTTAGAACTAGGGAGAGGGACAAAATTAGGGATAGAGCTATTTTAGGGTACAGTTCAGGATCAATGCTTGGTTTAGGGCTAGGATGAGGGCTAGCATTTGTTTTAGGGTTATTGAAAATATTAGGGCTAGGGCTAATATCATGTTTAGGTTTACAGTTAGGGATAGTTTTAGGGTAAGGTTTATGGCTAGGTCTAGTGTCAGAGTTAGGTTTAGCATAAGGTTCAGGTTTAGATCTAAGGGTAATAAAATGGTCAGGGTCAGGTTTTGGGTTTGGGTAAGTTAAGATTTAGGGTTAGGATTCAAATTAGCGTTATGGTTAGAGTTAGGAAGAGGGTAATGGATAGGGTTAGGTTTACGGTTCAGGTTAGGGTTAGAGTTCAGATTAAGTTTAGGGTAATGGATACGGTTAGGGTTAGGCCTAGGGTTAGCATTAGGGTTATGGTTATTGTTAGGTTATGGTTATTGTTATGTTATTAATAAGGTTAGACCTAGTGTTAGGGATAGAATAATGGTTAGGATTATGGCTAGAGTTAGCGTTAGCATTAGGGTTAAGGCTAGGGTTAGGGTTAGGTTTAGGGTACCCTTTAGAGCTTTTGCTAGGGTTAGTACTAAGACTAGGGTTAGGTTTAGGTTTAGGACTAGGGTTAATGTCAGGGTTAGGGTTAGGCTTAATATTGTGGTTATGTCTAGGGTTATAATTAGATTTAGAGTAATGGACAGGGTTAGATGTCTTGTTAGGGTTAGGCTTAGGTTTAGAACTAGAGTTAGCGTTAGATTTAGGGTATGGTTAAAGTTTGAGCTAAGGTTAGGACTACCGCAAGGATTATGTTTAAAGTTAGGTCTAGGTTTAGGTTTATGTTTAGGATTAGAATAGGTTTTGGGTTAGGGCTATGGTTATCATGAGTTTTATGGTTAGAATTATGATAATGAGTGAGGTTAGATCTAGGGTTAAGGTTAGGGTTAAGTTTAGGATTAGGGATAGTGTTAAGATTAGGCTTAGGCTTAAGGTAAGTCTTATAGTTAGGTTAAGGGTAAGGGACAAGGATTGAGTAAGGGTTAGGGCTAGGTTGAGGGTTTGGGTTAAAATCAGGGCTAGAGATATAGTTAGGGTAAGGGTTAGGCTAGGATTTGAGTTAGGGTTTTGGCTAGGGTTATGTTTAGGGTAAGGGTGAGGGTTTGAGCTAGAGTTAAAGCTAGGGCTAGATCGAGGGTTAGGTTCAGCGTTAGGTCTAGGAATAGGATTAGGGTAGGTTTAGGGTTTGGTTTGGGTCATGGCTAGGGTTATCATTAGGGTTAGGATTAGGGTTAGGGAAATGAATATGGTTATATATAGGTTTAGGTGTAGGGTTAGAGTTAGATTTAGTTTTAAGGTTAGGGTTAAGGCTATGATTATTTTTAGGATTATGTTATGGATTATGGTTTGAGCTCTGTTAGGGCTATGGTGAGTGTTAGGTTTAGGGTTAGGACCAGGATAATTTTTTTTTGTTAGGGTTAGGATTAGGGTTATGAATAGGGTTATCAATAGGTTTAGGATTAGCGTTAGTGTAATGGGTGGTTTAAATCTAGGTATAAGTTTAGCATGAAGGTTAGGATTAGGGCTAGGGTCAGTTTTAGAGTTAGGGATAGGTCTAAGTTTATATTTAGGGTAAGGGTTAGACTTCAAGCTAGGTTTAGGACTAAGGCTAGGTTTAGAATTAGGGTTAGGCCTAGAGTTAGGGTAAAGGGTAGGCTTAGGACTAGGGTTAGGACTAGGATTTGCTCTAGGTTTTGTGTTAGGTTAAGGTGAAAGGATAGGGCTATTTATAATGTGAGAGCTAGGGTTATGATTCAGGATTCGTTACGGGTAAGGCTAGGTCTTGTGTTACGTATGTGGGTTAGGGTGAGGTTTAGAGGTAGATTTACTGTTAAAGGCAGGGTCAGTGTTCAGGTTAGAGTTAGAATTAGGTTTAGAACCAGAATTGGGACTAGGTTTAGGTCTAGGAGAAGGTTTAGTGTTTGGGTTAGGTTAAGGGTTATTTTTAGGGCTAGGTTTTTGTTTAGGTCTAGGGCTAGAGTTAAGGCTAGACTTAGAATTAAGTTTGGGTCTAGAGTTAGTGTTAGGATTTGGTCTAGATTTAGGGTCAGGTTTAGACCTAGGGTTAGTGTTAGAGTCAGAATAAGGGTCAGGGTTAGCATTAGGGTTTGGGATAGAGTTAGAGCTAGAGTGAGGGCTACGGTTAGGACTATTAATGGGGTTAGGGTTAGGGTTAGTATAATGGGTAGGATTAGAGCTAGGTTTAGGAATAGGGTTAAGGTTAGAATTATGGCTAAGGTTAGCTTCAGAGTTAGGGATAGGTCTAAGTTTATATTTAGGGTAAGGATTAGGTTTTGAGCTAGGGTTAGGACTAAGACTAGGGTTAGGATTAGGTTTATGGCTAGGGTTAGTGTTAGGGATATGCTTCGGGCTAGGTTTATGCCTAGATTCACTCTACATTTTGTGTTAGGTTAAGGCATAAGGTTAAGTCTCTGGGTAATGTTAGAGCTAGGTATATAATTAGGGCTAGTTATATGGTTAGGGTTAAAGCAAGGTGTAGTGTTAGGTTTAGTTTTTCATTTAGGGTCAGGTTTAGATAGGTTTAGTGTTAAAGGGATGGTCAGTGTTCAAATCAGAGATATAGTTAAGGTTAAAGCCATAATTAGGATTAGGATTATGTCTAGGATTAAGTTTAGTCTTTTCATTAGGTTAAGTGTTATTGTTAGGGCTAGGGCTAGGTTTTTTCTTATGTCTAGGGCTAGAGTTAAGGGTAGAGTTAGGATGATGTTTAGGTCTCGGGCTTGTGATAGGGTTAGGCTTAGGTGTAAGTATTGGTAGGGCTAGTGTTAAGGTTTGGTCTAGGGTTAGGGTCAGGTTTAAACCTAGGGTTATTGTTATTGTCAGAATAAGGGTCAGGGTTATGGTTAGGATTAAGGTTTGGGATAGGGATAGAGCTAGAATGAGGGCTAGGTTTAGGACTATTAATTGAGTTAGGGTTTTTGTTAGCCTTTGGATTAGGGATAGGTCTAGGGTTACCATTAGGGTTAGCATTTTGCTTACGGTTAGGGATAGGGTTAAAGCTAGTGTTACGGGTAGCATTTGGTATAGTGTTGAAGCTAAGTTTAGGGCTCAGTTAGGGCTATTTTTTTTCTGTTAGGGTTACGGCTAAGGTTACGGAAATGGCTAATGTAAGAATGATGGTTAAAATTAAGGTTCTATTTAGGGTTAGTTTTAGGGGTTAGACCTCCAATGTTAGGGTTAGTTTTAAGGTTATGTTGATATTTAGAGCTAGGATTAGTATTAGAATAGGAGTCTTGTTCAGAGTTAGTTTTCAGGTTCGATTTAGGACTCAAATAAGGGCTAAGGCTACTTTTTAGGGTTCAGTTTAAGGTTAGAGTGGTGTTTAGAGCTTGGATGAGTGTTAGGATATGAGTAATGATCAGGGTTAGTTCAAGGTTATGGTTAGGACTCTAATTAGGGCTAGGGTTAGATCTAGTTGTAGTGTTGGGGTTTGGTTTAAGTTAAGGTTTGGGGTTAGGGCTACTGCTCCATTTTGTTTAAGTGCTAGGGTTAGGTTTAGGGCTACTTTTACAATTAGCATTAGCGTTAGGGCTAGTATTGGTGTTAGGCTTAGGCTTAGCTTTAGGGTTACATTTAAGAGTTAGAATTAGATCTAGGGTAAGGGTTAGTACTAAGGGTAGGGCAAGGGTTACGGCTAGGGTTAAGGCTAGGTTTAGGGTTATGGTAAGAAATAGAGTTAGCTCTAGGGATAGGGTTAGTGTAAAAATTAGAGTTAGTCTTAGGGCTAGGGTTAGCGTTATGGTTAGGAATATAGTTTAATTATGGCTAGGATTAGGGCTAGGGTTAGTGTTCAGCTTAGGCCTATCGATATGGTTAGGTTTAGGGTTAAGTTTAGGATAAGGGATGGCATTGTAGCTTGGTTTAGAGGTAGGGTGGGGGTTAGAGTTAAGGTTAGGTGTAGGGTTAGTGTTAAGGATATGATTAAGGCTAGGTTTAGGGCTAGGATGAGGGCTAGTGTTTGTTTTAGTGTTAGGTTAGGATTAGGCCTAGGGTAACATCAGGTCTAGGGTTATGGTTAAAGATGGTTTTAGGGTTAGGTTTATGGCTACGTCTAGTGTAAGTGTGAAGTTTAGTGTAAGGTTAAGTTTAGAGCTAGGGAAATTATTAGGGTTAGGGTCAGGTTTAGGGTTTGGTTTAGGTTAGGATTTAAGTTTAGGGCTAAAACTAGCTTTAGGGTTAGGGTTACAGTAATGATAGTGTTTGGTTTAGGGTTCAGGTTATGTTTAGGGTAATTGATAGGATTTTGTTTAGCAATAGGTTAGGGTTAGGCCTAGGATTAGCATTAGGGTAAGAGTTATGTTTAGGGTAATAGATATGGTTAAAACTAAGTTTAGAGCTACGGTTATGGTTAGGAATAGGTTTTGAGTTAAGGATAGGGTTAGTGTTAGAACTGGGTTTAGGTTTAGGATTATGTTTAGCATAAGGGTTAGGTTTTGAGCTGGGGTTAGGGCTAGCACCAGGGTTAGGTTTAGGGTTAGATCTAGGGATAGAATTATGGTAGGGTTAGGTTTAGGGTTAGGTCTAGGGATAGGATTATGTTAGGGTAAGGGTTAGGGTAAGTTCTAGGGATAGGATTATGGTAGGGTTAGATTCAGGATTAGGGCTATCATTAAGTTTAGGTTTCGAGTAATGAATACTGATTGATATAGGATTAGGGTTAGGGTTAGATTTCAGTTTAGTGTTAGTGTTACGGCTATGGTTATGTTTAGGTATGGTAAGGGTTAGGGTTTGAGCTAGGGTTAGGGCTATGGCGAGTGTTACATTTAGGCTTATGTCTAGGGGTGGTTTTCCGATTAGGCTTAGGGTTAGCGTTAGGGTTCTCCCTAAGATTACCAGTAGGTTTAGTGTTAGGGTTAGGGTAATGGGTAGGTTTAGAGCTAGGTTTAGGGATAGGGTTAAGTATAGGGTTAGGGCTAAGTTAGGGAAAGGTCTAGGTGTACGTTTAAAATACGGGTTAGGCTTTGAGCTATTGTTAGGGTTAGGTTTATGGTTAGGGTTAGGGTTTAGCTAGGTTTAGTCTCGAATTTGGGCTAGTTTTTGTGTTAGGGTTAAGGCTAAGGTTAGGGAAATGGCCAATGTAAGAACTACGGTTACAATTATGGTTAGTTTTAGGGTTAAGAGTAGGGGTAGTTCTAGTGTTAGGGTTAATGTGATATTAATAGCTATGGTTAGTGTTAGGATATGAGTCATGGTCAAGGTTAGTTTTAGGGTTAGGGTTAGGACTCGAATTATGGCTAGGGTTAACTGTTAGGGTTTGAGTTAAACTTAGGGTTGTGTAGAGATTGGGAGAGTGTTAGGATACAAGTCAGAGTCAGGGTTATATTTAAGGTTAGAATTAAGACTCTAATTAGGGCTAGGGTTTTGTCTAGGTGTAGTGTCAGAATTTGGTTTAAGTTAAGGTTTAGGTTTTGGCCTCTTGCTTGGTTTTGTTTTAGTGCTAGGGTTAGGGTTAGGACTAGTTTTCTGATTAGCATTAGGGTTAGGGCTAGAGCTATGATTTGGATTAGGATAAAGGCTAGGTTTAAGTTTAACATTAGGTCTATGTTTTGTTCTAGGTTTAGAACAAGATTAGGGCTAGGGCTAATATCCAGTCTAGGGTTACAGTTAGGGATACTTTTAGAGTTAGTTTTAGAGAAAGGGTCAGGTTTAGAGCTAGGGGTATTATTAGACTCAGGGTCAGGTTTTGGGTTTGGGTTAGGTTAAAGTTTAGGCTTAGGGCTCAAATTATAATTGAGGTTAGAGTTAGGGTTAGGGTAATGGATAGGGGTTAAGTTTAGGTTTCAGGTTAGGATTAGAGTAATGGATATGGTTAGGTTTTGTGATAGGTTTAGGGTTAGGCTGAGGGTTAGCATTAAGGTTAAGGTTGTCATTAAGGGTAATTTATAGAGTTAGAGCTAGGGTTAGGGCTATGGTTATGATTAAGATTAGGGCTAGAGTTATGGTTAGGATCAAGGTTAGGGCTAGGGTTAGGTTTAGGATTAGGATAAGGGTACAGTTTAGAGATTGAGCTAGGGATAGATCTAGGGCAAGGGTTAGGTTTAGGCTTATGGATATGGTTAGTGTTAGAGTTAGGGCTAGGATTGACATTAGTGTTAGTGTAATTAATAGGGTTAGATGTCAGGTTAGAGTTAGGGTTAGTTTTATGGTTTGGGTATGATAAGGTTTAGGATAAGTCTTAGGATTTGAGCTAGGGTTAGGGTTAGTTTTAGGGTTAGGTTTCAGTTATTTTAGGGTTAGGTTTATGTTTAGGGTTAGGGTAGGTTTAGGTTTAGGTCCAAGTTTATCATTAGGGTTAAGTTTAGGGTTAAGGTTATGGGTAGGGTTTGATATAGTGTTAGGACTAGGATTAAGATTAGGATTAGGGCTAGGGTTAGGGTTAGAGTTAGGCCTTGGGTTAGTGTTATGGTTAGGTTAAGGGTAAGAGTTAGGGATCAAGCTAGATTTTGGGCTAATTTGAGTTTTAGGTTAAAGTCAGGGCTAGGGTAGGTTTAAGGTTAGGAATAGTGCTAGGGTTAGCATTAGGTTTAGAGTTATTGTTAGAGTAATGGATAGAGTTAGAGCTAGGGAAAGTGTGACATTTAGGGTTTGAGCTAGGGTTAAGTTTAGGGTTCGGTTTAGGGTTTGAGCTTGGTTTAGGGCTAGGGCGAAGGTTAGGGTTAAGTTTAGGGCTAGGTTTAAGTTTATGGTTATGCTTATGTTTAGGTTTAGGGCTACAATTAGGGCTAGGTTTTGTGTGAAGTTTAGGGCTAGTGTTAGGTTTATGGGTAATCTAAGAGCTATGGTTATGGTTATGGCTAGTTTTAGGGTTAGTCTAGTGTTAGGGTTAGTTTTGGGATTAGGATAAGATTTAGAGTTAGGGATTGTGTTAGGGTAAGGGTCAGTGTTCGGGTTAGGGTTAGTTTTAGGGTTATGGCCATAATTAGGACTACGGTTAATTCTAGGGTAAGTTAGTGTTTGGGTTAGGTTACAGGTTATTGTTAGGTTGAGAGCTGGAGTTATGGCTTTATTTAGGATTAGATTTAGGTCTAGGGCTATTGTTAGTGTAGATTTAGGTATAGGTTTGCCCCTAGGGCTAGTGTTAGGTTTCAGTTTAGGTGTAGGGTCAGGTTATAACCAAGGGTTAGTATTAGGGTCAGAATAAGGGTCATGGTTAGTGATAGGGTTGGGTTAAATTTAGAGCTAGAATGAGAACTAGTGGTAGAACTAGGGTTTGGGGTAGACTAAGGATTATGGTTAGGACTGGTGTAGCAATAGGGTGAACGTGTGACTTAGTGTAAGGGATAGGGTTAGAGCTAGGGCTAGGACCAGGGATAGGGTTAGGGTTAGGGCTAGGGTTAGAGTTAGGGTTAGGATTAAGGCTAAGTTTAGGGCTAATACAGGTCTAGGGTTAGATTTAGGGATAGATTTAGGGTTATGAAAATGGATAGGTATAGTGTAAAAGTTAGGATAAGGTTTAGGGTATGGTTTAGAGCTAGGGGTATTATTAGGGTCAGATTCAGGGTATTTTGGGGTTAGGTTAAAGGTTAAGTTTAGGGCTCAAATTAGCATTAGCTTTAGTGTTAAGGTTATGGATATGATTAGGTTTAGGGTTCAGGTTAGGTTTAGGGTAATAGATAGGTTTAGGGTTAGGAATAGGTTTAGGGTCATCCTAAGGTAAGCATTAGGGTATGGTTAGGGTTAGGTTAATGGATAAGGTTACAGCTAGGGTTAGGTCTAGGGTTATGGTAAGGATTAGGGCTAGTATAAGGTTTAGGGTTATGGTAAGTTTTGGGGTTAGGTTTAGGTTTAGGGTAAGGGTTAGGGCTAGGTTTTGGTTTATGATTAGGGTTAAAGGTAGTGTTAAGTATCTGATTAGTGCTTTTTGGGGGGCTAATTTAGAGCTAGAATTAGGTCTAGGATCTATATTAGGGTTAGGCCTACTGTTAGGCTTAGGTTGAGGTTTAGAAATAAGGTTAGGTTTAGGGGAAGGGATGGTATTATAGCTACGTTTAGGGCTAGGTAGAAAATTAGAATTATGGTTAGGGCTAGGTTTATGGCTATGATTACGGCTAGGGTTAGGGTTAGGTTTAGGGTCAGGTTTAAAGCTCGGGTTAGGACTCAAGATTAGGTCTAGGTTTTGTGTTAAGTTAGTGCTAGTGTTAGGTTTATGGCTAATGTAACTAACAGAGTTACGATTAGGGCAAATTTTAGGGTTGATATTAGGGTTAGATTTAGTGTTTGGGTTAGGTTTAGGGTTAGAGTGATGTTTAGAGCTAGGGTTAGTGTTAATGTCAGAGTCAGGGTCAGGGTTAGTTTTAGGATTTGACTTAAACCTCGAATTAGGGCTATGGTTTTGGGTAAGTTTATGGTAAGGGTTTGGTTTAGTCTAAGGGTTAGTGTTAGGGCTATGGCTCGGTTTTGTATTAAGGCTTGGGCTAGGGTTACGGATAGTTTTAGAATTAGTGTTAGGCTTAGGGCTTGTGTTAGGTTTAGGCATAGGCTTCGGGTTAGCATTAGATTTAGAGCTAGATTGTGATCTAAGGTTAGTACTAGGGCTATGTATACAGCAAGGGTTAGGACTAGGTTTAGGGATTGGTTTAGGGTTTTGGTAAGAGATAGGTTTAGAAGTAGTGATAGGATAGTTTGAGAGCTACTGTTAATCTTAGGTCAAGGGTTAGGGTTAGGAATAGGGCAGAATTAGAGCTAAGATTAGTGCTAGGGTTAGTATTAGGGTTAGGGCTAGTTCCAAAATTTGGGAGCCTAGTGGTCTAAGCTATCAAATTAACCTATGCAGTATCAAAGTAATATGACCAAATAATTAGGGTGGTGTTTCAGTTCATGCCTATTTCTCTGTTTTCTGCCAAAGGGCTCTCAGATAAAGTTGTTTTTGCCATCATCATCTTAAAGCAATTTTCACAAGGAACAAACCAGTGAGTTCCCACAGAGAACTGATTCAGTGTCTGAAGTTTTAAGAAACTAGCACCAACCCGGTTTGATTTCAACCTCCATTTTTATTTACCTATATGGGTCAATATGAAGTGAAACCTTAAAATACAGAGTGCTCCTGATAGAGAACCATAGAAACAAGAAGGCCCAAACCTGGGGAGAATACTAAGGTTAGGTAAAAGATGACTCTTTCCAGGTATCAAAGAAATTTGAACAAAACTAACTCTCACCCTAACACTACATTTAACCCTAGCCCAAAACCTAAACCTAACACTAATCCTAACCTGATTAGAGAACCATTGATTTGAGAAGTCCCACACTTGGAGAGCTGTGGGTCAAGCTAAATAATGAATCCATGCAGTATCAAACAAATCTGACCAAATAATTATGGGAGGAATTTAGTGCCTGCATATTTCCCTGCTTTCTCCTAAAGGGGTCTCGGATAAAGTTGTTTTTGCTTGCTTCATTTTAGGCCTACACTGTCACCACAGAGAATTGAGGGTGTGAGTGCAGTTTCAAGCAACTACAATAAACCCTTTTTGATTTCCAGGTCTATTTCCACTTACTCGTATAGTTCAAAATAAAGAAAAATAAAAATATTAACTGTTCCTGACACAAAACATTTTGACCAAAAGACCTAAACCTGGGGAACAGAATAAGGTTAGTTAAAGATGAATCCTGGATTGTATCAAAGAAATTGGAATTAAGTAACTGTAACCCAATCACTACCTCTAAACCTATCCTTAATCCTAATCCTAAACATTAACATAGTCCTATCCCTAACTATAACTTTAACACTAATTATAACTTTAACCATTGCACAAATCCTAGCTCTAACTATCTCTATTACCATAACCCTAACCATAACCCTAATGGTAACCATATCCCTAACCTTAATCTTTACCCTATGCCTGCTCTAACCCTATCCCTGCCCTAGACATAAACCTAGTTTAAATTCTAACACCCTAAACCTACCGCAAACCCTAGCCCTAACTCTAACTCTAGCCCTAATCCTAACCATAAACCTAGCCCTAACCCTAGCTGTAATCCTATCCATTACCCTAAGTATAAGCCTAACCCAAATGCAAACAATTGGACTAAACCTAACCATATAGCTATCCCTAACACTATCCAAAACCCTAAACCTTACCTAAATCCTAGTTCTAACCCGATCCATTACCCAAAGCCTAATATTAATTCGAGCCTTAACTCTAGACCTTAACCTAAACCAATCCATACCTTGACCCTGATCCTAATAATACACCTAGCTGTTAACCTGATGTTTACCCTAAACCTAACCCTTGTGTTAGAACTAGCCATAACCTAAACCTAAAACTATCCTTAACCATAATACTAGACTTGACATTAGCCCTAGCCCTAATCCTAGCCCTATCCCTAACACCAACCCTCATTCTAGCCATAAACCTAGCCTTTATCATAAACTGTACCCTAACCCTAGCCCTAACCCTATGTATATCACTCTCTCTAGCCCTAAACCTAGCTATAACCCTATTTTCTCATAACTCTAAACCTCTTACCCTAATATTAACCCTAACTCTAGCAATATTGCTAGGTCTTACCCTAACACTAACCCTAGCGCTAATCCTAGCCATAATTTAGCCCTAACCCTAAACCTACTCCTAACCCTAGCCCAAAGAATAACTCTACTTTAGCCCTATCCCTATTTCTAGTTCTTACCCTAGAGTTACCGTAACCCTAACAGTACCCTTATCCTTACCCCTAATTCTAGCCCTAGCCCTAATTCTAGAACTAATCATAACAAAAAATCTAAGCCTAAACCTCAACCTACCACTAGCCTTAACACTATTGATAATCCTAAAGCTATCCCTAACCTTAGCCGTAGCTTTATAACAAAACGGAGCCATAGCAATAACCCTAACCCTAGACCTGACATTAGCCCTATCCCTAATTCTTACGCTAACCCTAATGCAAACCGTAACCCTACACCTAGCCTTAACCCTAGCCCTAATCCGAGTCCTATCCCTAACCCTAAAGGTAACATTGATCCTGTCTCTTACCCTAAAATAAATCTATCTCTAATCATCACCCTGAACCTAAACCTAACCCTAACACTAGACCTAGACTTAATGGTAACTCTAAAACTAGCCCTATTTGTAACCCTAGATCTTACATTAGACAGAGTGCTAAACTAGCCCTTACCTAACTCAAAACCTAGCCCTAATATGATCTCTCACCTTAGTTTTACTACTAACCCTAACCCTAACTCAGTCCTTAACACTTAACCTAAACTGAACCCTAAACCTAAAACTGTCTTAACCTAAAACCTAATCTTAACCTTAGCTCTAATCTTAATCATAACCCTAGCCCTAACCCTAGCTCGAATCCTATCTATTACCCAACCATAACCCTAACTGAATTCTAATCCAATGCCTAACCCTAATCATAGACTTAACCTAACCATATCCCTAGCCCTAACTGCAGTTCTATTTCTATTCATTACCCTAACCATGACCTAACCTGAACCATAGCCCTAATTTAAACCATAACCCCAGCCATAACCCTAGCTTGAATACCATCCATTAACCTAACCATAGCCTAGCCTTAACACTAATGCAAACCCTAGCCCTCATCCTAGCCATAATCCTAACCTGAACCCTAACCCTAGCCCTAACCCTAATTTTAACCCTTTCATTAGCCCTAAATCTAGCTATAAGCCCACCCTTTCCCCTAACTCTAACCCTAACCATTACCCTACCACTAAACTTAACTATAGCCTTAACCATAGGCCTAACCCTAACACTAACCCTAGCGCTAATCCTAGCCCTAATTTAGCCCTACACCTACCCCTAACCCTAGGCCAAAAACAAACTCTAACAATCGCTCTAGCCATATTTCTAGTTCTAGCCCTGTCAGTTATCATAACCCTAACTCAAGCCCTAACCTTAGCCCTATTCCTAGCCCCAGACCAATCCCTAGACCTAACCATAACTCTAAATCTAACCCTAATCCTAAGCTTAAATCTTACCCTACCACTAGATCTACTACTATCACTAATCCTAAAACTAGCCCAAACCCTAGCTTTAGCTCTAAGACAAATCAGAGCCATGGCGTTAACCCTACACCTCAACCTAAACTGTAACCCTACACCTAGCCATAACCTCCTTACTCTAATTTGATTCCTAGGCCTAAAACTAATCATGACCATGACTTATACTTTAACACTAACCCTAGCTATCAATTCCACATTAACCCTAAAGATAAGGCTAAAATGAGACGAGGCCAAACAATAACCCTTAATTTAACCCAAACAGTAACCCTAAGTCTTACATTAGCCATAGCCCTAACCCTAGCCCTAACTAATCTAAATCTTAGCCCTAATCTGAGCTTTAACATTAGTTTTAATGGTAAACCTAAACCTAATCCTAAACCTAGCCTTAATATTAACCATAATCCTAGGCCTAAACCTACCTGTAATCCTATTAATTACCTTAACCCTAAACCTAACCCTAATGCTAACCCTTGGATAACCCTAACCCTATCTATAACCCTAACCCTATCCATTACTCTAAACCTCATCTGAACCCTAAACCTAACCATATCCATCACCCTAACCTTAAACCTAACCCTAATGCTAATTTGAGTCCTAACACTAAACCTTACCCTAAACAAACCCTAACCCTGACTCTGACCCTAACAATTCCTTAGTTCTAAAAGTGACCCTATCCCTCAACCTAATCCTTACACTATACCTAGCCATAAACCTAAACCTGAAACTATCCCTAACCATAATAACCTTAGACCTCATATTAGCCCTAGCCCTAATATAGGTCTAACCCTATCACAAAACCCAGCCCTCAACCTAGCCCTGAACCTAGCCTTAACCCTACCCAAACCCTCACCCTAGCCCTATCCCTAATTTCAACTCTCACCTTAGTCCCGAACCTAGCTATAACCTTATCACTGACTCTAAAACTAACCCTAAAACTAACACTAACACTAAACCTAACCATAGCCCTAACCATAGGCCTAACCCAACACTAAACCTAGCACTAATCCTAGCTCTAATTTAGACCTAACCATAAGTAAACTCCAACTGTAACCCTAAGACTAACTCTAACTCTCAACCTAGCCCTATTTCTATTTCAAACCCTATCCATTACTGTAACCCTAACATTAGGCCTAAATTTATCCCTAACCCCAGGCATAGCCCTAGCCCTAGATCTAACCATAACTCTAAATCTAACCCTGACTTTAAGCCTAACCTTCAACACCAATAGCTGAACACTATTGCTAATCTTACAATAGTTCTAACCTTAGCCCTAGCCCTAAAACAAAACCAAGCCATTGCTCTAAGCATAAACCTTAACCTAAATCAAACCCTTACCCTACAACTAGCCATAACACTAGCTCAAATTTGAGTCCTAGGAACAAAATTACCCTGACCAGACTCATATTTAAACACTAACCCTAGCTCTAAATATCATCCTAACCCTAAAGCTAATGCTAACACTAGACCTAGCCCAAACTCTAACACTAAAGCTAACCCTAATCATAATCCTAGTTCTTACATTAGTCAAAGCCCTAACCCTAGCTCTTACCCTAACACAAAAATAACCCTAATCTGAACCCTAACACTAGATGTAACTCTAAACCTAACCCTAAACCTAGCCCTAAACCTAACCGTAACACTAGCCCTAACCCTAGCTCTAACCCTAACACAATAATAGCCCTAATCTGAGACCTTACACTAGATTTAACTCTAAACCTAACCCTAAACCTAGCCCTAAACCTCAACGTAACACTAGCCCTAACCCTAGCTCTTACACTAACACAAAAATAGCCCTAATCTGAGCCCTAACACTAGACTTAACTCTAAACCTTACCCTAAATCTAGCCCTAAACCTCAACGTAACACTAGCCCTAACCCTAGCTCTTACACTAACACAAAAATAGCCCTAATCTGAGCCCTAACACTAGACTTAACTCTAAACCTAACCCTAACTCTAGCCATTAACCTAAACGTGAACTAGCCCTAACCCTAGCTCTAACCCTATCCCTTAACCTAAGCCAAACCCTATCCACATTGCCAATCCTAGTCCTCATCCTAATCCTTAGCCTAAACCAAACACTAACCCTTTTACTAGTCCTAATCCTAGCCCTCATTCTAGCTCTAAACCTAACCCAAAACCTAAACCTAACTTTCACCCTTATTCTGACCCTAACACTAATTATAGGTCTAAACCTGACCCTTACCCTAAACTAAACTCTAAATCTAGCCCTACCAGTAAACTTTTACCTAAACCTAACCCTAACACTAGCCCTAGACCTAAACCTAATGCTAAATCTAGTGATAACTCTAGTCCTAGCCCTACACAAAAACTGACTCCCAGCCCTAAAAATAACCCTTAACCTAAACCAAACACTTATACTACCAATTGACCTAAACCTAGTCCTAATTCTGACTTTCACCCTAACCCTAATTCTAACCTGAACACTGACACTGACACTAACAATAAACCTAGCTATAAACCTGACCCTAAACCAAAACATAAACTTACACTAGACCTTGCCATAACCCTATCCCTAAAACTACCACAATTAGTAAACTAGATCTTACATTACCCATAGCACTAAACTTAGACCTAAATCTAACACAAAACCTAGTTCTAATCAGAGGCCTAAAGCTACCCTAAGCATAACCCTAACTCTAACCATAGACCTACCCTAACCCTAACCCTCACCTTAGACCTAAACCTAGCTCAAAGCATAAACCTTAGCCTAAACAAAACTGTAGCCCTATCACTAACAATAACCCTAACCCTAATCCTAATTCTAACCTTAACCCTAGTCCTAACCCTAACAATTACCCTAACCCTATCCCTAACCCCAATGATAACCCTAGCCCTAACCCTAACAGAAACCCTAATCCAAACCATAAACTTAATCCTAGACCTAAACCTAAACCTAATCCTTGCCATAACCTTCATGCTAGCTCAACCCTAAACTTTACCCTGAATGCAATAGTAAACCTAGCCCTAAAACTAAACTTAACCCTAAAGCTAACCTTCCATCTAATCCAATCTATTACCCTAAACCCAAACCTAACTCTAATGATAACCCTAGACCTAACCCTAAACCTATTCCTGACAATTGCTGTAAACCTAACACTAGACCTAACACTAAAAGTAACACTCACCCTAGAACTAACCCTAGCTCAAAACCTTACCTTTACCCTAAACCTAATTACAACACTACTCTAAGCTAGGGTTACTAGCCCTAATTCAATCTCTAACCTTAACTCTATCCCTACTTCTAACCATAACCCTAGCCCTAAACCTATATATTACCCATATGATAACCCTATTTCTAATGATAACCCTAGCCCTAACCCTAACCCTATCGCAAACCCTAAATCTCTCCATTACCCTAAACCTGCACTTAACCCTAAAACTAACCCTATCCATTACCCTAAACCTAACTTTAACCCTAGATCTAACCATTATTTCAAATCTTAACCTAAGACTATGCCTAAGCCTATCACTAACACTACACCTAACCCTGATACTAATTGTATACCTAGCCCTAATCCTAAGCCTAAGACTAAAACAAAATTGAGCAATAGCCCTAACCTTAAACCTTAACTTAATCTAAACTTTAACACACAACTACACCTAACCCTAGCCCTAATGTTAGTCATAATGCTAAACTTAAACTAACCCTGACTCATATCCTAACACTGACCCTGACTCATATCCTAACACTCACCCTAGCTCTAAACACCACCCTAGACTTAAACAGAACCCTACCAGTAACCCTAGCCATAGTTCGAGTCCAAACCCTAATCTTAAAACTAAACCTGACCCAACCCATATCCTAACAGTCACCCTAGCTCTAAACACTGCCCTCAACCTAAACCGAATCCTAACATTAATCCTAGCCCTTATTTGAGTCCTAACTCTAACCCTAAAACTAACACTGTCTCTGACTCATATCCTAACACTCTCCCTAGTCATAAATATCACCTTAATTTTAAACCTAACCATAACACTAGACCAACCAGTAACCCTAACTCTAATTGTAACCCTAGTTCTTATATTAGCCATTTCCCTAACCCTATTTGTAAACCTAACACAAAAACTAGCCCTAATCTGAGACCTAAACCTAGATTTAACCCTAACTTTAATCCTAACAGTAGGCCTAACCCTAGTTCTAAGCCTATCCCTTATCGCAAGCAAAACCCTAACAATAATGGTAACCCTAGACCTATCCCTAATCCTTTGGACAACCAAAACGCTAACCCTATTAATAGTCATAAACCTAGCCCTCACTCTAGCTCTAACCCTATCCCAAACCCTAATTCTAACCCTGACCTTTATTCTGACCCTAACACTAATCCTTGGTCTAAACCTGACCCTAAACCTAGACAAAACCCTAACACTAGCCATAGACCTAAACACAATCCCAAATCTAGCCTTTACTCTAGCCCTAGACCTGAACAAAAACCTAGCCAAAGCCCTTACAATAAATCTTAACCTAACACAACCTCTATCTGTACCCGTAGACCTAAGCCTAGTCTTAATTGTGGCTGTAAACCTAACTCTATCTCTATCTAAAACACTGATCATGCCTTTAAAAGTAAACCTACCTCTAAACCTGACTCTAACAGAATATCTAAACCTAGCACTAAACCTAGCCATAACCCTAACCCTAAAACTATCCATAATCATTACCCTAGCTCTTATATTACACACAGCCTTAGCCCTAGACCTAAAACTAACACAAAACCTAGAGCTAATCCTAGGCCTAAACCTAGACCTAAGTGTAACCCTAACTCTAACCCCAACCTAACACTCGATTAGTCCTAACACCAGCTCAAAAACTAACCCTTACCCTAAACGTAAACCTACACCTATCCCCAAATATACCCCTAACACTAGCCCTAATCCTAAAATTCACCTAGCTCTAAACCTACCCATTACCCTAAAACTAACCCTAAACCTATTGATAACCATACGCCTAACCATTACTCTAAATATAACAGGAAAAATAACCCTAGACTTAACATTAAACCTCACACTCGACTAGTCCTAACTCTAGCTCAAACCCTAAAACTTTCCATAATCCTAAACATAACCATAGCCCTAACCCTAAATGTAAACCTCAAACTGCACTTAACCCTAAAGTTAACCCTATCCATTACCCTAAACCTAACACAAAACCTAGTCCTAATCAGAGGTCTAACACTAGATTTAACTCTAAACCTAACCCTAACCCTAAACCTAAACCTAACACTACCCATAACTCTATACCTACATCTAGCCATATCCATTAGTCAAACCCTCACCCTACCCCTAATGATGATGCTAGCCCTAATCTTAACTCTAACCTTAACTTGCTGTAATCTTATACCTAGAACTAATTCTAGAAATAACACTTGCCCTATGCCTAACCCTAGCTCAAAACCTAACCCTTATGCTAAACATAACACTAAAACTAATCTTAGTTGTAACCCTAACCCTAACCTTAACTCAAGACCTATTCCTAACAATAACCCTAGCCCTAACCTTAGCTCTAACCCTGTACATTGTCCTAACCATTAACCCTTCCATAATGCTAACCCTAGGCCAAACACTAACCCTATAGTTAATCCTAACCCTATCAATTGCCCTAAACCTAACCTGAACCCTAAACAAAACCCTATAATTACCCTAACCCTGACCCTAATGCTTATTTGAGTCCTAACCCTAAACCCTAAACTCATCCTAACTCTAACCCTGACTCTGAACCTAGTAAGTCTTCTAGCTCTAAACCTGAACCTTACCCTAACGTAACCCTTACATTAGACCTAGCCACAAATAACCCTAAAACTGTTCTCAACTGTAACCCTAAACCTGACATTAGCCCTAGCCTTAATTCTAGCCCTAACCCTAACAAAAACTCCAGTCCTTACCCTAGCCCTAAGGCTAGCCTTATTAATTATTAATTAATTATTAATCTGATCCCTAACTCTAACCCTAGCCCTAACCCTAATACTAACCCTAGCACTAATCTTAGCTCTAATTCCACCCTATTCCTAACCCTAACCCTTCACCTAAGATTAACACTAACTCTCAAACTATCCTATCACTACTTCTAAAACTATCTTTTACCATAACCCTAGACCAAGCCCTGAACCTAGTCCTAGCCCTTGCTGTATACATAGCCCTAGTACTAACCTTAGATCACAATCTAACTCTAAATCTAATGCTAACCCGAAGCCTATGCCTAAACCTAACACAAGCCCTAAGCCTAACACTAATTCTAAAACTATCCCTAACCCTAGCCCTAGCCTTAATGCAAAACTGAGCCATAACCCTAACACTAACCCTTAAACTAAACCAAACCCTAACCATAAACTTACCCCTAACCATAGCCCTAATTCGAGGTTTAAGTCAAATCCTAAAACTAACCCTGACCCTGACTCTGACATTAACACTAACCCTAGCTCTAAACATCACCCTAACCCTAAACCTAACCCTAACACTAAATCTAACCCTAATCTCAACCCTAAAATTTGCCCTAATCGTAACTCTGTTACTTACATTAGCCAAAACCCTAACCCTAGCACTAACTTAACACAAAACCTAAACCTAATCTTGAGCCCTAACCCGAGCTTTAAACCTGACCCTAAACCTAACCCTAACCCTAGCCGTAATCATAGCCATAAACCTAGCCCTAACCCTAGCTCTAACTCTATCCATTATAATAACCATAACCCTAACTCTAATGCTAACTCTAGGCCTAAACCTAAACCTATCTTTAAACATATCCCTATCCATTTCCCTAAACCTAACATGAATCCTAATATTAAGCATAACATTATCCTAACCCTAACCCTATAGCTAATTCTATTCCTAAATTTAAGCCTTAACCTATCCCAAAACCTAACCCAGACCTTGACCTTAATAATAGGCCTATCCCTAAACCTCACACTAACCTAAACCTTACACCAGATGTAGCTGTAATCCTAAATCAAGTATTATCTTTAAACATAATTTTAGACCTGAAATTAGCCATATATCTAATCCTAGGCCTAACCATAAAACAGATTCTAGCCACTATATTTCCCTAAACCTAAACTTAATCAATACCCTAACCCTAACCATAGCACTAACCCTAATTCTAAACATCACCCTACCTGTCAACCTAGTTATAACACCATCTTTTACCCTAAACTTTATCCTAAATCTTACCCTAACTCTATGCTTAAGCTGAACACTAACCCTAACCCTAATCCTAGCCCTAATTCTAGGCCCTATCACTAACCCTAAGCCTAACGTTAGCTTGAAGACTAACTCTAATTCCAACACTAGACCTATTGCTTGTTCTAACCCTATCTATTTCCATAAAACTAACCCTAGCCCTAACCCTAGACCCATCCTTAGTCTTAGCCCTAACTCTAGATCTAACCTTAACTCTAAATCTAACCTTAATCCTAAGCATAAGCCTAACACTAACACCAACCCTAAACCTAATGATAATTGTAAAAATATCCCAAACCCTAACCCTAGAGAAAAACAAAACTGAGCAATAACCCTAACCCTAAACCTTAACTTAAAACAAACACTACCACTACACCTACACCACCTAAACCTAACCCTAGTCTTAATTCGAGTGCCAAGAGTAACCTTAAAACTAACCCCGAACCTGACTAATATCTTAAACTCACCCTAGCTCTAAACACCATCCTAACCTTAAACCAAAACCTAAAAGTAATTCTAGTCTTTTTTTGAGTCATAACACTAACCCTGAACCTGAATCATATCCTAACAGTAACCCTAGGTTTAATTATCACCCTAACCTTAAAACTAACCCTAACTCTAGAACTACCCTAACCCTAACTCCAAAACTAACCATAATTGCAATCCTCGTTCTTACATTAGTGATTGCCCTAACGCTTGCCCTAACTCTAACACAAAAACTAGCTCTAATCTGAGACCTTAACCTAGCTTTAACACTAACCCTAACCCTAGCCCTAACCCTACCTCTAAACCTATTCTTTCTTTACCTAAGTGAAACACTAACCTTAATGGTAAACATTGACCTATTCCTTATTTTTAGGCTAGCCAAAATCCTAACAATATTAATAGTCCTGAACCTAGCCCTCATTCTAGCTCAAATCCTATACCAAACCCTAATGCTAATCCTGATCCTTATTCTGACTCTAACACAAACTATATGTCTAAACCTGACCATAACCCTAGAGCAAACCCTAAAACTGACCCTACAGATAACCTTATACCTAAACCTAAGCCTAACCCTAGTCCTAAGACTAACTCTAATTCTCACACTAGCCTTATCCTTAGTTCTAACCCTATACATTACAGTAACCCTAACCCTAGCCCTAACCCTAGCCCTAACCCTAGATCTAACCCTAGCTCGAAATCTAACCCTAACCCTAAACCAAATACTAACACTAAAACTAGCCCTAACCCTAATGCTACTCATAGAACTAGCCCTTACCCTAACCCTAGCAGTAAAACAAACTGAGCAATAGCCGTCACCCTAAAACTTAAC
Organism: Callospermophilus lateralis; assembly: GCF_048772815.1. NCBI lineage: Eukaryota > Metazoa > Chordata > Mammalia > Rodentia > Sciuridae > Callospermophilus > Callospermophilus lateralis. Next base: position 24,180,580 of record NC_135322.1, on the reverse strand, counting down.
TTAAACCAAACCCTAACACTACACCTAGACTTAACCATAGCCTTAATTCGAGTCCTAAATCTAACCTTAAATCTAACCCTGACGGTGACTCATATCCTAACACTCACCCTAGCTCTAAACACCCTCCAAACATTAACCTGAAACCTAAAAGTAAACCTTTTCCTAATTAAAAAAATAGCCCTAACCCTTACCCTGACTTTTATCCTAACACTAGCCCTAGCTCTAAATATTATCCTAACCTTAAACCTAACCCTAACACTAGACCTACTTGTAATCCTAACCCTAAAACTAACCCTTATTTAAACCCTAGTTCTTACATTAGCCATTGCCCTAACATTAGCCCTAACCCTAACCCAAAAAGTAGCCCTAATCTGAGCCCTAAACCTAGATTTATACCTAACCCTATCTCTATCCCTAACCCTAGCTATAAGGCTATCCTTTACTCTATGAATTACCCTAACCCTAATGGTAGCCCTAGACTTATGACTAATCCTTTGGCTAACCAAAATCCTAACCTTATTAATAGTCATGAACCTAGCCCTCATTCTAGCTCTAATCCTTTCCCAAACCCGAATGCTAACCCTGACACTTATATGACCCTAATAAAAAACTTAGTTCTAAACCTGACCCTAAGACTAGACTAAAACCTAACCCTAGCCCTGGATCGAAACCTAATCCTAAATCTAGCATTAACTCCATCCCTAGACCTAAACAAAAGCCTAGTCCTAAGCCTAACAATAACCCTTATCCTAACACTGTATCCATTACCCTAAACATAACCCTATCCCTAAACTTAGTCTTAATTCTGGCTGTAACCCAAACTTGAAATCTAACCCAAACACTGACTCTGCCTTTAACAGTAAACCTACTTCTAAACCTGACCCTAACTGAAAATCTAAACATCACACTAGATCTTGGCATAACCCTAGATCTTGGCATAACCCTAACCCCAAAACAAGCCCTAATCATAACTCTAGCTCTTACATTACCCACACCTTTAACCCTCGGCCTAAACCTAACTCAAAACCAAGAGCTAATCCTAGACCTTAACGTAGCCCTAAGCATAACCTTAACTCTTACCCTAGATCTAACTGAACCCTAACCCTCACCTTACTCCTAAATGTAGCTCACAACCTAACCCTTAATATAACTAGAACTATCAATGAATCTAATCCTAAACCTAGTCCTAATCCTAACCTTAACACTAGCCCTAATCCTACCTATAAACCCATTACCCTAACACTAACCATAATCCTAAATGTAACCCTAGCCTTAACCCTAACCATAATCTTAACCCTAAACAGAAAACTAACCCTAGACATAACCCTAAACTAATACTCGCTGTAGCCCTCACCATAGATCAAATCCTAACCTTACCATAAACCTAAACTAAACCATAGACCTAACCCTAAACTTAAATCTAATCTTTTTTCTAACCCTAAACATACATCTAACCGTATTTATTACCCTAACCCTAACCCTAAACTTAATTATAACCATTTCCCTAACCCTTATTCGAACGCTAAACCTACCATAATCCTATTCCTAAACATAACCCTGAACCTAACCCTTGGTCTAACCCTAATCATAGCTCAGAACCTAACTCTTACACTAAACATAATATTAACCCTAACCCTAGTTCTAACCCATACCCTAACATTAATTCAAGACCTAATCCTAAACATAAGTCTAGCTATAAACTTAGCTCTAACTGTATTCATTACTCTAATCATAACCCATACCCTATTGTTAACTCTAGGTCTATCTTTATATCAAGACCTAATCCTAACCATAACCCTAGACCTAACCTTAACTCTAACTGTATCCATTAGCCTAATCATAACCCTTTCCCTAATGCTAACCCTAGGCATAACCCTAAACCTATCACTAAACCAAACACTATCAGTTACCCTAAAGCTAACTGGAACCCAAATCTAACCCTATCATTACCCTAATTGTAACCCTAATGTTAATGTGAGCCCTAACCCTAAACTCAAACCTAAAAGAAAACCTAACCATGACCCTAACCCTAATAATTTCCCTAGCTCTACTTAACCCCTGCCATAAACCTAATCCTTACATTAGACATAGCCAAACCTAACCCTAAAACTATCCATAACCATAACCCTAGACCTGACATTAGCCCTAGATATAATCCTAGCCCTAATCCGAACACAAACCCTAGCTCATACTAGCCCTAAACATATTCTTAATCATAACACTAACCTTTTACCTAGGCCTAGGTTAAAACCAACCCTATCCTTTATCTTAGACCTAACTTAACCCTATCCCTGACCCTACCCCTAATCCTTACCCTAGCCCTAAAACTAAGTCTAACTCTCTCCCTAGCCCTCAAACTAGTTATAACATATTCCTTACTGTAACCCGAAACCTAGCCCTAACCCTAGGCCTAACCCTAGTCATTTCCTTATCCCTAGCCCTAACACTAGATGTAACCTTAACTCTAAATCTAACCCTCAGGCAAAGCCTAAGCCTAAAGCTAACCATAACCCTAAACCTAACGCTAATGCTATTCCTAAAATTGCCCAAACTCTGGCCCTACCACTAATATAAAACCAAGCCATAGCCGTAACCCTAACCCCTAGCCAAACCAAACCCTGGCCCTAACCCTAGCCCTAATTCGAGTTTTAAGCAGAACTCTAAAACTAACCTAACATGATTCTGACAGTAACACCAACCCTAGCTTTAAACATCATGCTAAACATAACCCTAAACATAACACTAGATCTAGACCTAACCTTTACTTTAAAACTAGCCCGAATTGTAACCCTAATACTTACATTAGCCATAACCCTAACTCTAACCCTAACTTAACCCAAAACTGAGCCTAATCTGAGCCCTAAACCAAGCCTTAACCCTAACCATAATCTTAACCCTAAAGCTAGCACTAAGAATAACCATAAACTTAACTCTAACCCTAGCTCTAACTCTATCCATTACCCTAACCATAATCCTAACCCTAATGCTACCCCTAGGCTTAAACCCTACCATATCCCTAATCCTAACCCTATTCATTACCTTAAACCCAACTTGAAACCTAAACCTAACTATATCATTACTCTAATCCTAACCCTATGCTAATTCAAGCCCTAAATTTAAACCTTAACCTATCGCAAACACTAATCACGACTCTGACCCAAGCAATACCCTTAGCTATAAACCTGACCCTAACCTAAACCTAAACTTTACAATACATCTAACCTAATTCTAAAACTGTCTTTAACTGTAAAGCTTGATCTGAAAGGAGCCCTAGTCCTAATCCTAGACCTAAACCTAGTCTTAGGCCTATACCAAACCATAACCCAAGGTTTAAACCTAATTCTAATCCTCGCCCTATTCCTAAACCTAGCTGTAACCCCATCCCTTACCCTAAACCTAACCATTACCCTAAACCTAACCATAATCTTAAATTAACCATAACTTTTGCCTTAACCCTAGGCCTAACACTAATACTAAGCCTATCACTAACCCTAATTTAGTCTTATCCTAACCCTAAACATAGCCTTAAGACTAAATCTAACTCTTGCCCTAGACCTATCCCTAGTTCTATTTTTAGCCCTAGCCCAACCCTGGATTTAAACCTAAATCTAAATTTAAACTGAACTCTAAATTTAACCATAACCATAATCCTAATCCAAATTCTAACACTAGCCCTAACAATAATGCTAATACTAAAACTTTCCTTACCCCTAGCCCTGGCCTTAAGACAAAACCTAGCCATACCCCTAAACCTAACCCTTAACCTAAACCAAACCATAAACCTACACCTAGCCCTTACCCTAACTCTAAAAATAACCCTGACCCTGACACTGATCCTAACACTAATCCTAGCTCCAAACATCACCCTAAACTTAAATTAATCCTAACTCTAGATCTATTCTTAACACTAAACCTAAAACTAGCCCTAATGGTAACCCTAGTTCGTACATTAGTCATTGTCATAATCCCTAGCCCTAACCCTAATACAAATCCTACCCCTAATTCTAGTCATAACCCAAGTTTAAACACTAATCTTATCCCTAACACTAGCCCTAACTGTAATCCTAACCCTAGCCCTAACCCTATCACTTACACTAAGAGAAACCCTAAACCAAATGCTAACCCTGGTCCTAACCCTAATCCTTAGCCTAACTTAAAAACTAAAAGTATTACTAGTCTGAACACTAGAACTCATTCTAGTTCTAACCCTAACCCTTATCCTTATTCTGATCCTAACAGTAACCCTAGGTCTAAACCTGACCCTAACCCTAAAGCAAACCCTAACACTAGCTCTACCAGTTACGCTATTATTATACCTAACCCTAACACTAAATTTAGACTCAAAACTACTCCTAAATATAGGTATAATTCTAGTCCTAGACCCAAAGAAAATCCTAGTTCTAGCCCTAACAATAAACCTGAACGTAAACTAAACACTTACCCTACCCTTAGACCTAACACTAGTCCTAATTCTGGCTCTAAAACTAACCCTAATTCTATCTGGAACACTGCTTCTGACCCTAACATTAACCTATCTATAAAGCTGACCCTAACCCAAAACCTAATCCTAACACTAGACCTAGCCATAACCCTAAAACTAACACTAGCCCTAAACATAACCCCAGCCCTAACCCTATTTTAACAATAATCTTAACACTAAAAGTAGCCCGAACCCCAACCCTAGCCCTAACACTAACCCTAACATTAACTCTTGCCTTAGACCTAACCCTAGTTCAAATCCAAGCCCTTACCATAAATATTACACTAGCCCTATCCTAAACCATAACCCTAACCCTAGCTTTTATCCTAACCTTAATCCTAGCTGGAACGTTAGTTCTCAGCCTGTCAATTACCAGAACCCTAACAGTAACCCTAATTATAACACTCTCCCTAACACTAAACCTAACCCTAAACATAAACGTATCCCGAGACCTAACCATAAACCAAAACTCACCATATCCCTAACCCTAGCAGAAACATTAAGCCTTACACTAATCCTAATCCTAAACTAGTCCTAATCTATACTCTAACCCTAACCCTAAATCTAACATTATCCATTACCCTAAAACTAACCCTATCTGTAATAAAAACTCTAGCCATAACCCAAATCCTAAACAAAAACCTAACCATAAACATATCCCTAGACCTAAACATGAACCTAACCCTCGCCCTAGCCCAAACCATGGCTCAAACACTAACACTTACCCTAACCTAAAAATAGCCCTAGCCCTAAGCCTAACACTTATCATAAACCAAACCCTAAACCTATACCTAATTCTAACTCTAATCCTAGACTTAATCCAAATAATGACCTAGCCTTAACCCTAGCTCTAAATCTATCCATTTTACTCAGCATAATCCTAACCAAATGCTAACCTTAACACTATTGCTAAACCTAACCCATCAATTACCATAAACCTTAGCTGAAAGTTAAACCTAACCCTATCCATTACCCTAACCCTAAGCCTAAACCTAACCCTAATTCAAGCCCTAACCTCAAACTTTGACCTTAACCAAATGAAAACCCTTACCTTAACCCTAATAATACCCCTAACTGTATACCTGACCCTTATCCTAAACATAGCCCTAGTCCTATTTCCAGCCCTGAACCTAACAGAAACCCTAGCTCTAAACCTAGCCTTAATCCTAACCTAAACTCTAATGCTACCAGTAATCCTAATTCTTACCTTCACCCTAGCTCTAAAGATAGCAATAACCCCACCCATTCCCCTAAATTTAATCCTAAAACCAATTCTAATCCTAAACCTAGCCCTAGTCCTAGGCCTAAACCTAACACTAACACTAGCCCTAATCCTACCCCTAATTTATCTTAAACCCTAACTCTAAAACTAAGCCTAGTCCTAAATCTAAATCTAACTCTTGTCCTAGCTTTTTCCCTAGTTCTGACCCTATCCTTTACTCTAACACTAACCCTAGCCCTAACCCTAACCCTTGATCTAACACTAACTCTAAATCTAAACCTAACCCTAAGCCTAAATCTCACCTGAACACTAGCCCTAACCCTAACCCTAATTCAAAATCTAGCACTAATCCTAGTCCTAGCCCTAGAACAAAACCGAGCCATAGCCCTAACCCTAACACTAACCCTTAGAAGTCAAGATGAAGTGAAACCTTAAAACACAAATTGGTTCTGACAGTGAAACTTGAAATGAGAAGGGCCAACATTGGGAAACATGGTAATGCTGGGTAAAAGATGAATCTTGAGCAGTATCAAAGAAATTTGAGCAAAACTAACTCTAACCCGAGCATTAGTTCTAACCCCTGCCCTAACCCTAATCCTGAAACTAAACCTTTCCTGTTCATAGAGCTTGATCATAAAAGTCCAAACTTGGGGTGACTAGTAGGGCAAGGTAACAGATGAATCCTGCCAGTATCAAAAAAAGCTGACCAATAATTGGGGGAGGTGTTTCAATACATGCCTATTTCCCCTGTTTTCTCCTAAAGTGATTTTGGATAAATTGATTTTTCATTCTTCAGCTTATGGTACTTTCTCAAGGAACAAACCAGAGCATGCCCACAGCAAAGTGATTGAATGTGTGAATTTTCATGCAGCTAGCACCAACTCTGTTTGATTTCCAGCTCCATTTACATTCACCCCTATAGGCCAAAATATAGTGAAAACTAAAAATTCAAACAGTTCCTGACACTGAACCATTGAACCATGAAGGCTGAAATCTGGGGACCTTACTAAGGTTGGTCAAAGATGAATCCTGTACAGTATCAAAATAATCTGACAAAAAAATTTTGAGGCTCTTTTAGTACGTGTGTATTTTGCTTGCTCCTAAAGCTCTTTGAGATAAAGCTGTTTCGTTCTGCTTTCGCTAAGGGATGCTTCACAGGAAACAAACCAGACAATACTCACTGAGAACTGATTGATTCTGTGAAATTTCAATCAGCAACCACACTCCCTGTTTGATTTCCAGCTTCATTTCCATTCGCCTGTATAGGGCAAAAAAAAAAAAAGAGAAACATGAAAATCGAAACTGTTCCTGAGAGAAAACCCTTTAACATAGGAGGCCAAAACATTTGGGGTATAGTCAAAATAGGAAAAGGGTGAATCCTGCCCAGTATCATAGAAATTAAAAAAAAAAAACCTAACTCTAACCCTAACACTAGGTCTAAACCTAGTCCACACTAAGTCTAACCCTAAACCTAATCTGTTTAGAGAACCTTTGATGATAGAAGTTTCAAAATTGGGGAGTCTAGTGGGGAAAGCTTACAGATGAATCATGGGCAGTTTCAAAGAAATCTGACAAAATAATTTGGGGAGCTATTTCAGTACATGCATATTTCCCTGTTTTCTCTTGTGGTATTACTAATTCCACAAGGAACAAACCAGAGAGAGCCCACAGAGAAGTGATTGAGTGTGGGAAGACTCAAACAGCACCAACCTTGTTTGATTTCCAGCTCCATGTCCATTTACCCATGTAGGTCAAAATGAACTGAATCCATAAAATACAAATTGTTCCTATCAGCAAAAAATTGAGCCGAGAAGGCCGAAACCTGGAGAACATAGTAAGGCTAGGTAAAAATGTATCTTGACAAGTATCAAAGAAATTTGAACAAGACAAACTCGAACCCTAACACTAGACCTAACTCTAACCAAAAGGCTAACCCTAACCTGTTTAGAGAACCTTTGATCATAGAAGTCTCAAAGTTGAGGAGCCTAGTGGGGTAAGCTAACAGATGAATCCTGCCCAGTATCAAAGAAATCTGACCAAATGATTATGGAGAGGTAGTTCAGTACATGCATACTTTTCTGTTGTCTCCTAAAATGTTCATGCAGAGTGTTGTTTTTGCATTCTTTGGGATACTTTCACAAGGGTAAAGCCAGAGCACCCTCACAGAGAATTTATTCAGAGTGTGAGTTTCAAGCAGCTTGTTTGATTTCCTGCTCCATTTTTATTTACCCATATAGGTCAAAATGAAGTGAAATCTTAAAATAAAAACTGAAATACTGACAGCAAACCAGTGAATCTAGAAGGCCCAAACCTGGAGAACATAGTAAGCTAGCTAAAAGATAAATCCTGCCTAGTATCAAAGAAATTGGAACAAAACTACTGTAAACCTGACACTAGATCTATCCTTAAACCTAACCCTACATCGCACCCTAGCCTGTTTAGAAACCTTTGATCATAGAAATCCCAAACTAAGGGAGCCTAGAGGGGAAAGCTAACTGATGAATCTTGCACTATATCAAAGAAATATGAGCAAATAATTTGGGTAACTGTTTAAGTACATGCATACTTCCTTGATTTCTCTAGAAGTGCTCTGGGATAAAGTTGCTTTGCATGCTTCAGGTGAGGGCAACATTCAGAAGGAACAAACCAGAGAGTGCCCACAGAGTACTGATTGAGTGTGTGAAGTTTCAAGCAGTGAGCACCAACCCTGTTTGATTTCTAGCTCCATTTCTCTTCAACAAAATAGTTCAAAATAAAGTGAAACCATAAAATACAAACTATTCCTGACAGTGAACAATTGAACCGAGAAGGCCCAAAGCAGGGAACATTGTGAGGCTAGGTAAAAGATGAATCCTGCCTAGTATCAAAGATACATGAACAAAACTGACTCTAACCCTAACACTAGGCTTAAACCTAGCCCTTACCCTAACCATAAACTAACCATAATCTGTTTAAGAGAACCTTTTATCATAGAAGTCCCAAATTAAGGGAGCCTAGTGGGACAAGCTAACAGATGAATCTTGTGGAGTATCAAAGAAATCTGACCAAATATTTTGGAAAGGTATATCAGTACATGTATATTTCCCTGTTGCCTCCTACAGTACTTTCAGATATAGATGGTTTTGCATGCTTCAGCCTTGGGAAACTTTCGCAAGGAAGAAATCAGACAGTGCTCACATAGAACTGATTAAGTGTGTGCAGTTTTAAGTCGCGAGCACCAACCCTGTTTGATTTCACGTTCCATTTTCATTTACCTGTATAGGTCAAAATGAAGGAAACCTTAAAATACAAACTGTTCCTGACAGCAAACCTTTGAAAGGATAAGGCCCAAACCTGGGGAAAATAGTAAGGCTAGATAAAAGAAGAATTATGCCAAGTATGAAATAAATTTGAACAAAACTCACTCTATTTCTAACACTAGATCAAAGCCAACCCTAACCTAATTCTAACCTGTGTAGAAGTTCCAAACTTGGGGAGTCTAGTGGCACAACTTAACAGATGAATCTTGTGCAGTATCAAAGAAATTTAATAAAAAATTGGGGAAGGTGTTTCAGTACATTCATATTTCCCTGTTGTTTTTTCCTTAAAGGGCACATGGAAAAATTGTTTCCCATGCTCAGCTTAAGGTACTTTCAGAAAGAAAATCCAAAGAGTGCCCATAGAGAGCAGATTTAGTGTGTGAAGTTTCATGCAGCTAGCAGCAACCCTGTTTGATATCCAGCTCTATTGCCATTCACACATACAGGCCATTAGGAAGTGAAATCTAAAAATTCAAACTGTTCCTGACACTGAAATATTGACCCTTAAAGGCCCAAACTTGGGGAGCCTACTAAAGCTAGGTCAAGGATGCATCCTATGCACTATAAAATTAATCCAACCAAAATAATAAAAAGGAAGCTATTTCAGTACATGTGTATTCTGCTTGCTCCTAAAGCACTCAGAGATAAAGCTGTTTTTTTTTCCTACTTCATCATAGGGCTACTTCCACGGCAAACACCAGATTATGCTCATTGAAAATTGATGGAGTGTGTGAAAGTTTCAAGCAGCTAGCCCAAACCGGTTTGATTTCCAACTTTATTTCCATTCACCCCTATAAGGAAAAAAGAAGAGAAACATGAACATTGAAACTGTTCCTGAAAGCAAACCCTTTATGTAGGAGGCCCAAATATTTAGAATTTAGTCAAATAGGAAAAAGATGAATCCTGCACAGTATCATAGAAATTTGAAAAACAAAACTAACTCTTACCTTAACACTAGGTGTAATCCTAGTCCTAACACTAACCCCTTACACTAACCATAACCTTTTAGAGTACCTGTGATCCTAGAAGGCCAACACTTGGGCAGCAAAATCGTGTAGGCTAACAGATTAATCTTTCACAATATCAAAGAAATCTGACCAAATAATTGGGGGATGTATTTCAGTACATGCATATTTCTCTGTTTTCTCTTAATGTGCTTTTGAATAAATTATTTTGTTCATGCTTCATTTTAAGGTACGTCCACAAGGAACAACAAGTGACTGCCCACAGAGAGCCGATTGAGTGTGTGAAGTTTCAAGCAGCTAGTACTAACTCTGTTTGATTTCTAGCTCCATTTTCATTCACGTCTATAGGCCATAATAAAGTGAAACCTAAAAATTCAAACTTTTCCTGTCAGTGAAATGGCAAACATTGAAAACCTAAACTTGGAGATACTACTAAGACTAGGAAAAGCATAAATCCTGTATAATATCAAAGTAATCCATGTAAAAAAAAATTGATGCTTGCTCCCAAAGTTCTCACAGATAAGGGTGTTCTTTTCTAATTCAGATTTGGGCTACTTTCAAAAGAAGAAAAATGAGAGAATGTGCGGTGAGAATTGATTGAGTTTGTGAAGAATCAAGCAGCTAGCACAAACCCTGTTTGAGTCCAGCTCCATTTCCATTCACCCTTATAGGACAAAATGAAGTGAAACATGAAAATTAAAACTGCTCCTGAGAGCAAACCCTTTACTAGGAGGCCCAAACTTGGGGAGCGTACTAAGAATAGGAAAAAGATAAATACTGCCCAGTATCCAAAAAATTAAAAAAAAAAAACTCTAACCCTGACACTAGTTTTAACACTTGCCTTAACTCTAACCTTACCCTATGCCTAAACTGTTAAAAGAACCTTTGATCATAAAAGTTTTAAAATTGGAGAGACTCATGGGGAAAGCTACAGATGAATCCTGCACACTATCAAAGAAATCTGATCAAATAATTGGGGGAGGCATTTCAATACATGCATATTGCCCTGTTTTCTCCTAAAGTGCTCTTGGATACAGTTGCTTTCCATGCTTCAGCTTATGGCTACTTTTACAAGGAAGAAACCAGAGAGTACCCACAGACAACTGATTGAGTATGTGAAGTTTCAACCAGCTAGCACCAACCCTCTGAATTCCATCTCCATTTGCATTTACCCATATAGATCAAAATAAAGTGAGACATTAAAAACAAACTATTCCCAAAAGCAAACCATTGAAACAAGAAGACCCAAATCTGGGGCACATAGTAAGACTAGGTAAAAGATAAATCTTCCCAGTATCAAGGAAATTTGAACAAAACAAACTCTAACCCTAACACTAGCTCTAAAGCTAGCCCTAACCCTAACCTTAACACTAACCCTTACCTGTTTAGAGAAACATTGATCCTAGAAGTTCGGACCTTGGGAAGCCTAGTGGAGCAAGCTAAAAGATGAATACTGCACAGTATCAAAAAAATCTGATCAAATTGTTGGGAGACTTATTTCTGTACATAAGTGTTTCTCTCTTTTTTCCTTAAGGGCTCTCGGATACAGTTTCTTTTGTATGTTTCATATTTGCCCTACCTTCAAAAAAAACAAACTAGAGTGCCCACTGAGAACTGATTGTGTGAAGTTTCAAGCAACTTCTGCCAACCATGTTGGATTTCCAGCTCAATTTTCATTCACATCAATAAGCCATGATAAAGGGAAACCTTAAAATACAAACTGTTCCTCACAGCGAACTATTGAACCGACAAGGCCCAATGCTGTGGAGCACAGAAAGGCTAAGTAAAAGATGAATCCTGTCCAGTGTCATAGAAATCTGAATAAAAAGGGGGCCCCATGGGTGCTCTAGGCACAGATGGAAGGCTCAGCTTCACAATTTCTCTGGGCTCAGATAGCAGTCTCAGCTGCATGGGTGCTCTCTGTGAAGATAGAAAGCAGCACAGAACACAGAGGGTTTGCTTGTGGGTCACCAGACTGAGCTCTGGACACAGCACAAGATAACTCCAGAACCACCCACCTAACCAAATGCCATACATGTAATAGATTGAATCCATCTTGCAAAACGTTACTCGCCATCTATTGGTGGGTGTGTGGCTACCAGCTTGATTCTGCAGTTTATCAGGTACCTGGTTTCCACATACCAATAAAATAAAAATATTGTGTCCACCGAAAACTAAAAAATAATACTTCCAGCTGCGATAACTCAAGATTTTTCTCAAAAGATTTTGGGGGGTGTAGCTATCAATGCGGAACAGCAACTGTACAGGACCCTGGTTTCCTATTCAGAGACTAAGAGTAGGGAGGCTCCAGGTAGAAGCTCAAGCGCTCTCACCTGGCTACCTCCACCACCCTGAGCACAGAGACTCAAGCTAGGAATGGACAACTCCACCTACTGCAAGGAAAGAAAACAGAGTTCTGAGAGACTTTTTTTTTCTTTTATACTTTTCTTTTTTTGCTCTTCTTATTCATTCTCCTCTAACCTTTCCCCTCTGGTCCTCACAACCACAACATATGTGAAACCAAGAACTTTCCATCAAATTGTACTTTAAGAATTGAATCACTAGAATAGTATAATATAAAGGAATTGCATAAGGCCCAGCTCACCACCCCTTTATTTGCTCTTATTTTTTTCTCCCTCTTTCTTTCTTTCCTTGTTATTTTTTCTTCTTTTTTCTTTCTCCCTCTATCCCACTTTCAGGCTCCTAACTTTTACTATTTATGCATAGAGTGATTTTATGAATACAGATAAGAAATTTCAATATATGCCTTCTTCCATAAATTCTTCCTGTCTATTCATTAGAGTTCTCCTCCAAAGTTGCTAAGTTAAAATCATCACATACTCTCACTCCTTTCCCCCTTAACATAGCATCCTACCCCTGACCCTCAGTTCTCTATAAACCACCAGAAATGGTATGCCTTTTATGAAACTCATGACTATATTCTAAATAATAATTGAAGCCAACATCTGTAGACATAGAGTTTAAGTACAAATGTATTTATAATGATTAGGCTTAGGCTTCAGGTTAGGGTTAGATTTAGAGTTAGGTTTTGATCTATGGATAGGGCTAGGGCTAAGGATAGGGCAAAGGTTAGGACTAGGGTTCCGGTTAAGTTTAGGATTAAGGTAATGGTTAGAGTTAGAACTAGTGATAGGGCTTGTATGAGAGTTAGAGTTAGTCTTAGGGCTAGGGTTATGATTAGGGTTAGAAATAGGGCTAAATTAGGGATAGTGTTATTGTTAGGTTTAGACATTGGGTTAGGGTTAGAGTTAGGGTTACTTTTAGGGTAAGGTATTTGGTTATAGATAGGTTTAGTGCTAGGGAAAGGGTTATTATTAGGGTTAGGTCTAGGGTTAATTTTAGGGTTTGATTAAATCTAGGTTTAGGGCCAGGATGAGGGCTAATGTTTGTGTTAGGGTTAGGGCTAGTATTAGAGCTAGTGCTAATGTCAGGTCCAGGGTTACATTTTGGGATAGTGTTAGGTTTATGGCTTGGTCCAGTGTAGGAAGGAGTTAGGTTTATACTAAGGGTCAGTTTTAGAACTAGGGTTATAACTAGGGTCAGGATCAAGGTGAGGGTTTGGGTTAGGTTAGGGTTTAGGTTTATGGCTTGAATTAGCATTCAGGTAATGAAAGGGTTAGGTTTAGGGTTTAGGTGTGGTTTAGTGTAATGGATAGTGTTAGGGATAGGCCTAGGGTTAGCATAAGGGTTGGGTTATCATTAGGGTAATGGATAGAGTTAGACCTAAGATTAGGGGTAGGTTTATGTATAAGATTACGGCTTTTGTTTGGGTTAGTGTTACATTTACTCTTAGGGTTTAAGCTACACTTAGGGGCTGGGGATGTGGCTCCAGAATTAGCCTGCTGACCTGGCATGCACGGGTCACTGAGTTTGATCCTCAGCACCACATACCATTAAAATAAAAATGTTATGTCCACTGAAAACTAAAAAGTAAATATAAAAATAAACTAGATTTTGGACTTCGATTAAGGCTAGGTTTGGGGTTAGGTCAGGGCTAGGGTTAAGGCTGTGGCTAATGTATGAAGTAGTGTTATAATCAGAGCTAGTGATAGGTCAGGGTTAGGGCTACATCTAGTGTTAGGTTAAAGTTTATGGTAACGATGATGTTTAGAGCTAGGTTTAATGTTAGGGTTAGAGTCAGGGTCCGGATTATTTTTCAGGTTAGCGTTAGGACTAGAATTAGAGATAGGAATAGTGCTAGGTGTAGGCTTAGGGTTTGCTTTAGGTTAAGTGTTAGGGTTAGGGTTATAGGGGTAAAGTTGGGGCTAGTTTTAGGATTAATGTTAGAATTAGGGCTAGTATTAGTTTGATGTTTAGGCTTAGTTTTAGGGTTAGATTTAGAGTTAAGTTTAGATCTAGGCTTTGAGCTTGGGGTAAGGACAGGGCTAGGATTAGGCCTAAGTTTAGGGCTAGGTTTAGGGTGATGTTAAGGATTAGGGTTAGAACTAGATATAAGGCTAGGGCGAGAGTTTGAGTTAGTCTTAGGGCTAGGGTTAAGGTTGGGTTAGTGATAGGACTAAATTAAGGCTGAGAATAAGACTAGTGTTAGTGTTAGGGTTAGGTTTAGGTTAAGGGATGGGATTACAGCTACTTTTAGGACTAGGGTGAGGATTAGAATTAGCGTTATGGTTAGGGTTACTTATATAATTATGTTGAGGTTTATGGCTAGGATATGGGCTAAGGTTTGAGTTAGGATTAGGACTAGAAGTAGAGCTAGGGCTAATATTAGTTCTAGGGTTACAGTTATAAAGAGTTTTAGGGTTAGTTTATAGCTATGTCTATTTTAAGGGTTAGGCTTATTGTTAGGGTTAGGTGTAGAACTATGGGTATTATTAGTGTCAGGGTCAGAGTTAGGGTTTTTATTAGATTAAGGTTTAGGTTTAATCTCGAGTTATCATTATGGTTATGGATAAGTTAATGATAGTTCTAGGTTTAGAGTTCAGATTAGGTGTAGGGTAATGTATAGCATTAGGGTTAGGGATAGGTTTAGGGTTCCACCTAGGTTAGGAGAAGCGTTAGGGTTATCATTAGGGTAATGGATAGGATTAGAGCTAGTGATAGGTCTATTGTGATGCTTAGGATTAGTTCTAGAATTGGGCCTAGGTTTAGGGTTAGGGCTAAGGTTAGGATTATGGTTAGGTTTAGGGTTAAAGCAAAGAAAAGGCTTGTGTTAGGGCTAGATTAGGTTAGGCCTATGGCCAATGGAAGAACACTGTAATGATTAGGGCTAGTTTTAAAGTTAATATTAGAGCTAAGTACAATTTAAGGGTTAGGTTTAGTGTTAGGTTTAGGGTTAGGGTAATGTTTAGAGCTAGGGTTAGTGTTATTGTCAGGGTCAGTGTTCAATTTAGGGTTATGGTGAATGTGAAAGTCAGAATTAGAACTAGAGTTAAGTCTAGGGGAACCATTAGTGTTTGGCTTTAGGCTAAGGGTTATTGTTAAAACTAGGGATGGGTTTTTCTTTAGGTCTAGGGCTAGCATTATGCATAGATTAGGATTAGGCTTAGGTTTAGGGCTAGTATTAGGTTTAGGTTTAGGTATAAGATTACCTGTTGAGAGCCATAGTGGAGTTAAAATGATGGATGGCATTTTTGCCAGAATGGAGTGGTTGAGAAGTGACACCAGCAAGCCATTGAGTTGATAATGGTTATGTTAAGCTGTGTATTCAATTGTATACTAGACTCCTGCTGTCACCCTTTGCCTGCCACTTTGGAGTTCTAGTGGGGATTCCTGGAGAGTTTCCATTGGTTGAGGAAGTGCGGGAGGAGGGATTTCCAGAGGAAGGATTTCGAGTTGGTATGGTGTGTCCCGGGAGAAGGCCAGGTGCGTGGCATTCATGGGAGTTCAGAAATAAACTTTGTTCATGCTTCAGTGGCTCGTGATTTGTGCCCAGCCAGACTGTAGCATTTGGTGGCCCATACGGGGAATGCCTGAGGGTAATTGATAAGGTAAATTGTTCCCCCTAACAGAAGGCGAGAGAATGGGTGAACATTTCAAAAAAACAATGTGTTCTTGTTTTGATTTGTTTTGTTTTTGTTTCAAGCTGCCTATCCCGAAAACTTTCTTAGGCAAACTGGGAAAAATGGTTGGCTCGAGGTTTGATGTTGTTTGGCCCTGAGGAAGAGATAGAGATAGAACATGAATATACATTTGAAAAAATAGGAAAATTGATACAACAATTTTTTGTTCCCTTTTTGTTTCCTTTTGCTTTGGTTTTGTTTTGAGTTATCTGTTTGTCTTGCATTATCCTTGTAGCATAAGTATGGGGTCAGAAATTAATAAAAAACTATCTGAAAGAATGTTAAGTAAATTGTTAGAGGAAGGAGGCACCCCTGTAAAACCAAAAAGAGTAAGGGCATACGTTGATACCATACAAAAATGTAGCCAATGGCTTTTTAAAGAGGAGTTTTTGAATATATCACAATGGGACCATCATGGTGAAGATTTAAGGGACAGGGAAAAGAAAAACCCAGGAACTCTGCCAGGTGGCACATTGCCATTGTAGATGATGATACCATTTTGTTTGCCTAGTACAAAACTTTCAATTCAGATTATGGTAGAAGACATATTAGATCAGGAAAAAGAGGAGGCCTCTCGAGATAGTCAGAAAGGGGAAAAAAGTTTAGAGAAGAAAAAGCCATCAGGGAAAAAAGTTACAAGAGGAGGCTGAAACTAAAACCTTTCTATCACCAGAGGGCATAAGTGTCCAACCAATAGCTCCGCCTATGGTGCCCTCATCCTCCGTAGTTGATAAATGGAATCCTGAGACAGGACCTCAAGGATTAGCATGTTCTGTATTTGAACAGGCAGGAGGGCAGCGAATTCACCATGTTTCAGATTTCAAAACAGTGAAGCAGCTAAAAAAGGCTGTAACAACCTATGGTCTTCAAGCACACTTCACTATAAGCCTGGTCGAATCCATTATCAACTTGAACATGACACCAGCAGATTGGACTAGTGTGTGTAAAGCTTTGCTAAATGGAGGACAATACCTGTTATGGAAGGTTGCCAATGAGGGATTTTGCATGGAGGTGGCTAGACAAAATGCTGCAGCTGGTTATCCTCAGATAAATCTAGATATGTTGTTAGGAAAAGGACCTTATGAGGGTCAGCTGCAAGAAATTGCATATGATCCTGCTATATACTCACAAATTTCTGCAAATGCAGTTAGGGCATGTAAGACTTTACAAAGACATGGAAATTTACAAGGTCAATTATCTAAGGTAATACAAGGAACTAATGAACCTTACACTGAATTTGTAGATAGGCTTATTCAAATAGCTACAAGAGTTTTGGTGGATACAGAGCAAGAAATGCCATTAATTAAACAGCTAGCCTATGAGCAAGCGAACAGATGGTGCAAGGAGGCCATTAAACCATGGAAACATGGAGATTTAAACACATATATCAAATTATGTAGAGATATTAATGAACAAAGGCAATTCCTGCAGTTGCAGTACAACAGGCTTTAGATGCCATGCTGAAAACATGCTACAATTTTGAACAAACAGGACATTTTAAAAGAAGTTGCCCCATAGGAGGAGGGTTTAACAAAGTTAGGTATCAAAAAAAAAAAAAAAAAAAAAGAATACCAGGTATTTTCCCACGATGCCATAAAGGGAGTCATTGGGCTAATGAATGCAGTTTTCAAACCACCATAGAGGGTATTCCATTATCAAAAATGGACAAGTACCAGGTGTTTACCCACAATATCATGGAGAAAAGCTTTGGGCTCCATTGCCAAAAAACCTACAGGGGGGCCCAATGCTCCAGCGCCCAAAACCACAAATATATGGGGCAATGGAGAAACCCAGCAAAACCAGCAGGGTAGTTCCCAGGACACATTATCCATTAGATCCCTCATCAGACAAACCAGAGGAAGCACAGGGTTGGACATCTGCACCTCCGCCAGAGCAGTACTAACTCCAGAGATGAGAGTTCAAATCATTCCCACAGTAGTAAAAGGACCTCTGCCCCAAGGAACAGTAGGCTTATTATTGGGATGCAGTTCTTCCACTTTAAGAGGACTTATGATAAGTCCTGGGGTAATTGATCCCGATTATGCAGGTGAAATAAAAACTTTAGCTAGTTCTCCAAGAGGTATATCAGTAATTTCACCAGGAGATAAAATAGCACAGTTATTAATAATTCCCAGCCTGCATGATAAATTTTCCAGTCGTACTGTAGAAAGAGGTTATAGGGGATAGGCTCCACAGGTGTAGATTGGGGTATGCTGTCTTTAAATTTAGATTTTGGCCTCATGCTAAAACTAAATATTAAAGGACATGATACAGGTGCAGACCTTAGCATCATTTCTCGTCAAGAATTGCCAAAACATTGGCCTTAACAACAAGCCACTCAAATGCTTCGAAGCCTAGGAGTAGCGACTAATCTCCATAACAGTGCAATAATATTAGATTTGAAGGATCCTGAAGGACGTGAAGGAACTATACAGGCATATGTATTGGATTATCTTCCTATAAATTTATGGGGACGAGATGTCCTAGATCAATTAAGTTTGACATTAACAAATAACATCAATCAAAATGTGCCCACTATTAGGGCTAGACAAGGTTTTAGGAAAGAAAAAAGATTAGGAGAACAAGAAAAGTTATAGCAGCACCAATTCAAATAGATCAAGTAATAAGTAGACATGGATTGGGTTTCAGAATGGGTCACTGAGACAATAAAAGTTACTTGGAAATCAGAAAGACCAGTATGGATTCTTCAGTGGCCCCTGACTAAAGAAAAGATACAAGCAGCCCATTACTTGGTCAAAAAACAATTAGCGGAGGGACATATACAACCTTCTGTATTTCCCCATAATACTCCCATTTTTGTCATAAAAAAGAAATCTGGTAAATGGAGATTATTGCAAGATTTAAGAGCTATTAAAAATGAGATGGTTATTATGGTACCTGCTCAATCGGGGATTCCCCAATTGTCTGCTTTGCCAAAAACCTGGTATGTTTTACCTATAGATATTAAAGATTGTTTTTTTTTTCAATTCCAATTCATCCTGAGGATAGTCCACGTTTTGCATTTAGTATCCCTGCACTGAATCATGAAGGTCCTGATCACATATATGAATGGAAAGTACTCCCTCAAGCGATGGCTAACAGCCCAACTATGTGTCAAATTTATGTTAACAAAGCAATCCAGGTACTTAGAAATAAAAATCCTGAATGACAAATATTTCACTATATGGATGATGTATTATTAGCACATTAAGATAAAAACACATTGCTAGAATGTTATGCCAAATTACAAATTTATTAAAAATTATAATCCAGAGATAACAATAGATAAAGTACAATTAAATTTTCCAATTAATTATTTTGGAGTTCTATTATCCTCAATCATGTTCCATCCACCAAAAATTCAAATACGAGTAGATAAACTCAAATCACTAAACGACTTTCAAAAGTTATTAGGAGATATCAATTGGATAAGGCCTTATCTAGGCTTACCAGCAGGAGAGTTGGGACCTTTATTTGATATCCTAAAAGGTCCATCAGGTCCACATTCACCCTGAATGTTAATGCCTGAAGCAAGAAAGGCATTAAAAATTATTGAAACATTTATGGAAAATATGCATTTGGATAGAATTGATATAAGTTTGCCTTAATTATTTATTGTAATACCAACAAAAAAATATTCCTACAGGAGTATTTTGGCAAGAAAGTCCATTATTTTGGATACATTTATCTTATTCTCCTAACACTATTCTTACTAGTTATCCTGAGGCTGTAGGACAATTAATACTCAAAGGAATAAAAGCAGCAAAGGGAGTGTTTGGAATTTCTCCCAATAAAATTATTACTCTATATACTATTGATCAAATTGATGAGTTAGCTAATGAGTTAAATACTTGGGCAATAATCATGTGCAAATCTAATGTTTCATTTGATAATCACTTACCATCTAATCCTTTGATGTCTTTTTGGTCTTCACATCCTTAAATTTTTTGAAAAATGACAAGAAAAACACTTTTCATGAATGCTCCAAATATATTCACTGATGGGTCAAATAATGGTACAGCAGCAGTAGTTATCCCTGATCAAACTGTTACATTTT
Organism: Callospermophilus lateralis; assembly: GCF_048772815.1. Classification (NCBI taxonomy): domain Eukaryota; kingdom Metazoa; phylum Chordata; class Mammalia; order Rodentia; family Sciuridae; genus Callospermophilus; species Callospermophilus lateralis. The sequence goes on along the minus strand of NC_135322.1, from coordinate 24,160,516 downwards.
TAGTACCCAAACAATCAGCTCAAAAGGTAGAGCTTAATGCAGTATTAAAAGCTTTTGTGATGTTTAAAGATTCTGTATTTAATTTATTTTCTGATAGTCAGTATATAGTTAATGCTATAGGATCCCTTGAAGATGCTGGTAAGATTTCCCTTTCCTCTACTGTTTTCTCTTTGTTTTCCACTATACAAAGTCTAATCTCGGACAGAAAAGATCCATTCTTTATAGGACATATCAAGGCACATACAGGATTGCTTGGAGCCCTTAGTTTGCGCAATGATTTGGCAGATAAAACTACACATGATATGCATATTTTCTCTACAATAGAAGAATCTATAAATTTTCATAAAAGGTTCAATGTCAATGCTAATAGTTTACAAAAGCTTTTTAAAATACCTAAAGAACAAGCTAAACAAATAATAAAACAATGTCAAAATTGTGTGACCTTTTTACCACAAGTTAATCTTGGAGTCAATCCTAGAGGATTAATACATAACTATATTGGCAGATGGACATCATACATTTGCCAGAATTTTTAAAATTAAAATATTTGCATGTTAGAGTTGATTCTTCTTCTAGATTTTTGATGGGCTCCCTTCATGCCAGAGAAAAAACTGAAGATATTATAGCTCATTGCATACAAAATTTTGCCACTGTGGGCGTTCCAAAACAGTTAAAAACAGATAATGATCCTGGTTATACTTCTACCTCTTTTAAACAATTTTGCGCATCATTTGGAATTACTCATATAACAGGAATCCCATACAATCCACAGGGATTAGGCATAGTTGAAAGAGCTCATCAAAGTATTAAAATGTACTTATTAAAGCAAAAAAAGGTAATTGGAAAGGGGTATATACCCCCAAAGATAAACTTAAAATAACCCTTTTTACTCTAAATTTTTAAAATTTGGATTCATCAGGGCTTAGTGCTGCGGAAAGACATATGTATCCAAAAAAATGTATATAAGCCTAAGGTACTTTGGAAGGGTATTTTAACAGGACAATGGAAAGGTCCTGACCCAGTGATTGTTTGGAGTCAGGGTTCTGTTTGTGTGTTTCCACAGGGAGAACAGCAGCTAATTTGGATTCCAGAGAGACTAACCAAAGCGATTTGTACATACCAAAAAAAAAGACGATTCGACTCAAATCCATAACAGCTGATATCCAGAGCTCCAGCTTGGCTATTCTTACATCTGCAACAGTGGTTATTTCACACCTGGATGCTAATGAATAATGAACACCATTAAAGCCTATTTCAAATGTCAAAAACCTTGGGCTTGCTTGTGGGAATACCTTCAGACCCATTATGCAAGTTATAGGAAAAAGGATGGGATATCCAAAAAAAAGTCAAACTCAGGTGGTAACCAGGATGTCTTTTTTCAATATCTATTTTTGATTGCCCTTTCCCACATCATAAATTTGTATTTTATTTTTTGAGCTCATAAGTACCTATGTTAATGTTTTCTGATCAGTTTTATTTTCTGACTGTGGAGTTTTTAAACATTGCAATGGAGATTTCACCTGTGTAAAGCTACAAGGCCTTTACTCTTGTCTTACGTGTTGTCTGTTATGTATGCACATTTGTGTTTTGTGTTGTATGTCTGTATGTGCATTATGTCCATATATCATATATGAGGAATGCTCTTCAAAAAATGGATCCAAATATTTTTATTATTCACGTGATTCAAATGGTTTAATTTAAATTGGGTAAACAGCTGTTGAGGATTGTTTTAATATGTGAAGAAATAACGAGGTTAACAGATCTTTTTGTTTACTTTCACCTTTCCTTTACATTATATTTAATAATTCTGTTCAGGATAATGTAAATTGTTCAGAAAATTGTTTTCTTATTACTGTAGGAATGTTACATAATTTTTTTTTAGCCATCATTGCCAGAACGCCTATCTTCATTTCAGTGCTGGTGAAGACAAAGATAAAACAAAACTACAGCTTCTTCAATAGCTATCACAGTAAAGTGAATAAACTGATGCATCAATGAATAATAACTCTACAAGTAATGCTCAATCAAGGAGTCGATTTACTTTGGGAGGAAATGGACATATTGATAGATTCCTCTGCTTTGAATTACTTGCAGAACTTGCCTGGACTATGTATCACTTGTATACATTGTGAACTATCTGTTGGTGCATCGAATTGTAGTAGTGCTGAAGTATCTTTGCTGATGGTGTCACAGGTGGTACAATTTTTACAAAGGAACCATCAATTGGCTTGGTGCAGTGGCATTTCTGTATCCTCCTCTTTTCTGCTAGTGATGGTCTAAAATTTGGAGGCCAGCAGAAGTGAGGCAAAGTACCTTACCCCCCAACACTAGCACCAAGGCCAAATTTGGGGGCCGACAGTGGTGAGGCAAAGAACCTCACCCTCCCCACTGGTGCATAGGCCTATCCACAAGTATCGCTGTATGCTGGACCGGTAGTCAGTGATGGGTAAGATCCAATTGCAGTGGTATCAACCTAAGACAGGAGGCTGATGCCTTGAGGTCAGCTCATCAGATGACGGGTAAGGACCATATGTAGTATTGAACAGCCTAACAGGCATGGTCCCTAAGCCACATGCTTGGTGTTCAATTAAAAAGAAGTGGGGAGATGCTGAGAGCCACAGTGGAGTAAGAATTATTCATTGCATTGTTGCCAGAATGGAGTGGTTGGGAGGTGGCACCAGCAAGCCATTGAGATGATAATGGTTATGTTAAGCTGTGTATTCAATTATATATTAGACACCTGCTGTCCACCTCAGCCTGATACTTTGGAGTTCTCGCGCTACTTTGGATTTCTTGTGGGGATTCCAGAGGGTTCCCATTGGTTTGGGAAGTGCGGGAGGAGGGATTTTTGGAGGAGGGATTTCCAGTTGGTGTGGTGTGTCCCGGGAGAGGGCTGCATGCGTGGCGTTCATGGGAGTTCAGAAATAACGTTTGTTCCTGCTTCAGTGGCTCATGATTTGTGCCCAGCCAGACTGTGGCAATTACCAGTAGGGCTAGTGTTAGGTTTTGGTTTAGAATTAGGTTCAGGTTTAGACCTATGATTAGTGTTAGGGTCAGAATAAGGGTCAGGGTAATGGTTCGGGTTTGGGTTATGGTTAGATCTAGAATGAGGACAAGGGTTAGGACTACTAATAGGGTTAGGGTTTGGGTTAGGTTAAGATTACGGTTATGATTAGGATTAGCATTATGTTTAGGGTTTGGCATAGGGTAAGGTACAGGGTTAGAGCTAGGGTTAGGGCTAGAGTTAAGGTTAATGTTAGTTTTAGGTCTTGGATTAGTGTTAGTTTTTGTGTTAGGGTTATGGCTATGGTTAGAGCAATGGCTAATGTAAAAACTAGAGTTCTTAGGGTTAGTTTTAGGGTTATGGTTAGGGGTTAAACCTCTAGTGTTTGGATGAGGTTTAAGGTTAGGGTTAAATTTAGTGCTAGTGTTAGGTTAATAGTCAGGGTCATATTTAGTTTTAGGGTTAAGGTTAGGACTCGAATTAAGACTTGGGTTACTGTAATGGTTCGGTTTAAGGTTGGGGTGATATTTAGAGCTAGGGTGAGTGTTAGAATATGAGTCAGAGTTAGGGTTAGTATTAAGGTTAAGATTAGGACTCGAATTAGGGCTAGGTTTAGATCTAGGTGTAGTGTTAATTTTGGTTTAAGTTAAGGGTTAGGGTTAGGGCTATTGCTTGGTTTTGTTTTACTACAAGGGTTAGTGTTAGGGCTAGTTTTATGATTATGATTAGGGCTAGGGCTAGTGTTAATGTTAGGCTTAGGCTTAGGGTTAGGGTTAGATTTAGAGTTAGGGTTAGATCTAGGGTTAGAACTAGGAATAAGGTTTTGCCAATGTTATGGCTGGGTTTAGGGCTAGGGTTAGGGCTGGGTTTAGGGCTAGGGTTAGGGCTAGGTTGAGGATTATGGTAATGGATAGGGATAGAATTATGGATAGGGTTAGTGTGAGAGTTAGAGTTACTCTTTAGGGCTAGGGTTAGGGTTAGGTTTAGGGATAGATTTAAATTAGGTCTAGGTTTAGGGCTAGGGTTAGTGTTCACCTTAGGCATAGCATTAGCGTTATGGTTAGGTTTAAGTTTAGGGTAAGGAATTGTGTTATAGCAAGGTTTAAAGATAGGGTGAGATTTAGAATTAGGGTTAGGGCTATGGTTAGGGTTGGGGTTATTATGGAGCCTAAATTTGGGGCTAGGATGAAAGCTATGATTTATTATAGGGTTATGACTAGGATTAGGGCAAGGGCTAACTAATATCAGATCTAGTGTTATGGTTAAAGATAGTTTTAGGGTTAGGTTTATATCTACATGTAATATAAGGGTTAGGTTTAGGGTTAGGATCATGTTTAGACCAAGAGGTATTATTAAGGGTCATGTTTTGTGTTATAAGTTTGGGATAGTTAAGATTTAAAGTTAGGGCTCGAATTAGCATTATGGTTAGTGTTATTGTAATGATAGGGTGAGGTTGAGGATTTAGGTTCATTTTAGCATAATGTTTAGTTATAGGATTAAGGATAGGACTAGGTTTAGGCTTATTGTTTTGGTTATGGCAATGGATAGGGTTAGATCTATGGTTAGGGCTAGGGTTATGGTTTTGATAAGGGTGAGGGTTAGGATTAGTGTGAGAATTAAAACTTGGGTTAGGGCTTGGATTAGGGCTAGGTTTAGTGTTAAGTTAGTGCTAGGGTTAGGGGTAAGACTAATGTAATTACCAGGTTTACAATTAGGGTTAAATTTAGGGTTAGTGTTAGTAGTAGGTCTAGTGTTAGGTTTAGGGTTAGGGTTAGTATTATGGCCAGAGTCAGGGTCAGTGTTAGTTCTAGTTTTCAGCTTAAAACTAGAATTAGAGCCAAGGTTAGGGTTAGGATTAGGGTTGGGTTTAGGTTAAGGGTCGGGGTTATGACTATGGCTTGGTTTTGTTAAGGGCTAGGATTTAAGTTAGATTTAGAGTTAGGGTTAGGGTTAGGGTAAGACTTAGCATTAGGGTTTGATTTAGAGTTCGAATTAAATCTAGGTTAGGGCTAGAGCTAATGATATGGCTAGGGTTAGGGCTAGGGTTAGGGCTAGAATTAGATTTCTGTTAAGAGATAGGGTTAGAACTAGGAATGAGGCAAGGATGAGAGTTAGAGTTAGTCATAGCGCTAGGATTAGGGATAGGTTTAGGAATGGGACTAAATTAGGGCTAAGATTAGGGCTAGGGTTAGTTTTTGGTTTAGGCCTAAAGTTAGGTTTAGAGCTAGGACTAAGGCTAGGTTTATAGCTAGGTTAAGGGCTGGGGTTTTTGTTATGTTTAGCGCTAGAATTAGGGCTATGGCTAATGTCAAGTCTAAGCTTATGGTTGGGAATTATGTTAGGATTAGTGTTATGGCTGGATCTAGTGTAAGGGTTAGATTTAGTGTAAAAGTCAGCTTTAGAGCTAGGAGATATATTAGGGTCAGGGTCAGTGTTAGAGTTTGTTTGATGTTAGGTTTTATGGTTAGGGCTTGAATTAGCACTAGGGTGTGTGTTAGGGTAATGATAGGGTTTTGTTTAGAGTTTACAATAAGTTTAGGGTAAGTGATAGTGTTAGCGATAGGGTTATGGTTAGGCCTAGGGTTCGAATTAAGGTAAGTGTTATGATTAGTATAATGTATAGGATTAGAGCTAAGATTAGGGCTAGGTTGATGGTTTGGAATAGGTCTTGAATTAGGGTTAGGGTTAGAGTTAAAACTAGGGTTAGGCTTAGGTTTATGTTTAGCGTAAGGGTTAGGTTATGAGCTAGGGTTCGGGCTAGAGTGAAGGTTAGGTTTAGGGTTACTTCTAGGGATAAGATTATAGTATTCATAGTGTTAGGGTTAGGTTTAGGACTAGGGACATCATAAGGGATAGGGTTAGGGTTAGGGTAATGCATACGATTAGATGTAGATTTAGGACCATGTTTAACGTTAGATTGTGGTTTAGGCTTAGAGTTAGGGCTATAGTTATGTTTAGGTTTATAGTAAGGGTTATGGTTTGAGCTAGGGTTCGGTCTATGGCAAGTGTGAGGATTAAGGTTAGGTCTAGGGTTAGTTTTCCATTTATGTTTACCTTTAGCATTAAGCCTAGGATTATCAATAAGCTTAGGTTTAGGTTTAGAGTAATGGGTAGGTTTAAAGCTATGTTTAGAGATAGGGTTAAGGTTAGGATTAGGGATAAGGTTAGGGTTAGATTGAGGGATAGGTGTAGGTTTATGTTTAGAGTAATGTTTAGCCTTTGAGCTAGGATTAGAACTAAGGTGAGGGTTAGCTTAGGGTTAGGGCTAGGGTTAGGGTTACGGTTATGCTTAAGGCTTGATTTAGGCCTAGGATTAGCTCTAGGTTTTGTGTTTGGTTTAGGCCTAGGGTTAGGGCTATGGGTAATGAAAGAGCTAGGGTTATGTTGAGGGCCTGGTGAAGGTTTAGGGTTATGGCTAGGTCTAGTGTTAGGTTTAGATTTTGGGGTAGGGTAAGATTTAGAGACAAGTTTACTCTAAACGCATGGTCAGTGTTTGGGTTAGAGTCAGTGTTAGGGTTACAGCCAGAATTAGAACTAGAGTTATGGTTAGAAATATGCCTTGAGATAGGGTTAGAGTTAGAGTTAGATTAGGGTTTGTGATATGTTTAGGGTTAGGCATAGGGTTAGTTTTAGGGTTATGGCTATCGTTGGGGTAATTTATAGGGTAAGACGTAGGGTTAGGGCTAGGATAATGATTTGGATTAGGGCTAGAGTTATGGTTAGGGTCAGGGTTAGGGCAGGGGTTACACTTAGCATTAGGTTTAGGGTATGGTTTAACGTTTGAGCTAGGAGTTTTGCTATGGCTAAGATTAATTTAGGGTTTGGTCTAGGGTTATGGTCATAGTTAGTGTAACGGTAGGGCTAGCGTTATCATTAGGGATAGGATAATAAGTTTAGATGTCAAGTTAAAGATAGGTTTAGGTTTAGTTTAGCATTAGGTTTAGGTTTAGATTAGGGTTAGAGTTTGAGCTAGCTTGGGTTTAGTTTTAAGGTTTGGTTCACTGTTAGTTCTAGGGTTAGGTTTATGTTTAGGTTTAGGGTAGGTTTAGCATTAGGTCCAGTGTTATCATTAGGGTTAAGTTTAGGGTTAGAGTAATGGGTAGGGTTCGAGCTAGGGTTAGGGCTAGGGTTAAGGTTAGGATTAGAGCTGGGGTTAGGTTGAGGGTAAGGCTTTATGTTTGTGTTAGTGCTAGGTTAAGTGTAATTGTTAGGGTTTGAGCTACTTTTAGGGCTAGGGCGAGGGTTAAGTTTACAGTGTGGGCTAGGGTAGGGTTAGGATTAGGTTTAGGGCTATGGTTAGCATTAGTTTTAGGGTTATTGTTAGTGTACTGGATAGAATTAAAGCTAGGGTTTGGCCTATGGTTACAGTTAAAATTAGGGCTAGAGTTAGGGTGAGGTTTAGGGTTTGGGCTAGGGTCATTTTAAGGTAAAGTTTAGGGTTTGAGCTAGGGTTAGGGCTAGAATGAGGGTTAGGGTTTGGATTAGGGCTAGGTTTAGATTTAGAGTTATGCTTAGGGTTAGGTTTAGGGCTGTAATTGGGGCTAGGTTTTCTGTGAGGTTTAGGGCTAGTGTTAGGTATATAAGTAATGTAAGGGCTTGGATTAGGGCTTGTTTTCAAATTAGCGTTAGGGTTAGAACTAGTGTTAGGGTGTGTTTTAGGCTTAGAGTTAGGGTTAGATCTCGGTTTAGGGCTACAGCAAAGGTTAGGACTAGGGTTAGGGCTAGGGTTTGAGTTATAAGAGTTAGGATTAGACCTAGGGACAGGGCTAGGGCAAGATTTGGAGTTAGTCTTAGTGTAAGGTTTAGAATTAGGGTTAGAATTAGCGCTTAATTAGAGCTAGGATTAGAGCTAGGGTTAGTATTAAGGCTGAGCCCAGGTTTATGGCTAGGATTACGGTTATACTAATGGTTAGGTAAAATGTTATAGCTAGCTTTAGAACTAGGGCAAGGGTTAAATTTAGGGTTAGGTCTATAGTTAGGGTTAGGTTTAGGATTAAGGCTAAGATTAGGGCCAGGATTAGGGCTAGAGTTTGGTTTAAGGTTAGGACTACATTACGGCTAGGGCTAATGTCAGGTCTAGGTTTATGGTTAGAGATAGTTTTAGGGTTAAGATTATTAGGGTTAGGATTATGTTGATGGATTTAGTTAGGTTTAGAGTTCAGGTTAGGTTTAGCGTAATGTATAAGTTTAGGGACAGGAATAGGTTGAGGGTTATCCTACTGTTAGCATTAGTGTTAGGATTAGAATTAGGTAATGGATAGGGTTACAGCTCGGGTTAGGGCTAGGTTGATGGTTAGGAATCAGGCTAGGGTTAGGGTTAGGTTTTGAGTTATGTCAGGGGTAAGGTTAAGGTTAGGTTTATGGTAAGTGTTAGGGCTAGAATTAGGGTTATGTTTAGGGTTAAAGGTAGTGTTATGTCTCCAATTAGGGATAGGTTTAGGGTTAGATTAGGGCTAAGTTTAGGGCTACAGGCAATGTAAGAACTATGGTTATGATTAGAACTAGTTTTACGGTTAGGTTTAGGCCTGGGTCTAGGGTTAGGTTTAGGTTTAGGTTTTGAGTGATGTTTAGAGCTAGGGTTAGTGTTAGGGTCAGAGTCAGGGTAAGGGTATGTTTTAGGGTTTGTGATAGGACTCTAATTAGATCTAGGTTTAGGGCTAGGTGTAGGCTTAGAGTTTGGTTTATGTTAAAGTTTAGGGTTAGGGCTATGGCTCGGTTGTTTTGTTGTGCTAGGGCTAGGGTAGGGCTTGTTTTAGGATTACCATTAGTATTACAGCTTGTGTTAGTGAGAGGTTTAGCTTAGGGTTAGGGTTAGGTTAATAGTTAGGGTTAGATAGAGGATTAGGGCTAGAGCTAGTATTAGGGCTAATGTAAAGGCAAGTGATAGGATTATGGTAAGGGATAGGATTAGAACTAGAAATAGGACTAGGGTGAGAGTTAGAGTTGGTCTTAGGGCTAGGTTTAGGTTAGGTTTAGAGCTAAATTAGGGCTAGGATTAGGTCTAGTGTTTGTAATAGGGTTAGGCCTAGTTTAGGCTTTGGTTTAGGTTTAGGAATAGGGTTAGTTTTAGGGGAATGGTTGGGGTCAGGGCTAGTTTTAGAGCTAGGTCGAAGGTTAGAATTTGGTTAGGGCTATGGATATGATTTGGTTTAGTAATAAGGCTATGTTTAAGGCTAAGATGAGGGCTAGGGTTTGTTTTAGGGTTATGGCAAAAATTAGGGCAAGGTCTAGTGTCAGGTCTAGGCTTACATTAGGGATAGATTGAGGGTTAGATTTATGGTTAGTTCTAGTGTAATGGTTCGGTTTCGTGTCTAGGTCAGGTTTGGAGCTAGGGTTATTTGTAGGGCTAGAATTAGGTTTCGGGTTTATGTGAGGTTAGGGTTTAGGTTTAGAGCTTGAATTAGCATTAGGGTTTGGTTAAGGTAATGATAGGTTTAGGTTTAGGGTCTATTTTAGGTGTATGGTAATTGATAAGGTTAGAGTTAGCAAAAGGGTTAGAGTTAGGCCTAGGGTTAGTCTTAGGGTTATGGTTGTGCTTAGGGTAAGGGATAGGGTTAGGGCTAGGGTTATGGTTATTATTAGGGCTAGAGTTAGGGTTAGGTAAGTTTAGGGCAAGGGTTATTCTAGGCTATGGCTAGGAATAAGTTTAGAGTAAGTGATAGGGTTGGAATTAGGGCTAGGGCTAGGGCGAGAGTTGTAGTTAGTCTTAAAGCTGGAGTTAGAGTTAGGTTTAGGATTTGGGCTAGGGTTAGTGTTAGGGTTAGTAGTAGGGTTTCTATTATGGCTAGGTTTAGTGTTAGAGTTAGGGTTTGGGTTAGGTTTAGGGTAAGCAATGGTGTTATAAGGGCTAGGGAAAGTGTTAGAATTAGGGTTACGGTTATGATTAAGGCAAGGTTTTGGGCTAGGATGAGAGCTAGTGTTCGTGTTAGGGTTAGGGCTAGGATTAGGGCTAAGGCTAATCCTAGGGTTAGGTCTAGGGTTACAGTTAGGGATGTTTCAGTTTATGTTTATGGTTAGATTTAGTGTAAGGTTTAGATTTAGGGTAAGTGTCAACTTTACAGGTATGTGTATTATTAGGGTCAGTGTTGAGCTTAAGGTTTGGTTTAGGTTAAGGTTTAGGTTTAGGGTTCAAATTAGTATTAGTGTTAGAGTTAGGGTTAGGGTAATGAATAGGCTTAGGATTAGGGTTCAGGTTAATTTTAGGTCAATGGATAGGCTTAGGGATTGGGATAGGGTTAGGGTTAAGCCTAGGTTTAGCATTAGGGTTATGGTTAGGGTTTGGGTAATGGATAGAATTAGAGCTAGGGTTAGGGTTAGGTTTATGGTTAGGCTTAGGGCTAGGGTTAGGGAAGTTTTTTAAAATTAGAGGTGTGGTTTGGGCTATGGTTAATGTTAGGATTAGGGCTAGTGTTAGGTTAGAGTTTGGGATAGGGCTAGGGTTATGTTAAGGGTAAAGGTTTGGCTTTGAGCTAGGGTTAGGTCAAAAGCGAGGCATAGGGTTAGGTTTAGGAATAAGTTTAGGTTTAGGATTACAATTAGGGCTATGTTCAGGGAAAAGTTTAGAACTAAGGATACTGCTAGGGTGAGAGTTATAGTGAGTTTTAGGGCTAGATTAGGGATAGGATTAGAGGAAGGGTTAATATAACGGCTAGGCCTTGGTTTAGGGCTAGGTTAAGATTAGGGATAGGGTATGGTATGATGTTATAGCTAGGTTTAGGCCTAGAGTGAAGGTTCAATTTAGGTTTAGGGCTAGTGTTCAGGTTAGGGTTAGGATTAAGTCTCAATTTATGGCCAGGATTAGGGCTATGGTTTTTGTTAGGGTTAGGTCTAGCATTAGGACTAGGGCTAAGTTCCGGTCTAGTGTTATGGTTAGGGATAGTTTTAGGTTAAGTTTTATTTAGGTATAATGTTAGGGTTAGGTTAAAGGTGAGGTTCAGTTTTAGATATTGCTATTATTAGGGTCAGGGAAAATGGTTAGTGTTTGTTCAGGTTAAAATTTATGTTTGGGGCTCAAATTAGCGTTAGGGGTAGGTTTAGGGTTAGGGTAATGGATATGATTAGGTTTGGGGTTCAGGTTAGGTTTAGGTAATAGTGTTAGAGTAATGGATAGGGTTAGGGTTATCCTACTGTTAGCATTAGGGATAGGTTTAGGGTTAAGGTAATGGATAGTAGAGCTACTGTTAGGGCTAGGGTTATGGTTAGGAATAAGGCTAGGGTTAAGATTAGGTTTAGGGTAAGGGTTAGGGTTATGTTTGAATCTAGGGTTAGGGCTCAGATTAGGCGAGGTTTTAGATTAGTTTAGGGCTAAAGTAGGGCTATGGCTAGTGTAAGAACTAGCATAATTATTAGGGCTAGATTTAGGGTTAGGGTTAGGGCTAGGTCTATTGTAAGGATTAGGTTTAGTTTTAGGGTGATAATTTGAGATAGGGCAAGTGATAGGGTCAGAGTCAGGGTCAGTGTCATTTTTAGGGTTAGGGATAACATTTGAATTAGAGCTAGGGTTAAGGGTAGGTGTAGGTTTAGGTTTTGCATTAAGCTTAGAACAAAAATTAGGGCTAGGTTTTATGTCAGGTATATGGTTACAGTTAGTATTAGGGCAATGGCTCAGTTTTGATTTAGGTGTACGGCTTGGGTTAGGGCTAGTTTTAGGATTAGCTATAGTGTTAGGGCTAGTGGTAGGGTGAGGTTTAGGCATAGGGGAAGTGTTAGATTTAGAATTATGGTTAGATCTAAAGTTAGGGCTAGGGTTAGAGTAAGGGTTACATTTAGCGATAAATTAGGGCTAGGATTAGAGCTAGGTTTACTGTTATGGTTAGGCCTACTGATAGGACTAGGGTTAGGGTTAGGGTTAGTGATAGTGTAAGGGTTAGGGTTAGGTTAAGGGGAAGGGATGTGGTTATACCTAGGTTCAGAACTAGGGCGAGGGTTGAAATTAGGGATTGGGTGAGGGTTAGGTTTCGGATTAGGATTAAGGCTAGGTTTAGGCTAGAGTGAGGGCTAGGGTTTGCGTTAGGTTTAAGGCAAGAATTAGGTAGAGTGCTAATGTCAGGTCTATGGTTTGGTTAGGGATAGTGCTATGGTAAGTTTTGGTCTAGTTAAAGGGTTAGGTTTAGGGTAAGGGTCAGAATTAGAGCTAGGTGTATTATTAGAGTCAGTGTGTTTTTCAGAGTTTTGTTTGGGTAATGGTTTAGGTTTAGTGGTGAAATTAGTGTTAGTGTTAGTGTTAGAATTAGGATTAGAATAATTGTTAGGGTTAGGGTTAATGCTCAGGTTAGGTTTAGGTAATGCATAGGGTTAGTGTTAGTTATAGGTTTAAGTTTAGGCCTATGGTTAGCATTTGGGTAAGGCTTAAGTTTAGGGTAATGAATATATTTAGGGCTAGGGTTATGGTTAGGATTAGGTCTATGGTTAAGGTAGGGTTAAGTTTAAGACTAGGGTTAGTGTTAGTGTTAGGTTTAGGGTAACAGTTAGGGTTTGACCTATGATTAGGGCCAGTCGAGGTTTAGGGTTAGTGTCAGGTCTGGGTTTAGGATTAGGGTTAAATTTAGCGCTAAGATTAGCATTACAGTTAGGTTGATGTTTAGGGTAATGGATAGATTTAGAGCTATAGTTTGGTCTTGGTTATGGTTAGGATTAGGGCTAGGATTAGGGTTAGGGTTAGGGTTAGGGCTAGGGTTATGTTTATGTTAAGGATTAGTGTTTGACCTAGGTTTAGGGCTAGGGCGAGGGTTAGGGGTAGGGTTCAGTTTAGTTTTAGGGTTAGGTTTAGGCTTAAGGCTAGGATTAGGGCTAGGATTAGAGCTAGGTTTTGTATGAGGTTTAAGGCTAGCATTAGGGCTATGGGTAGTGAATGAGCTAGGGTTAGGGTTATGGCTAGGTCTAATTTTAGCATTATGGCTAGATTTGGGGTTAGCATAAAGTTTAGAGCTAGGTTTGTGTTAGAGTAAGGGTCATTATTCGGGTTCTGGTTAGGTTTAAAGTTAGGGCCAAAATTACAGCTAGGCTTAGGTCTAGGGCTAGGGTTAGTGTTTGAGTTGGTTTAAGGGTTATTGTTAGGCCTAGGGCTAGGTTTTTGTTTAGGGCTAATGCTAGATTTATGACTAGATTTAGGATTAGGCTTTTTTCTAGGCCTGGTGTTAGGGTTAGGTTTAGGTATAGGGTTACCTATTGAGCTAATGTTAGCGTTCCATTTAGGGTTAGGGTCAGGTTTAAACCTACGGTTAGAGTTAGGGTCAGAATAAGGGTCAGGGTAAGGGTTAGAGTTTGGAATATAGTTAGAGCTAGAATTAGGGCTAGGGTTTGGATTAGTATTAGAGGTATAGTTTGGGGTAGGCTAGGGATTAGGATTAAGACTAGAGTAGCATTAGGGCTAGGGTTTGACTTAGGGTAAGGGACAGGGTTAGAGATAGGTTTGGGGATAGTATTAAAGTTAGGTATAGGGCTAGGGTTAAGGTTAGGGTTAGGTTTAAAGCTTGGTTTAGGTCTCAGATTAGGGCTAGGTTTTTTGTTAGGTCAGGGCCATGGCTAATTTAAGAACTAGAGTTTCAATTAGGTTATTTTTAGGGTTAGGTTTAAGTTAGGGTGATGTTTAGGGCTAGGGTGATGTTTAGAGCTAGGGTTACTTTTAAGGTCCGAGTCAGGGTCAGTGTAAGTTCTAGAGTTAGGATCAGGACTTGAATTAGTGCTAGGTTTAGGGCTAGGTATAGGGTTAGGGTTTGATTTAGTGTGAGGTTTAGGGTTAAGCCTAAGACTCAGTTTTATTTGGGTGCTACGGCTAGGATTAGGGCTAGTTTTCCAATTAGCATTAGGCATAGGGCTAGTGTTAGGGTGAGGTTTAGGCTTAGAGTTAGGGTTAGATTTAGAGTTAGGTTTGGATCTAGGTTTAGGGCTAGGGCAAAAGTTAAAGCTAGGGTTGGGGCTAAGATTAGCACTAAGTTTAGGGTTATTTTAATGGATAGGTTTAAAACTAGGGATAGGAGTACAGTGAGAATTAGAGTTAGTCTTAGGGCTAGGGTTAGGGTTAGGTCAAAATTAGTACTATAACTAGGGCTAGGATTAGTGTTAGAGCTAGACCTAGTTTTAGGGCTAGGGTTAGCATTAGGGTTAGGATTAGGCTAGGTTAAGTGCTAGGATTTGGGCTAGGTTTTGTGTTAGGGTTAGGGCTAGGATTAAGGCTAGGGCTAATGTCAGGTTTAGGTTTATGGTTAGGGTTAGTTTTAGGGTGAGGTAAATGGGTAGTTCTAGTGTAAGTGTTAGGTTGAGGGTTAGGGTCAGTTTTAGAGATAGGATTTTTATTAGGTTCACGGTAACATTCATGGTTTGCGTTAGGTTAAGGTTAAGTGTTCAGGCTCTAATTAGCATTAGGTTTAGGGAAAGTTTAGGGTAATGGATATGGTTAGGTTTAGGGTTCAGGTTTGGTATAGGGTAATTAATAAATTTAGGGTTAGAAATAGGGTTAATGTTACCCTAGTGTTAGCATTAGCTTTAGGGTTATGGTTAGGGCAATGGATAGGGTTAGATCTAGGGTTACATGTAGGTTTATGCTTAGGATTACGGTGAGGGTTAGGTTTAGGGTTAGGGCAAGTTTTACGGTTGGGGTTAGGTTTAGGGCAATGTTTAGGCCTAGGGCCAAGGTTAGGGTTAGGGTTAAAATGAGGTGCAGGGCTCGGATTAAAGCTATTCTTTGGATTTGGTTAGGTCTAGGGTTAGGGCTACAGCTAATGTAAGAACTAGCATTATGATTAGGACTTTTTTTAGCATTGGGTTTAGGGCTATGTCTAGTTTTAGGGTTACATTTATTTTTAGGGTGATGTTAGAGGTAGGGTTAGTTACAGGGTCAGAGTCAGAGTCAAGGTTAGTTTTAGGGTTAGGATAGGACTGGAATTAGGGCTTGGGTAAGGGATATGTGTTGGGTTAAGTTGTGGTTTAGGTTAATGTTTAAGGTTAGGACTATGGCTCAGATTTTTTTTGTTTGTTTGTTTTTTTAGCGCTAAAACTATGTTAGGGCTGGTTTTAGGATTAGCGTTAGTGTTAGGGATAATTTTAGTGTGAGTTTTATGGTTAAGTTTAGGGTTATATAGAGAGTTATGGTTAGATCTAAGATTAGGGCTAGGGCTAGGGTTAGGGTTAAGGTTAGGGCAAGTGTTAGGGTTATGGTAAGAGATACGGTTAGAACTAGGAATAGGGCTAGGGTAAAAGTTGGAGTTAGTCTTAGTGGTAGTGTTAGAGTTAGGGTTAGGGTCAGGGATAAATTAGGGCTAGGATCAGGTCTAGGGTTAGTTGTAGGTTTAGGTCTAAGGCTAGAGTTGGGGTTAGGTTTAGTGGAAGGGATGGGGTTATAGCTTGGTTCAGATCTAGGGCAAGGGATAAAATTAGAGATAGGAATAAGTTAGGGTATAGGTTAGGATCAAGGCTAGGTTTAGGGTTAGGATGAGGGCTAGAGTTTGCGTTAGGGTTATGGCAAGTATTAGGGATAGGGCTAATATCATGTCTAGGTTTACACTTACGGATATTTTTAGAGTAAGTTTTATGGCTAGGTCTAGTGTCAAAGTTAGGTTTAGGGTAAGTTTCAGGTTTAGAGCTAAGGGTATTAAAATGGTCAGGATCAGGATTTGGGTTTGGGTAGGTTAAGAATTAGGGTTAGGACTAAAATTAGCATTATGGTTATATTTAGGGTTAGGGTAATGGATAGGGTTAGGTTTATGCTTCAGGTTAGGTTTAGAGTTCAGATTAAGTTTAGGGTAATTGATAGAAATAGGGTTAGGCGTAGGGTTAGAATTAGGGTTATGGTTATCATTAGGGTAATTGATAGGTTTAGAGATAGTGTTAGGGAAAGAGTTATGGTTAGGATTATGGCTAGAATTAGGTTAGGGTTAGGCTTAAGGCTAGTGTTAGGGTTAAGTTTATGGTATGCTTTAGGGTTTGAGCTAGGGTTAGTGCTAAGGCTAGGATTAGGTTTAGGGTAAGGACTAGGGTTAAGGTTATGGTTAGGCTTAGGCTTAGTATTATGGTTAGGTCTAGGTTATAATTAGGTTTAGGGTAATGGACAGGTTTAGATGTCGTTTTAGGGTTAGGGTTAGGATAAGGACTAGGGTTAGGGTTAGATTTAGGGTATGGTTAAAGTTTGAGCTAAGGTTAGGACTACTGCAAGAATTATGATTAAAGTTAGGTCTAGTGTTAGGTTTATGGTTAGGATTAGAATAGGTTTTGGTTAGGACTATGGTATCATGAGGTTTATGGTTAGGATTAGGGTAATGAGTGAGGTTAGAGCTAGGCTTAAAGCTAGGGTTATGTTTAGGATTAGGGATAAAGTTAAGGTTAGGCTTAGGCTTAAAGTAAGTCTTATAGTTAGATTAAGGGACAGGGATTGAGTAAAGGTTAGGGCTGGGCTAAGGGTTTGGGTTAGAATCAGGGCTAGTGATAGAGTTAGGGTAAGCATTAGACTAGGATTTGGGTTAGGGTTTGTGCTAGGGTCAGTGTTCAATTTAGGGTTATTGTTAATGTGAAAGCCAGAATTAGAATTATTGTTAAGTCTGGGGAAGGGTTATTGTTTTGCTTTAGGGTAAGGGTTATTGTTAAAACTAGGGCTGGTTATTTCTTTAGGACTAGAGCTAGAGTTATGGATAAATTAGGATTAGGATTAGGTCTAAGGCTAGTGTTAGGTTTAGGTTTAGGTATAAGATTAGCAGTAGGGCTAGTGTTAGGGTTTGGTTTATGGTTAGGTTCAGATTTAGACCTATGATTAGTGTCAGGGTAAGAATAAGGTTCAGGGTAAATGTTAGGGTTTGGGTTTTGGTTAGAGATAGAATGAGGACTAGGGTTAGGACTACTAATTGGATTATGGTTTTTGGTTAGGTTACGGATTAGGATTAGGTTTAAAATTAGCATTAGGATTAGGATTTGGCATAGGATGAGGGATAGGGATAGAGCTAGGGTTAGGGCTAGGGTTAAGGTTAAAGCTAGGTTTAGGGCTTGGATTAGGGATAGTTTTTGTGTTAGGGTTATGGCTAGGGTTAGAGCAATGGCTAATGTAAGAACTAGAGTTTTAGGGTTATGGCTAGGGGTTAAACCTCTAGTGTTAGGATTAGGTTTAAGGTTAGGGTGAAATTTAGAGCTAGTGTTAGTGCTAGTTTAATAGTCAGGGTCAGATTTAGTTTTAGGGTTAGATTTAGGACTCAAATTAAGGGTGAGGTTACTATAAAGGTTTGGTTTAAGGTTAGGGTGGTGTTTAGAGCTAGGGTGAGTGTTAGGATATGAATCAGAGTCAGGGTTAGTATTAAGGTTAAGGTTAGGACTCGAATTAGGGCTAGGGTTAGGACGAGGTGTAGTTCTAGTGTTTGGTTTAAGTTAAGGTTTAGTGTTAGGGCTATTGCTTAGTTTTGTTTTACAGCTAGGGTCAGGTTTAGAGCTAATTTTATGATTACTGTTAGAGTTAGAGCTAGTGTTAATGTTAGGCTTAGGCTTAGGGTTAGTGTTATATTTATAGTTAGGGTTAGATCTAGGATTAGGACTAGGAATAAAGATTCGGCAAGTGTTATGGCTAGGGTTATGTCTAGGTTTGGGACTAGCTTTAGGGTTGCAGTAAGGGATAAGGTTAGAACTAGGGATAAAGCTAGTGTGAGAGTCAGAGTTGGTCTTAGAGCTAAGATTAGTGAAAGAATTTGGGATAGGTTTAAATTAGGGCTAGAATTAGGGATAGGGTTAGTGTTCAGCTAAGGCATAGATTTACGGTTAGGGTTAGGGTTATGTTTAGGCTAAAGGATCACATTATAGCTAGGTTTATAGATAGGGTGAGGGTTAGTATTAGGGTTAGGGTTATGGTTAGTGTTAGGGTTTTGATTAAGTCTTGGTTTAGGGTTAGGAAGAGGGCTAGGGTTTTTTTTTAGCATTAAAGCTAGGATTAGGACTAGGGCTAATATCAGGTCTGCAATTTTTCTTAAAGATACTTTTAGTGTTAGGTATATGGCTATCTGTATTGTAAGGGTTAGGTCTAGGGTTAGGGCCAAGGTTTAGATCTAGGGGTATTTGTAGGGTCAGGGTCTGAGTTAGTGGTTGGTATCATTAAGTTATTAAACTATGGCTTAAATTAGTATTAGGGTTAGTGTTAGGGTAATGATAGGGTGAGGTTTAGGGTTTAAGTTTGGTTTACAGTAATGGATAGGTTTAGGATTAGAGATAGGGTTAGGTTTAGGCCTTAGCTCAGCATTAGGGTTATGGTTATGGTTATTGCAATGGATAGGGTTAGAGCTAGTATTAGACCTATGGTTATGGTTATGATTAGGGCTAGGTTTAGGGTTAGGATTAGGTTTAAATCTCGGGTTATCGCTCAGATTAGGGCTAGGTTTGGGGTTAAGTTAGTGCTAAGGTTAGGGTAATGGTCAGAGTCAGGGTCAGGGTTAGTTTAAGGTTATGGTTAGCACTCAAATAGGGGCTAAGGTTACATTTACGGTTTTCCTTAATTTTAGAGTGATGTTCATAGCTAGGGTGAGTGTTAAGATATGATTCAGTGTGAGGGTAAGTTTTAAGGTTAGATTTAGGACTCAAATTAGGGCTAGATTAGGTCTAGGTGTACTGTTAGTGTTTGGTTTAAGTTAAGGTTTAGTGTTAGGGTATTGTTCAGTTTTGTTTTAGTCCTAGATTTAGGGTTAGTGCTAGTTATATGATTAACATAAGGGTTAATGCTAGTGTTAGTGTTAGGCTTAGGCCTACGGTTCAGTTTAGATTTGGGGTTAGCATTAGATCTAGGGTTAGGGCTAGGTCTAAGGATAAGGCAAGGATTAGAGCTAGGGTTAGGGTTACAGTAAATACATTTAGAAATAGGTATAGGTCTAGGGAGAGGATTAGATTTAGTCTTAGGGTTAGGGTTATTATTAGTTTTAGCGATAGGGCAAAAATAGGGCTAGGATTAGGGCTAGGTTTACTGTTCAGCTTAGGCCTAGCATTGGGACTAGGGTTAGGTTTAGGACTAAGGTTAGGGTTAAATCTAGTATTAGGACTTGGATTAGTGCTATTTTTGTGCTAGGGTTAGGGCTAGGGTTAATGTTATGGCCAATGTAAAAACTAGGGTTACGATTAGAGTTTGTTTTAGGGTTAGGGTTTGATCTAGGAATGGTGCTATCATTAGCTTTAGTGTTAGGGTGATATTTAGAGCTAGAGTTAGTGTTCAGCTAAGAGTCAGGATTAGGGTTAGTTTTAGGCCTAGGACTCGAATTAGAGCTATGGTTATGGCTAGTTACAGTGGTAGGGTTTAGGGTTAGAGCAATGGCTCGGTTTTGCTTTAGGTCTAGGGCTATTGTTAGAGCTAGTTTTAGGATTAGCAATAGGGTTAGGGCTAGTGCTATGGTGAGGTTTAGGCTTAAGTTAGGGTATATTTAGAGTTATGTTTATATCTAGTGTTAGGGCTATCCCTAGGGTTAGGGCTAAGATTAGGGCTATTGTGAGGGTTATGGTAATGGATAGTGTTAGAAATAGAAATAGGTCTAGGGTGATGTTTGTCTTAGGGCTAGGGTTAAAGTAGGGTTAGAGTTAGGGCTAAACTAGGGCTAGGATTAGCATTTGGGTCAGGATAGGGTTAGGACTAGGGTTAATGTTAGTGTTAATGTTAGGTTTAGAGTTCCTTTTAGGGAAATTGATGGGGTTACAGCTAGGTTCATGGCTAGAAAGAGCTTTAAAATTTTGGATAGGGCTAGGGTGAATGTTTTGGATAGGATTAAGGCTAGGTTTAGGGCTAGGATTAGAGCTAGGGTTAATGTCAGGTCTAGGGTTATGGTTAGGGATAGTGTTATGGTTAGGTTTATGGCTAGGTCTAGTGTAAGGATTAGGCTTAAGGTTAGGGCTAGGTGTAGGGCTAGGTGTATTATTAGAGTCAGTGTCTTGTTTAGAGTTTTGTTTAGGTTATGGTTTAGGTTTTGGGCTCAAATTACCATTAGGGTTAGGCTTAGTGTTAGAGTAATTGATAGGTTTAGTTTTAGTGTTCAGGTTAGGTTTAGGTAATGGATAGGGTTAGTGTTAGCAATAGTTTTAGGGTAAGGCCTAGGGTTAGCATTTGGGTTAGGCTTATATTTAGGGTAACAGATATGTTTAGGGCTAGGTTTATGTTTAGAATTATGGGAAGGGTTAGGGTTAGGGTTAGAGTTAGGCCTAGGGTTAGTGTTAGGGTTAGTTTTAGGTTAAGTGTTAGGGTTTGAGCTATGGTTAGGGCTAGGACAAGTGTTAGAGTTAGTATCAGGTCTAGGTTTAGGATTAGTGTTAAGTTGAGAGCTAGGGTTAGCATTAAGGTTAGGGTTATGTTTAGGGTAATGGATAGAGTTAGAGGTGGGTTTTGGCTTTGGTTAAGGTTAGGATTAAGGCTAGGATTACCCTTAGGGTTAGGGCTAGGGTTATGTTTAATTTAATGGTTTGTGATTTAGCTAGGGTTAGGGCTAAGGCAAGAGTTAGGGTTAGGGTTACACTTAGGGTTAGTTTTAGGGTTAGGATTAGGGCTAAGTTTTGTGTGAGTTTTAGAGTAGCGTTAAGGCTATGGGTAATGCAAGAGCTAGGGTTAGGATTAGGGTTAGGGTTAAGGTTAGGTTATGGCTAGATTTTGGGTTAGCATAAAGTTTAGAGCTAGGGTTTTTGTTAGGAGAAGGGTCTTTGTTCGTGATAGGGTTAGGTTTATTGTTTGGGCCAGACTTAGGGGTAGTGTTAGGTCTAGAGTTAGGGTTAGTGTTAGGGTTATGTTAAGGGTTATTGTTAGGACTAGGGCTAGGTTTTTGTTTTGGGCTAGTAATAGAGATATAGCTAGATTTAGGATTAGTCTTCTATCTAAGTTGAGTGTTAAGGTTAGGTTTAGGTATAGGCTTACCCGTTTTGCTAGTGTAAGGGTTCGGTTTAGGGTTAGGATTAGGTTTCAACCTAGAATTATAATTGGTCAGAATAAGGGTCAGGGTTAGGGTTAAGTTTTAGATTAGGGTTAGAGCTAGAATGAGGGATAGTGTAAAGACTAGTATTAGAGTTATGGTTTGGAGTAGGCTAAGGATTAAGGTTAGGACTAGGGTAGCATTACGTTGAGGGTTTGGCTTAGGGTAAGGGATATGTTTAGAGCTAGGATTAGGGGTAGTGTTAGGGTTAGGGATAGGGCTATGGTTAAGGTTAGGGTTAGGTTTAATGCTAGGTTTCGTTCTCAGATTAGGGCTAGGTTTTCTGTTATTACAGGGCTATTGCTAATGTAAGAACTGGCACTATGACTAGGACTAGTTTTAGGGTTAGAGTTAGGGGTGGGTCTAATATTAAGTTTAGGTTTAGGGTAAGGGTGATGTTTAGAGCTAGGGTTAGTGATAGGGTCTAAGTCAGGGTCAGGGTAAGTTCTAGAGTAAGGGTTAGAACTCGAATTAGGGCTAGATTAGGGCTATGTATAAGCTTAGGGTTTGGTTTAGTGTAAAGATTAGTGTTAAGCCTATGACTCAGTTTAGTTTGAGTGCTAGGCCTAGTGTTAGGGCTAGTTTTCCAATTAGCATTGTGATTAGGGCTAGTGTTAGGATGAGGTTTAGGCATAGGTTTAGGGTTTGCTTTAGACTTAGGGTTAGGCTTATGTTTATAGCTAGGGCAAATTTTAGGCTAGTTTTGGGGCTAAGTTTAGGACTAGGATTTGGGTTATGGTAAGGGATAGGTTTAGAACTAGGGTTAGTGCTAGGGTGATAGTTAGGAGTAGGGTAACGGTGAGGGTTAAATTAGTTCTAGGATTAATGATAGGGTTAGTATTAGGCCTAGGCCTACGTTAAGGGGTAGGGTTAGGGTTAGGATTAGTGTAAGGAATGATGGTATAGCTAGGTTTAGGGCAAGGGTCCAAATACGGTTTGGGCTAGGGTTAGGGTTTTGATGAGGATTAATCCTAGGTTTAGGGCTAATATTAGGGCGAGTTTTAAGGCTAGGATTAGGGCTAGGTTTTGTGTTAGGTCTAGGGCTATGATTAGGGCAAGGGGTAATCTCTGGTCTAGGTTTATAGTTAGGGTTAGTTTTGGTTTAGGTTTATGTCTAGTTCTAGTGTGAGGGTTAGGTTGAGGGTTAGGGTTAGGTTCAGTTATAGGGTTATTATTAGGGTCACAGTCATGGTTAAGGTTGAGTTTAGTTTTAGGGTAATGGATAAAGTTAGGGTTAGAGATAGGGTTAGGGTTTTCCTCGGGTTAGCATTAGGGTTAGGGTTATGGTTAGGGTAATGGATAGTGTGAGAGCTAGGGTTAGGGCTAGAATTTTGGTTAGAATTGAGGCTAGGGTTAGGTTTAGAGTTAGGCCAAGTTTTAAGGTTAGGGTTAGGGTGAGGGTAATTTTTAGGGCTATGGTTAGGGTTAGGATTAAAAAGAGGTGTAGGGCTTGGATTAGGGCTAGGTTTTGAGTTAGGTTATGGCTAGAATTAGGGCTAAGGTTAACGTAAGAACTAGAATTATAATTAGGGCTACTTTTAGGGTTATGGTTATGGCTATGTCTAGTTTTAGGGTTAGGTATACTTTTAGGGTGCTGTTAGAGCTAGGGTTAGTGTTAGGGTCAGAGTCAGGGTCAAGGTTAGTTTTAGGGTAAGGGTAAAACTGGAATTAGGGCTAAAATTAGGTTAGGTATAAGGTTAAATTTTGGTTTAGGTTAAGGGTTAGGTTTAGGGCTATGGTTCAGTTTTTTACAGGACTATGGTAGGACTAGTTTTAGGATTAACATTAGTGTTAGGGCTAGTGTTAGTGTGAGGTTTAGGCTTAGAATGAAGGTTAGATTTAGAGTTATGGTTAGGGCTAGGACTAGTTTTAGGGATAAGGTTAGGTAAGTGTTAGAGTTATGGTAAGGGATAGGGTTAGATCCAGGAATAGGAGTAGGGCAAGAGTTAGAGTTAGTCTTATTACTAATGTTAGGGTTAGGGTTAGGGATAAATTTGGGCTAGGATCAGGTTGGTCTAAGATTTGTGTAAGGATTAAATTAAGATTTAGAGTTAGGGTTAGATTTAGGGGAAGGGATGGGGTAATAGCAAATTTCAGAACAAGGGCGAGGGATAAAATTAGGGATAGGGCTAGTGTTAGGGTTTGGGTTAGGCTCAAGGCTAGGTTTAGGGTTGGATGAGGGCTTGCATTCGTATTAGGGTTATGGCAAGAATAAGGGCTAGGTCTAATATCAGGTCTAGTGTTATGTTTAGGGATAGTTTTAGGGTAAGGTTTATGGCTAGGTCTAGTGTCAGAGTTGGGTTTATGGTAAGGTTCAGGTTTAGAGCTAGGGGTATAATAATGGTCAGGGTCAGGTTTCGGGTTTTGGGTTAGATTGAGGTTTAGAGATAGGTCTCAAATTAGCTTTAGGTTTAGAGTTAGGTTTAGGGTAATGAATAGGGTTAGGTTTAGGCTTCAGGTTACTATTAGGGTTCAGTTCAGGTTTAGGGTAATGGATAGGGTTAGCATTAGGTTTATGGTTATCATTAGAGTAAAGGATAGAGTTAGGGCTAGGTTTATGTTTAGGATTAGGGCTAGAGTTAGGGTTAGTGTTAGAGTTTAGGCTAGGGTTAGATTTAGGGTATGCATTAGGGTTTGAACTAGGGTTAGTACTAAGGCTATGGTTACGTTTAGCATTAAGTCTAGGATTAGAGTTAGTATTAGGGTTAAGGCTAGAGTTATCATTAGAGTAAGGGTAGTGGAAAGGGTTAGATGTTGAGTTAGGGTTAGGTTTACATTTAGGACTAGGGTTACTGTTAGGTTTAGTGTAGCTGTTAGGATTTGAGCTAGGGTTAGGACTATGGTAAGGGTTAGATTTATGGTTAGGTCTAGAGTTAGGTACTCGGTTAGGGTTAGAGTAGTTTTAGGAATAAGGATAGGGTTACCATGAGGTTTATGATTAGAGTTAGGGTAATGAGTGGGGTTACAGCTAGGGTTAAGGCTAGGGTTATGTTTAGGATTAGGGCTAGGTTTAGGGTTTGGTTTAGGGTTCGGCTTTAAGCTGGGATTAGATTAAGGGTAAGAGTTAGAGATTGAGTAAGTGTTAGGGCTTGATTGAGGCTTTGGATGAGAATCAGGGCTAGGGATAGAGTTAGGTTTAGGGTTATGGCTAGGTGTAGTATTAGGTTTAAGGTTATGCTTAGGGAAATAGAGTTTGAGCTAGGGTTTGGGCTATGGTAATGGTTAGGATTAGGGCTAAAATGAGGGTTAGGGTTTGGCCTAGTGTTATGTTTAGGTTAAGGGCTATGCTTTGAGCTAGAGTCAAGGCTAATGCTAGGTCAAGGGATAGGTTCAGCATTAGGTTTAGTGATAGGATCATGGTAGGTTTAGGGTTAGGGTTAGAGTTAGGGCTAGGCTTATCTTTAGGGTTAGGATAAGGGTTAGGGTAATGGATATGTTTAGATGTAGGTTTCAATTTAGGGTTAGGGTTAGATTTAGTTTTAGGGTTAGTGTGAAGGCTATGGTTATGTTTAGGTTTATTTTATGGGTTACAGTTTGAGCTAGGGTTAGGGCTATGGCGAGTGGTAGATTTAGAGTTAGGTGTAGGGTTAGTTTTCCAATTATGGTTAGGGGTAGGTTTACGGTTATGGCTACGGTTATAAATAGGGTTAGGTTAATGGTTAGGGTAATGTGTAAGTTTAGAGCTAGTTTTGGGGATAGGCTTAAGTTTAGGGTTAGGGCTAGGGTTAGAGTTAGAGTTTGGGATAGATCTAATTTTATATTTAAGGTAAAGGTTAGGTTTTGAGTAATGTTTAGGTCTAAGGCTAGGGTTAGAATTAGGATCAGGGCTAAGGTTGGGGTTAGGGTTATGCTTAGGGCACGGTTTAGACCAAGGATTGACTCTAGATTTTGTGTTTGGTTAAGGCATAGGGTTAGGGCTATGTGTAATGTAAGCACTAGGATTATGATTAGGGCTAGTTGTAGGGTTAGGGTTATGGCTAGGTCTAGTATTAGGTTTAGGTTTTCAGTTACAGTCAGGTTTAGAGATAGCTTAGTGTTAAATGCAGGGTCAGTGTTCAGGTTAGAGTTAAAGTTAAGGTTAGAGCTAGAATTAGGACTAGATTTAAATCTAAGTTAAGGTTAGTCTTTGTGTTAAGTTAAGTGTTGTTGTTAGGGCTAGGGCTAGGTTCTGTTTACATCTAGGGCTAGAGTGAAGACTAGATTTAGGATTAGGTTTAGGTTTAGGGCTAGTGGTAGGGTCAGGTTTAGGTATAAGTTTACTGGTAGGGATAGTGTTAGGGTTTGCGCTTTGGTTAGGGTCAGGTTTAGACCTATGGATTGTTATGGTCAGAATAAGTGTCAGGTTTTGGTAGGGTTTGGGATAGGGTTTGAGCTAGAATGAGGGCTAGAGTTAGGACTATTTATAGAGTTAAGCTTTTGTTTAGCCTAAGGATTAGGGATAGGTCTAGGGTTACCATTAGGGTTAGGGTTTTGCTTATGGTTAGGGATAGGGTTAGAGCTAGTGTTAGGGGTAGGGTTAGGGTAAGGGTAAGGTATGATGTTACAGCTAGGTTTAAGCCTAGGGTGAGGGTTAAAATTAGGGTTAACGATAGGGTTAAGTGTAAGGTTAGGATTAAAGCTAGTGTTGTGTTGGTTGGGGATGTGCCTCAAGCGGTAGTGCACTCGCCTGACATGCGTGCGGTCTGGGTTCGATCCTCAGCACCACATACAAACAAAGATGTTGTGTCTGCCGAAAACTAAATATATATATATATATATATATATATATATATATATATATATATATTCTCTCTCTCTCTCTCTCTCTCTCTCTCTCTCTCTCTCTCTTTTTAAAAAAAGCTAGTGTTAGGCCTAGAATTAGGACTAGGGATTAGGGATTCCCTTAGAGTTAGGTTAGCATTAGTGCTAGGGCTAATTTCAGGTATAGGGTTATGGCTATGGATAGTTTTTGTGATAGGTGTTTGACTAGGTATAATATAAGGGTTAGGATGAGGGTTAGGGTGAGGTTTAGAGGTAGGGGTATTATTACGGTAGGGTCAGAATTAGGATTTGGTTTAGGTTAAGATTAAGGTTTAAAATTAGGGCTCGAGTTAGCATTTGGATTAAGGTTACAGTTAGGGTAATGATATGGTTAGGGTTAGGGTTCAGGTTAGGTTTAGGGTAATGGATATGTTATGGCTAGAAATAGTGTTAGGGTCAGGCTAAGGATTAGCATTAGGGTTACGGTTAGCGTAATGGACAGGGTTAAATCTAGGGTTAGGGCTAGAGTTATGGTTAAAGTTAGGTCTAGATTTATGGTTAGGTTTAGGTTTAGTGCAAGGATTAAAGTTAGGATTAGGTTTAGGGTAAGGGTTAGGGCTAGGTCTAGGGTTCCAGTTAGGATTAAAGCTAGGGTTGGGTCTTGGATTAGTGCTAGGTATTGGGTTACGTTAGGACTCTTCTTTGGGATATGGGTAATGTAAGAACTAAGGTTATGACTAGGGCTAGTATTAGGGTTACATTAGGACTAAGTCTAGTTTTTGGATTAGATTTAGGTTTAGGGTGACGTTTTGAACTAGGGTTTGTGTTAGTGTCAGAGTCAGGGTAATGGTTCATTTTAGGGTTAGGGATAGGACTAGAATTAGGGGTAGGCTTAGGGCTAGAAGTAGGGTTAGGATTTGTTTTAGGTTAAGGGTTAGGGTTATTGCTATGGCTTGGTTTTGTTTTAGGGCTAAGGCTAAAGTGAAGGGCAGTGTTTTGATTAGCATTAGTGTTATTGCTACTGATAGGGTGAGTTTAGGCTTAGGAGTAGATTTACAGTTATTGTTAATTCTAGAGTTAGGGCTATGGCAACTGGAAGAGCTAAGATTTGGGCTAGTTTTTGGGTTATGGTAAAGGATAGGGTTAAAACTAGGACTGGAGCTATGACAAGAGTTAGAGTAGTCTAAGGGCTAGAGTTAGGGTTAGAGTTAAGGCTAAATTATTGCTAGGAATAGGTATAGGGTTAGTGTTAGGTTTAGGCCTAGGATTAGGGCTATGCTTATGGTTAGGATTAGGGTTAGGTTTAGGGAAAGGGATGCCTGTTTGATTTCCACTTACCCATAGGTGTCAAAGAGAAGTAAAACCTTAAAATATAAAGTGTTTATGATAGTGAACCATTGAATTGAAAATAACATACCTTGGAAGCATACTAAGGCTAGATAAAATATGAATTCTGCCCAGTATCAATGAAATTTAAACAAAACTAACTCTCACCCTAACATTACCCCTAACCTTAGCCCTAGCCATAAACCTAAACCTATCATTAACCCTAACCTGATTAGAGAGGCATTGTTCCTAGAATTCCCACACTTGGGGAGACTTGTGGGGCAAGCTAAGTGATGAATTCTAAACAACATCAAACAATTTTGACCAAATAATAATAGGAGGTATTTCAGTACATTCATTTTTTTTTTCAGTTTTCTCCTAAAAGACTCACAGATTAAGTTGTTTTTGCATGCTTAAACATAGGCCTACTTTTACAAAAAACATACCAGAGTCCCTGCAGATGACTGATGGAGTGTGTTTCAACCCCATTAACTTTCCCATATAGGTAAAATGAAGTGAAATCTTAAAATACAAACTGTTCCTGAGAGCGAACCTGTGAACAGAGAAAGCCTAAACCTGGAGAACATAGTAAATCTAGCTAAAAGATAAATCCTGCCAAGTATAAAGAATTTTGAATAAAACTAACTCTAACCCTAACATTAACACTAACCCTAACCCCAAAATTTTTATGGAACCTTTGACCATAGAATTTCCAAACTTGGGCAGCCTAGTGGGGTAAGCTGAGGGATGAATGCTGTGCAGTATCAATAAAGTCTGACCAAAAAGTTGATGGAGTATATCAGTACATGCATATTTCCATGTTATCTCCTAAAGGATTCTTGGATAAAGTTGTTTTTACATGCTTCAGCTTAGGCCTACTGTCACAAGAACAAACCAGAAATTTCTCACAGAGAATTGATGGAGTATGAAGTTTCAAGCAGCTAGCACCAATGCTATTTGATTTCAAGCTCCATTTCCATTTACCTATATAGGAAAAAATGAACTGAAACTTTAAAATACAAACTGTTCCTTACAGATAACCATTGAACCTAGGAGTCACAAATATGTGGAGTATAGTATGGATAGGATAAAAGTGAATCATGCCCAGTATCAAAGAATTTTGAACAAAGAAACTCTTACCCTAATACTAGCTCTAACACTAGCCCTAACACTAACCTTAACACAAACCCTAACCTGTTTGAAAAACTGTTGATCCTAGAAGTCCAAAACTTGGGGAGCCTAGTGGTCTAAGCTATCAGATGAATCTTATGCAGTATCAAAGAAATATAATCAAATAATTGAGGTGGTGTTTTAGTTCATGCATATTTCTCTGTTTTCTGCTAAAGGGCTCTAGGATAAAGTTGTTCTTTTTTTTTTTCTTTTTTACCATCATCATCTTAGGGCTACTTTCACCAGAGAGAGTTCTCACAGAGAAGTGATTCAGTGTTTGAAGTTTCAAGCAGCTAGTACCAACCTGATTTGATTTCAATCTCCATTTTTATTTACCTATATAGATCAATATGAAGTGAAACCTTAAAATACAGAGTGTCCCTGTTAGCGAATCATTGAAATGAGAAGGCCCAAACCTGAGGAGCACATTAAGGCTAGGTAAACGATGACTCCTTTCAAGTATCAAAGAAATTTGTACAAAACTTACTCTCACCCTAACACTACATCTAACCCTAGCCCTAAAACTGAACCTAACACTAACCCTAACCTGATTAGAGAACCATTGATCCCAGAAGTCCCACACTTGGAGAGCTTTGTGGGGCAAGCTAAATAATGAATCCTACTCAGTTTCAAACAAATCTGAAAGAAATAATTATGGGAGGTATTTCAGTGCATGCATATTCCCTGCTTTCTCCTAAAGGGCTCTCGGATAAAGTTGGTTTTGCATGCTTCATCTTAGGTGTACACTCACAAGGAACATACCAGAGTGTCACCACAAAGAATTGAGTGTATCTGTGCAGTTTCAAGCAGCTAGCATAAACCCTGTTTGATTTCCAGGTCCATTTACATTTACTCGTATAGGTCAAAATGAAGTTTAATGAGAATATTAACTGTTCCTGAAACTCAACAGTTGAACCAAAAGGCCTAAACCTGGAAAACAGAGTAAGGTTAGTTAAAGATGAATCCTGGATTGTATCAAAGAAATTTGAATAAAGTAACTCTAACCCTAACACTACCTCTAAACTGAGCCCTAATAGTAACTCTAAACATTAAAATAGCCCTATCCCTAACCCTAATTTTAATCCTAATTTTAACTGTTACCATTGCCCAAACCTTAGCTCTAACTGTATCCATTGCAATAACTCTAACCCTAACCCTAATGCTAAACATAGCCCAAACCCTAACATTTACCCTAGACCTGCTCTAACCCTAATCCTCGCCCTAACCCTAAATCTAGCTCCAACCATACCACTTACCCTAAGCCTAACCCTAACCCTAGGCCTAATCATAACCCTAAACCTAACACTAGCCCTAATCCTAACCATAAACGTAGCCCTAACCCTAGCTGTAATCCTATCTTTTACCTAAACATAAGCCTAACCCAAATACTAACAATAGGAGTAAACCTAACTGTATAGCTATCCCTAAGGTTATTCAAAACCCTAAAACTAACCTGAACCCTAAAACTAACCATATCCATTACCCTAAACCTAATTCTAATATGTGTCTTAACCCTAAACCTTAACTGAAAGCAATCCCTAACCCTGACCCTGACTATAATTATACACCTAGGGCTAAATCTGGCCTTTAACCTAAACCTAACACTTACAGTAGACATAATGATAACCAAAGCTACAATTACCCTTAACCATAATGCTAGACCTGACATTATCACTAGCCTTAATCCTAGCCCTAGCCCTAATACAAACCCTCATGTAAGCCATAAACCTAACCTTAATCCTAACCCTCACCCTAACCCTAACCCAAGACCTAATCTTCATCATAACCATAGCCCTAATCTTAACTCTACTGTATCCATTACCCTAAACATAACCCTTATCCTAATTCTAACCCTAAGACTAACCCTAACATTATCACTATCCCCAAAACTATCAGTTACCCTAAACATAATCTGACCATTAAACCTAAACCTATCTTTACCCTAATGCTAACCCTAACTCTAATTTGAGCCATAACCCTAAACTCAAACATAAACCAAGCTCTAACACTTTTTCTGTCCCTAAGAATGCCCCTAGCTCTAAACCTGACTATTACCCTATACCTAACCCTTAAAATGGACCTAGCCATAAATCTTTCCCTAAAACTATCCCTAACTCTAACCCTAGACCTGACATTAGCCCTAGCCATAATTCTAGCCCTAACCCTAACACAAACCCTAGGTCATATCCTAGCCCTAAACATAGCCTTAATTATAATCCTAACCAGAACTCTAGGCCTAACCCTGACACTAACCCTAATCCTAATCTTAGCGCTAATTTAGCCCTATCCCTAACCTAGTCCTAAGACTAACTCCAACTCTCACATTAGAACTTTCATTCATTCTAACCCTATCCCTTACCGTAACCCTTATCCTAACCCTAACCCTAGTCATAATCCTTGCCCTATCCTTTGCCCTAGCACTAACCTTAGACAAAACCTAACTCTAAATAGAGCCCTAACCCGAAGACCAAGCCAAACCCTAATACTAGCCCAAATCATGTAATTAACCCTAACACTAGACCTAGCCTTAACCATAACCCTAAAACTAGCCTTAATTGTAACCCTAGTTCATAATTAATCATTATCCTATCCCTAGCATTAACCCTAACACAAATCCTACCCTGGATACAAGCCCTAAATCTAGCTTTAACCCTAATCTTAACACTAACACTTGCCCTAAAACTAACCCTAACTGTAGTCCTAACCCTAGCTCTAACCCTATCCCTTACCCTAAGCCAAACCCTAAACCAAATGCTAATCCTAGTCCTAACCCTAATTCTTAGCCTAACTTCAACTCTCACAATATTATTAGTCTTAACCCTAGCCCTCATTATACCTCTAAACCTAACCCTGACCTTCATCTGACCCTAAAAGTAACCCTAGGTCTATACCTTACCCTAAAACTAAACCAAAACCTAACACTAGACCTACTGGTAACGCTATATTTATACCTAAGCCTAACACTACACCTAGACCGAAAGCTAATCCTAAATATAGCTATAACTCTTGCCCTCGACCTAAATAAAATTCTAGCACTAGCCCTAACAATAACCCTTAACCTAAAGCAAACACTTATCCTATCCCTAGACATAAACCTAGTCCTAATTCTGGCTCTAACCCTATCCGTAACACTGACCCTGATCCTAACACTTAAACTAGCTTTAAACCAGTCACTAACAAAAAACCTAGACCTAACACTAGACCTAGCCATAACCCTAAACCTAAAACTATTCCTAAACATGACCCTAGCTTTTACATTACCCTTAGTCCTAACCCTAACCCTAAACCTAACACAAAACCTAGAGCTAATCCTAGACCTAAACTTAGCTCTAAGAATAAACCTAAGCCTAGCCCTAACCCTAAACCTAATCCTAACTCTAACCCTAACCTTCTTCCTAGACCTAACCCTAGCTCAAAACCTAAATCTTGGGCTGGGGATGTGGCTTAAGCGGTAGAGCGCTCGCCTGGCATGCATGTGGCCCGGTTTCTTACCTCAGCACCACATACAAACAAAGAAGTTGTGTCCTCCAAAAACGAAAAAATTAATATTAAAAGTTTTTTTTTTCTCTCTCTCTTTAAAAAACAAAACCTAACCCTTATATTAAACATAACTCTAGCCCTATCCTAAATCCTATTCCTAAACCTAGCCCTAATCCTAACCTTATCCCTAGCCCAAACTTTAGTTCTAAACATATCCATTACCCTAACACTAACCCTAACCCTATCCCCAAAGCTAATCCTAACTCTTACCATAATCTTCAAATTAGAACTACACCAAAACCTAACCCTTGCACTAGCCCTAACCCTAGCTTAAACACTAACACCCATCCTAACCTAACTATAACCTTAGCCCTAAACTAACACTTACCTAACCCTAATACTTACCCTAAAACAAACCCTAGCCCTATCCCTAAACCTAACCCTAATCCTATACTTAATCCAAACCATAACTTAGCCCTAACCCTAGCTCTAAAACTATCCATTACACTAAACATAACCCTAACCCTAATGCTAACCCTAAGATGATCGCTGAAACCTAACTCATCCAGTACCCTAAACCTTAACTAAAATGTAAAGTAAACCCTTCCATTATGTTAACTTTAAACCTAACCTTAACGCTAATTCAAGCCCTAACTCCTTAACCTTAATGTAAACCAAATGCTAACCATGACCCTGACTGTGACACTAATAATAATTCTAGCTCTAAATCTGATGCTTAACCTAAAACTAACCCTTACACTAGACCTAGCCATAACCTAATGCTAAAACTATCCTTAACCACAACCCTAGACCTGATATTAGCCCCAGCCTGAGTCCTAACCCTAACCCTATCAGAAAACCTACCACTCGTCCTTGCCCTAATCCTAGCCTTAATATAAACTGAACCATAACCCTAGGCCTAATGCTAATTCTAACACTTACCATAGCCCTAAACATAGCTATAACCCTACCCATTCCCCTAAACTTAACCCTAAACCCAGTGCTAAACATAACCCTAGCCCAAATCCTAGGCTTAACCCTAACACTAACCCTAGTCTGAATCCCAGCCCTAATTTAGCCCTAACCCTAATCCTCACCCTTCTCTTACTCCTAAGAATAACTCTAATTCTCACCCTAGACGTATCCCTACTTCTAACTATATTCCTTACCATAATCCTAACACTACCCTAAACCTAGCATGAACCCTAACACTTGATCAACCCTAACTGTAAATCTAACCCTGACCCTAAGCCTAAACTTCACTCTAACACTAGCCCTAACCCTGATGCTAATCCAAAATCGAGCCTTAACCCTAGCCCTAGCCCTAAAACAAAATGGAGCCATAGCCTTAACCATAACCCTTAACCTAAACCAAAACCTAACCCTAAACCTAGCACTAACTTTAGCCCTAATTTGAGTCCTAAACTTAACACTAAAACTAACCCTGACCCTGACACTGACCCTAAATATAACCCTTGCTCTAAGCATCACCCTAACAATAACCCTAAAGCTGGCACTAATTGTAACACTAGTTCGTATATTAGCCATAGCGCTAACCCTAGCCCTAACCAGAAACCTAGACTTATTTGAGACTTAACCCTAGTTTTAAACCTAACTCTAATCCAAAACCTAGCCCTAAACCTTACGCTAACCCTAGCCAGAATCCTAACCATAATCCTAGCCTTATCACTAGCTCTAACTCTATCCATTACCCTAAACATCACCATAACCCTAATGGTTACCCTAGGCCTAACCCTAAATTTATTGCTAACCCAAACCTTATACATTAATCTAAACCTAACCTGAATTCTAAACCTAACACTATCATTACCCTAACCATAACCCTAATGATAATTTGAGCCCTAACCCTAAACTCAAACCTAAAACAAACAATGACCATGACCCTGACCCTAATAATTCCACTAGCTTTACCCTAACCCTTACCCTAAACCTAATCCTTACATTAGACCTAGCCAAAACCTAATCCTAAAACTATTCATAACCATAACCCTAGATCTGACATTAGCCCTAGATATAATCCTAGCCCTAACCAGAACAAACCCTAACCCATATTAGCACTAAACATAGCCTTAATCATAACCCTAACCTCAAACCTAGGCCTAACTTAAAACCAACCCTATTTCTAACCTTAGACCTAACTTAGCCCTATCCGTGACCCTAACCCTAACCCTAGCCATAAAACTAAGTCTAACTCTCTCACTAGCCATAAAACTATTTCTAACCCTATCCATTACTGGAAATCTAAACCTAGCCCTAACCCTAGGCCTAACCCAAGCCATTTCCCTAGACCTAGCCCTAACCTTAGATCTTACCTTAACTCTAAATCTAACCCTAATGCAAAGCCTAAGCCTAAACCTAACAATAACCCTAACAATAACCCTAACACTCCTCCTAAAACTAGCCCTACCTCTAGCCCTAGCCCTAATACAAAACCAAGCCATAACCCTAACCCTAACCCTTAACCTAAACCAAAAGCTAACCCTACACCTAGTTCTAACCATAGTCCTAATTATAGTTTTTAGCAGAACTCTAAAACTAACCCTAACCCTGATTCTGATGCTACTACTAACCCTGGCTTTAAATATCTCCCTAAACATAACACTAAACATAACAGTAGACCTAGCCCTAACCCTAACCCTAACCTTAAAACTAGCCCTAATTATAACCCTACTACTTACATTAGCAATAACCCTAACCCTAGCCCTAACTTAACCCAAAACCTATCATAATCTGAGCCCTAAACTGAGCTTTAACCCTAACCTTAACCTTAACCCTAAACCTAGCACTAATAATAACCATAATCTTAGCTCTAACACTAGCTCTAACCCTATCCATTACCCTAACCATAATCCTAACCCTAATGCAAACCCTTGGCCTAAACCTTACCATATCTCTAATCCTAACTCTATTCATTACCCTAAACCTAACTTGAAACCTAAACCTAACTATATCATTGCCCTAATTTTAACCGTATGCTAATTTGAGCCCTAAATTTTAAAACTTAGCGTATTTGAAACACTAATCACGATGCTGACCCAAAAATACCCTTAGCTGTAAACATGACCCTAACCATAAATCTAACACACTACATCTAACCTAACCCTAAAACTATCTTAAACTGTAAAGTGGCACCTGAAATTAGCCCTGGCCTAATCATAGTCAAAAAACTAGCCTCATTCCTAAACTGAATCATAACCCAAGATTTAAGCCCTAAATCTAGCTATAACCCCATGACCCTGACCCTAATAATTTCCCTAGCTGTAACCTAACCCTTAAACTAAACCTAACCATTACATTAGACGTACCAAAAACCTAACCCCATCCCTTACCCTAAACCTAACCATAACCCTAAACCTAACCATAATCTTAAACCTAACCATAACCTTTGCCCTCACCTTAGGCCTAACACTGACAATAAGCCTATCACTTACCCTAATTTAATCCTATCCTCACCTTAAACCTAGTCTTAAGACTAACTCCAACTCTTGCCCTAGCCTTAGCCCTAGTTCTATTCTTAGCCCTACACCATCCCTGGATATAAACCTAACTCTAAATTTTAACCTAACTCTAAATTTAACCATTAACATAATCCTAAACCAAACCCTAACACTAGCCCTGACAATAATGCTAATTCTAAAACTTGCCTTAAACTTACCCCTAGCCTTAAAACAAAACCAAACCATATACTTAACCCTAACCCTTATTCTAGACTAAACCATAAACCTACACCTAGCCCTAACCCTAACTCTAAAAAAAAAAAACCCTGAGCCTGACACTGATCCTAACACTAATCCTAGCTCTAAACATCACCCAAACCTTAAATTAACCCTAACACCAGATATAGCCTTAACCCAAACCCTAAAACTGGTCCTAATCATAACACTAGTTCATACATCAGTCGTTGTCATAACCCTAGCCCTAATCCTAACACAAATCCTACCCCTAATTCTAGTTCTAACCCTAGCTTAAACCCTAATCTTAAAATTAACACTAGCCCTACCCCTAACCCTAACCCTAGCCCTAACCATATCTCTAACCTTATTCCTTACCCTAAGCAAAACTCTAAGCCAAATGCTAACCCTAGTCCTAACCCTAATCCTTAGCCTAACTTTAAACACTAACAGAATTATTAGTCCTAACCCCAGCCTTCATTCTAGTTTTAACCCTAACCCTGACCCTTATTCTGATCCTAAAAGTGACCCTAGGTCTAAACTTGGCCCAAACCCTAAACCAAACCCTAATACTAGCTCTACTGGTAACCCTATACCTATACCTAATATTTACACTACACCTAGACACAAAACTAATCCTAAATATAGCTGTAATTCTAGCGCTAGATATAAACAAGATCCTAGTTCTAGCCCCAACAATAACCCTTAAACTAAACTAAAAACTTACCCTACCCCTAGACCTAACACTAGTCCTAACTCTGGCTCTAAAATAACCATAATTCTATCCGGAACACTGATTCTGACCCTAACATTAATCTATGTCTAAACCTGACCTTTACCCAATACCTAATCTTAACACTAGACCTAGCCATAACCCTAACACTAATACTACCCTAAACATAACGCTAGCCTTAACCCTATTTTAACCCTAATCTTAAACCTAACAATAGTCCTAACCCTAACCATCGTTCTAACCCTAGCCCTAAACCTAACACAAAACCTAGCCATAATACTAGGCCTAACCTTAGCCCTAAGCATAACCCTAACCCTTACCCTAGCCCTAACACTAACCTTAACACTAACCCTTTCCTTAGACCTAACCCTAGCTCAAAGCCAAACCCTTACCCTAAACATTACCCTAGCCCTATCCTAAACCATAGCCCTAACCCTAGATCTTATCCTAACCTTAATCCTAGCTCCAACTTTAGTTTTAACCCTGTCAATTACCCTAAACCTAACATTAACCCTAATTATAACCCTATCCCTAACACGAAACCGAACCCTAAAAATAAAAATATCCCAAGACCTAATCATAAACCTAAACCTCACCATAGCCCTAACCCTAGTTTAAACATTAAGCCTTATACTAAACCTAATCTTAAGCCTAGCCCTAATCCACACCCTAATCCTAACCCTAACCCTAAATCTAACAATATCCATTACCCTAAACCTAACCCTAAGTGTAATGTGAACTGTAGCCATAACCGAAACCCTAAACCAAATCCTAACCATAAACATATCCCTAGACCTAAACGTTAACATAACCCTCGCCCTAGCCCTAACCCTAGCTCAAACACTAACTCTTACCCTAACCTAACCATAACCCTAGCCCTAAACCGAACACTTAGAGTAAACCAAACCCTCGTCCTATTCCTAAACCTAACTCTAATTTCAGAATTAATCCAAACCATAATCTAGACATAACCCTAGTTCTAAATCTGTCCATTATACTAAACATAACCCTAATCTAATTCTGACCTTAACCCTATTGCTAAACCTAACCTATCCATTAGCCTAAACCTTAATTTAAACCTAAACCTAACCCTTTCCATTACCCTAACCATAAGCCTAAACCTAACATTAATCCAAGCCCTAACCCTAAACTTTGACCTAAATCAAATGTTAAATTGACCATAACCTTAATAATACCCCTAACTCTAAACCTGATCCTTACTCTAAACATAGTTCTAACACTAGACCTAGCCATAACCTAACCCTAAAACTATCCTTAATTATAATCCTAGACTTGAGATTAGCCCTAGCCATAGTTTTAGCTCTGAACATAACAGAAACCCTAGCCCTAAACCTAGCCTTAATCCTAACCTAAACTAACCCTAGCACTAATCCTAATTCTAACCATCACCCTAGCCCTAAAGCTAGCTATAACACTAACCATTTCCCTAAACTTAATCCTAACCCCAATGCTAATCCTAAAACTATCCCTACCCTTAGGCCTAACCCTATCATTAACTGTAGGCCTAATCCTAGCCTTAATTTAGCTTTAACCTTAACACTAACCCTAAGCCTAGTTCTAAATCTAAATCTAACTCTCGTCCTAGCCATTTTCCTAGTTCTAACCCTATCCCTTACCATAACACTAACCCTAGCCCTAACCCTAATGCTGGGTCTAACCCTAACTCTAAATCAAACCCTAACCCTAAACTTAAACCTAAACCTAAACCTCACCCTGACACTATCCTAAACCCTAACACTAATTAAAAATCTAGCCCTAACCCTAGCCCTATCCCTAAAACAAAACCGAGCCATTGCCCTAACTTTAACCCTAACCCATAGAAGTTAAGATGAAATGAAACCTTAAAACAATAACTGTTCCTAACAGTGAACCTTGAACTGAAAAGGCCCAAACTGGGAAATATGGTAATGCCAGGTAAAAGATGAATCCTCACTGGTAAATCAAAGAAATTTGAATAAAACTAACCCTATCCCAAACATTAGTTCTAACCCTAGCTCTAACCCTAATCCTGAAACTAAGCCTTTCCTGTTTATAGAGCTTGATCATAAAAGTACCAAACTTGGTGTGCCTTTGAGGAAAGGTAACAGATGAATCCTGCCCAGTATCAAAAGTTCAGGCCAATAATTGGGGAAGGTGTCTCAGTACATGTATATTTCTCCTGTTTTCTCCTGAAGTGCCATGGATAAATTGTTTTTTGATCCTTCAGCTTAAGGTACTTTCACAAGGAACAAACCAGAGCATGCCTACAGCGAAGTGATTGAGTGTGTGAAATTTCATGCAGCTAGCACCAACACTTCTGATTTCTAGCTCCATTTCCATTCACACCTATAGGCCATAATGTAGTGAAAACAAAAAATTCAAGCTGTTCCTGACACTGAACCATTGAACCTTGAAGGCTCATACTTGGGACGCCTACTAAGTTGGTCAAAGATGAATCTTGTACAGTATCAAAGTAATCCAAATTAAAAAAATTTGAAGCTCTTTCAGTACATGTGTATTTTGCTTGCTCCTAAAGCACTCACAGATGAAGATGTTTCTTTCTAATTCAGCTTTGGGGTACAACCACAAGAAACAAATGAGAGGATGTGCCCTGAGAACTGATTGAGTGTGTGACGTTTCAAGCAGAAACCACAAAACATTTTTGAGTCCAGCTCCATTTCCATTCACCCGTATAGGGCAAAATGAAGTGAAACATGAAAATTAAAACTGCTCCTGAGAGCAAACCATTTTACCTAGGAGGCCCAAATATGGGGAGCATACTAAAAATAGGAAAAAGATAAAATCCTGCCCAGTATCCAAAAAGTTTAAAAAAACTGAGTCTAACCCTAACACTAGTTTTAACACTTGCCCTAACTCTAATCATAACCCTAAGTCTAACCTCTTAAGAGAACCTTTGATCATAAATTTTAAAACTTTGGGAGACTAGTGGGGAAAGCTTAGAGATGAATCCGGCACAGTATCAAAGAAATCTGACCAAATAATTGGGGGAGGTATTTCAGTACATGCATATTGCACTGTTTCCTCCTAATGTACTCTTGGATAAAGTTGTTTTACATGCTTCAGCTTATGGCTACTTTTACAAGGAAGAAACCAGAGAGTGCCCACAGACAACTGATTGAGTATGTGAAGTTTGAACCAGCTAGCACCAACCCTCTGATTTCCAGCTCCATTCTCATTTACCCATATAGGTTAAAATGAAGTGACATTAAAAACAAACTATTCCCAACAGAGAACCATTGAACATAGAAGGCCCCAAACTGGGGCACATAGTAAGGCTAGGTAAAAGATAAATCTTCCCAGTATCAAATAAATTTGAACAAAACAAACTCTAACCCTAACACTAGCTATAATGCTAGCCCTAACCCTAACCTTAACACTAACCCTTACCTGTTTAGAGAACTATTGTTCCTAGAATTGCCAACCTTGGGGAGCCTAGTGGAGCAAGCTAAATGTTGAATACTGTGGAGTATCAAAGAAATCTGATCAAATTGTTTGGAGACTTATTTCAATACATACATATTTCTCTGTTTTTTCCTTAAGGGTCTCAGATACAGTTTCTTTTGCATGCTTCATCTTTGGCCTACCTTCAAAAGAAAGAAACCAGAGTGCCCACAGATAACTGATTGTGTGAAGTTTCAAGCACCTCCTGTCAACCCTGCTTGATTTCCAGCTCAATTTTCATTCACATCAATAAGCCACAATGAACAGAAACCTTAAAATACAAAATGTTCCTGACAGTGAACCATTGAACCGAGAAATCCCAAACCTGTGGAGCATAGTAAGGGTAAGTAAAAGATGAATCCTGCCCAGCATCATAGAAATTTGAAGAAAACTAGGGCTGCATGGGTGCTTTCAGCACAGATGGAAGTCTTGGCTGTGTAGTTTCTCTGGGCAAAGACAGCAGTCTCAGCCACACAGGCGCTCTTTGCACAGATGAAAAGCAGCATAGAACACAGAGGTTTTGCTTGCAGATCACCAGACAGAGTTCTGGATACAGCACAAGGTCACTCCAGAACAACCCACCTCACCAAACACCATATATGGGTAATAGATGGAATTTATCTTGTGAAACCTTACTTGATATCTAACCATGGGCGTGGCTACCAGCTCAGTTCTGCAGCTTATCATGTACCAGGTTTCCAACTCCCCTACCTCCAGCTGTGATAACTCAAGATTTTTCTCACAAGATTTTGGGGGGCATAGCTATCAATGTGGAACAGCAATTGTACAGGCACCTGGTTTCCAATTCAGAGATAAGAGTAGAGAGGCTTCAGGTAGAAGCTCAAGCCCTCTCAACCTGGCTACCTCCACCACCCTGAGCACAGAAACTCAAGATGGGAATTGACAACTCCACCTACTGCAAGAAAATAAAACAGAATTCGGACAGACTTTTTTTTTCTTTCTTACTTTCTTTTCTTGCTCTTCTCATTCATTCTCCTCTACCCTTCCCTCTCTAGTCCTCACAACCTCAACATATGTGAATCCAAGAACTTTCCATCAAATTGGACTTAAAGAACTGAATCACTAGAATAGTATAATATAGAGGAATTGCATAGGCCCCACATCACCACCTCTTTATTTGCTCTTATTTTATTTCTCCCTCTCTTTCTTTCTTCCCTTATTATTTTTTCTTCTTTTTTCTTTCTCCCTCTATCCCACTTTCAGCCTCCTAATTTTTACTATTTATACATAGGGTAATTTTTATAAATACAGATAAGGAATTTCAATTTATACCTTCTTCCATAAATTCCCCGTGTCTATTCCTTAGAGTTCTCCTCCAAAGTTTCTAAGTTAGATTAATCACATACCCTCACTTCTTTTTCTCCTGACCCTCAGTTCTCTATACACCAACAGAAAAGGTATGCCTTTTATGAAACTAATGACTATATTTTAAATAATAATTAAAGCCAACATCTGTAGACATAGAGTCTAAATATAAATGTGTTTATAATGGTGAGGCTTAGGCTTCGGGTTAGGGTTAATTTAGTTAGGTTTTGATCTATGGCTAGGGCTAGGGCTAAGGATAGGGCAAGGGTTAGGAATAGGGTTTAGGTTAGGTTTAGTATTATGGTAAGGGATAGGGTTAGAACTAGTGATAGGGTTAGTATGATAGTTAGAGTTAGTCTTAGGGCTAGGGTTAGGGTTTGGGTTTGGGTTAGTGATACAGCTAAATTAGGGCTAGTGTTAGTGTTAGGTTTAGGCCTTGGGTTATGGTTAGAGTTAGGATTATGTTTAGGGTAAGGTATTGGGTTATAGACAGGTTGAGGGCTAGGACATGGTTTAGTATTAGAGTTAGGTCTAG
Source organism: Callospermophilus lateralis (assembly GCF_048772815.1). Lineage (NCBI taxonomy): Eukaryota > Metazoa > Chordata > Mammalia > Rodentia > Sciuridae > Callospermophilus > Callospermophilus lateralis. The sequence continues at coordinate 24,119,151 of NC_135322.1, read as the reverse complement.
GGTTAAGTTTATGGTGATGATTAAAGGTAGGTTTAGGGCAAGGATGAGGGCTAATGTTTGTGTTAGGATTACGGGTAGAATTAGGGCTAGGGCTAATGTCAAGTCTAGGGTTACAGTTAGGGATAGATTTAGTGTTAGGTTTATGACTTGGTCTAGTGTAGGGGTTAGGTTTACACTAAGGGTCAGTTTTAGAGCTAGGGTTATTATTAGGGTCAGGATCAAGGTGAGAGTTTGGGTTAGGTTAAGGTTTAGGTTTAGGGCTTGTATTATCATTAGGTTTAGGTTTAAGTTAATGAAAACGTTAGGGTTATGTATGGTTTAGTGTAATGGTACGGTTTAGTGTAATGGATAGGGTTAAGGATAGGCCTAGGGTCAGCATAAGTGTTGGTTATCATTACGGTAATCGATAGAATTAGACCTAAGATTAGGGGTAGGGTTCTATATAGGATTAGGGCTTTTATTTGGGTTAGCGTAAGGTTTACATTTAGGGTTCAGTATAGGGTAATTGGCTGGGGATGTGGCTCAAGAAGTAGCGTGCTCGCCTGACATGAACGGGGTGCAGGGTTTGATCCTCAGCACCACATACTAATGAAATAAAGACGCAGTGTCCAAAAAAAATTAAAATAAATATTAAAAAAACATAGGTTTAAGACTCGGATTAAGGCTAGGTCTGGGTGAGGTTAGAGCTAGTTTTAAGGCTGCGGCTAATGCACAAAGTAGCGTTATGATTAGAGATAGCAATAGGATCAGTGTTAGGGCTACGTCTAGTATCAGGGTTAAGTTTACGGTTTCGATGATGTTTACAGCTAGGTTTAATGTTAGGTTCAGATTAGTTTTCAGGTCAGAGTTAGGACTAGAATTAGAGATAGGATTAGGGCAAGTTGTAGGGTTAGGGTTTGGGTTAGGTTAACTGTTAGGGTTAGGGTTATGATTAAGTTTTGTTTTAGGGCTGGGGTAGAGTTAGGGCTAGTTTTAGGACTAATGGTAGGATTAGGGCTAGTGTTAGTGTGAGGTTTAGGCTTAGGTTTAGGGTTAGGTTTAGATCTAGGCTTTGAGCTAGGGGTAAGGATAGGGCTAGGATTAGGGCTAAGTTTAGGCCTAGGTATAGGGTGATGGTAAGGGATAGGGTTAGAACTAGGTATAAGGCTAGGGCGAGAGTTTTAGTTAGTCTTAGGGTTAGGGTTAGGGTTGGATTAGGGATAGGACTAAATTAGGGCTTGGATGAGGACTAGGATTAGAGTTAGGGTTAGGCCTAGGTTTAGGGCTAGAATTAGTGTTAGGGTTATTGTTAGGGTTAGGTTAGGTTAAGGGATGGGATTATAGCTGCTTTTAGGACTAGGGTGAGGATTAGAATTAGAGTTATTTTTAGGGTTAAGTTTATGATTAAGGCAAGGTTTATGGCTAGGGTGTGGGCTGTTGTTTGTGTTAGGATTACGACTAGGATTAGAGCTAGGGCTTATGTCAGGTCTAGGGTTACAGTTCGGGAGAGTATTAGGGTTAGGTTTGTAGCTAGGTCTATTGTAAGGGTCAGGTTTCTTGTTAGGGTCAGTATTAGCACTATGGGTATTATTAGGGTCAGAGTCAGGGTTAGGGTTTTTTTAGATTAAGGTTTAGGGTTAAGGCTCAAGTTATCATTATGGTTAGGGATAGGTTAATAATAGTTTTAGGTTTGGAGTTCAGGTTAGTTGTATGGTAATGGGTAGGGTTAAGGTTAGGGATAGGATTAGGGTTCGGCCTAGGGTTAGCAGAAGTGTTAGGGTTATCATTAGAATAATTGATAAGGTTATAGCTAGTTATAGGGCTAGTGTTATGCTTAGGATTAGGTCTAGGGTTTGGCTTAGTTTTAGGGTTAGGGCTAAGGTTAAGGTTATGGTTAGCTTTAGGGTTAAAGCTAGGGTAGAGCTTGGGTTAGGGCTAGGTTTTGCAATAGGTTAGGGCTATGGCAAATGTAAGAACTTTGATATGAATAGGGCTAGTTTTAGGGTTAATGTTAGAGCTAAGTATAGTTTTAGTGTTAAGTTTAGGGTTTGGATGATGTTTAGAGCTAGGGTTAGTGTTACTGACAGGGTTAGTGTTCAGTTTGGCATTATGGTTAATGTGAATGCCAGAATTAGTACTAGGGTTAAATATAGGGGAAGGGTTAGTGTTTGGCTTTAGGTTAAGGTTTATTATTAGCGTTAGGACTAGGTTTTTCCTCAGGTCTAGGGCTAGAGTTATGGAGAGATTAGGATTAGTTTTAGATCTAAGGCTAGTGTTAGGGTTAGGTTTAGGAATAAGGTTACCCAGTAGTGCTAGTATTAGAGTTGGGTTTAGGTTTAGATTTAGGTTTAGACCTATGATTAGTGTTAGGGTCAGAATAAGGGTGAGGGTTAGGGTTAGTGTTTGGGTTATGGTTAGAGATAGAATGAAAACTAGCGTTAGGACTAGTAATAGAGTTAGGGTTTTGGTTAGGTTAAGGATTAGGATTAGGATTAGCATTAGATTTAAGGTTTGGCATAGGTTAAGGAATAGGCTAGAGCTAAGTTTAGGGCTAGAGTTAGGTTAAAACTAGGTTTAGGGGTTTGATTTGGGATAGTTTTGTGTTAGGGTTATGGGTAGGGTTAGAGCAATGGATAATGTAAGAACTTGGGGTTTTAGAGTTAGTTTTAGGGTTATGGTTAGGAGTTAAACCTCTAGTGTTAGGATTAGGTTTAAAGTTAGGGTGAAATTCAGAGCTAGTGTTAGTGTTATGTTAATAGTCAGGATCAGGTTGAGTTTTAAGGTTATGGTTAGAACTTGAATTAAGTCTAGGGTTACTGAAAGTGTTCTGTTTAAGGTTAGGGTGGTGTTTAGAGGTAGAGTGAGTGTTAGGATATGAGTCAGATTAGGGTTAGTATTAACGTTAAGATTTAAACTCGAATTAGGACTAGGTTTAGGTCTAGGTGTAGTGTTAATGTGTGTTTTAAGTTAAGGGTTAGGGTTAGGACTATTGTTATGTTTTGTTTTACTGCAAGGGTTAGTGTTAGCTCTAGTTTTATGATTAGCCTTAGGGCTAGGGCTAGTGTTAATGCTAGGCTTAGGCTTAGGGTTAGTGTTAGATTTAGAGTTAGGGTTAGATCTAGGATTAAGACTAGGAATTAGGAATAGGTAATGGTTATGTGTAGTTTAGGGCAAGGGTTAGGGCTAGGGTTAGGATTATAGTAATGGATAGGTTTAGAAGGGATAGGGCTATTGTGAGAGTTAGAGTTAGTCTTAGGGCTAGAATTAGGGTTAGAGTTAAAGATAGGGTTAAATTAGGGCTAGAATTAGGGCTAGGGTTAGTGTTCACCTTAGGCCTAGCATTAGGGTTAGGGTTAGGGTTAAGTTTAGGGTAAGGAATGGCATTAAATGTAGGTTTAAAGATACATTGAGGGTTAGAATTAGGGTTAGGGCTATTGTTTGGGTTAGGGATATGATGAAGGCTAGGTTTGGGGCTAGGATGAGGGCTATGGTTTATTTTAGGGTTACGGCTAGGATTGGGGCTAGGGCTAATATCAGATCTAGGGTTATGGTTAAAGATAGTTTTAGGGTTAGGTTTATATCTACATGTATTGTAAGGGTTAGGTTTAGGGTTAGGGTCAGGTTTAGAGCTAGGGGTATTATTAGGGTCAAGGTCTGGGTTAGAAGTTTGGGATAGGTTAAGGTTTAAAGTTAGGGCTTGAATTAGCACTATGATTAGTGTTAGTGTAATCATAGGGTGAGGTTTAGGGTTTAGGTTTTGTTTAGAATAATGCATATGTTTAGGTTTAGGGATAGGGTTAGTTTTACCCTAGGTTTATGTTTATGGCAATGGACAGGGTTAGAGCTAGTGTTAGGGCTAGGGTTATGGTTTTGATTAGGGCTAGGGTTAGCATTAATGTTAGGGTTAAAACTAAAGTTAAGACTTGGATTAGGGCTAGTTTTGGGGTTTAGTGCGGGGTTAGGGGTAAGGCTAATGTAAGTACCAGGGTTACAATTAGGGTTAAATTTAGGCTTAGGGTTAGGTTTAGGGTTAGGGTTAAGGTGATGTTTTGACTAGGGTGAGTATTATGATCAGAGTCAGGGTAAGTGTTTGTTCTAGTTTTCAGCTTAGAACTAGAATGAGTGCTAAGGTTAGGTTTAGGGTTAGGGTTTGGTTTAGGTTAAGGGTTAGGGTTAGGGCTATGACTGAGTTTTGTTTTAGGGCTAGGGTTAAAGTTAAATTTAGAGTTAGGGTTAGGTTTAGTATTAAGATAAGGGTTAGGGTTTGATTTAGAGTTAAAATTAGATCTAGGTTGGGGCTAGAGCTAATGATAGGGCTAGGGTTGGGGCTAGGGTTATGATTCCAGTAAGGGATAGGGTTAGAACTAGGGATGGAGCTAGGGTGAGATTTAGAGTTTGTCATAGGGCTAGGATTAGGACTAGGGTTAGGAATAGGACTAAGTTAGGGCAAAGATTAGGGCTAGGGTTAGTTTTGGGGTTAGGCCTAAAGTTAGGTTTAGGGTTAGGATTAAGGCTAGGTTTAGGGCTAGGATAAGGGCCAGGGTGTTTGTAAGGTTTAGGTCTAGTATTAGGGCTGTGAATAATGTCAGGTCTAAGCTTATGTTTGAGGAAGTTTTAGGATTAGTGTTATTGCTAGGTCTAGTGTAAGGGTTAGGTTTATTGTAAAAGTCAGCTTTAGATCTAGGACATTTATTAGGATCAGGGTCAGTGTTAGAATTTGGTTGAGGTTAGGGATTAGGGATAAGGCTTGAATTAGCATTAGGGTGTGGATTAGGGTAATGATAGGGTTTTGTTTAGAGTTTACATTAGGTTTACATTGATAGGGTTAGGCTTAGTGATAGGGTTAAGTTTAGGCCTAGGGTTTGCATTAGGGTAAGGGTTAGGGTTAGTATAATAAATAGGATTAGAGCTAAGTTTAGGGCTACGTTTATGGTTATGAATAGGTCTTGAATTAGGGTTAGGGTTAGGATTAAAATGAGTGTTAGGCTTAGTTTTATGTTTAGTGTAAGGTTTAGGTTTTGAGCTAGGTTTAGGGCTAGGGAGAGGGTTAGGTTTAGGGTTACTTTAAGGGATAAGATTATACTACTCATAGGGTTAGGTTTAGGATTAGGTCTAGGGACATAATGAGGGATAGGGTTAGATTTAGTGTAATGTATATAATTAGATGTAGATTTAGGGCTATGTTTAACCTTAGAATGAGTTTTAGGCTTAGAGACAGAGCTATTGTTGGGATTCAGTTTATAGTAAGGTTTAGAGTTTGAGATAGGTTTAGGGTCTATGGTAAGTGTGAGGTTTAAAGTTAGGTTTAGGGTTAGTTTTCCAGTTAGATTTAGGTTTAGCATTAAGCCTAGGATTATCAATAAACTTAGGTTTGGTTTAGAGTAATGGGTAGGTTTAGAGCTAAGTTTAGGGCTAGGGTTAAGGTTTCGATTAGGGCTAGGGTTAGGGTTAGATTGAGGGATAGGTGTAGGTTTATGTTTAGAGTAATGTTTAGGCTTTGAGCTAGGATTAGGACTAAGCCGAAGTTTAGGTTAGGGTTAGGGCTAGGGTTACGGCTATGGTTAAGGCTTGATTTCGGCCTAGGATTAGCTCTAGGTTTTGTGTTAGGTTTAGGCCTAGGGTTAGGGATATGCATAATGTAAGAGGTAGGGTTATGTTGAGGGCTAGTTGTAGGGTTAAGGTTATGGCTAAGTCTAGTGTTAGGTTTATATTTTCGGGTAGATTCAGATTTAGAGATGAGTTTACTCTAATGGCATGGTCAGTGTTTGGGTTAGAGTTAGTGTTGTGGTTACAGCCAGAACCAGAACTTGGTTTAGGTCTAGGGGTAGGGTTAGTGTTTGATTTAGGTTAAGGATTATTGTTAGGGGTAGGGCTAGGTTTATGTTTATGTCTAGTGGTAGAGTTAAGGCTAGATTTAGGATTTGGTTTCGGTCTTCACTAGTTTTAGGGTTTGGTCTAGGGTTAGGGTCAGTTTTAGACGTAGGGTTAGTGTTAGGGTCAGAATAAGGGTCAGGGTTAGTGTTAGGGTTTGGGTTAGGGTTAAAGGTAAAATGAGGGCTAGAGTTAGGATTATTAATAGGGTTAGGGTTTTGGTTAGCCTAAGGATTAGAAATAGATCTAGGGTTACCATTAGGGTTAGGGTTTTTCTTAGATTAAGGGACAGGCTTAGAGCTATGGGTAATGCTAGATTTAGGGTTATGGTTAGGGTTAAATATAGGTTTAGAGCTTGGATAAAGGCTAGTTTTTGTGGTAGGGTTAGGGCTAGATTTGGGCATTGGCTAATGTAATTGCCAGGGTTACAATTAGGGTTAGTTTTAGGGTTAGGGTTAGGGGTTGGTCTAGTGTTAGGTTTAGGTTTAAGGTTAGGGTAATATTTAGAGCTAGTGTTATTGTTAGGATATGAGCCATAATCAGGGTTAATTTTAGGGTTAGGGTTAGGACTCAAATAAGGGCTAGGGTTACTCTTAGTGTTTCGTTTAAGGTGAGGGCTGTGTTTAGAGCTAGGGTGACTCTTAGGATATCAGTCAGGGTCAGGGTTAGATTTAAGGTTAGGGTTATGACTTCAATTAGGGCTAGGGTTACTGTTATGATTTGGTTAAAGTTTAGGGTGGTCTTTAGAGCTAGGAGCAGTGTTATAAAAGGAGTCAGGGTCAGGGTAAGTTTTAAGGTTAGGGTTAGGACTTGAATTAGGGCTAGGTTTAGGTCCAGGTGTAGTGTTAGGGTTTGGTTTATGTTAAGGTTTAGGGTTAGGGGTGTTGATCAGTTTTGTTTTAGTCCTAGGTTTAGGATTTGGGATAGTTATAAGATTAGCATTAGGGTTAGGGCTAGTGTTAGTGTTAGGCTTAGGCTTTGGATTAGGGTTAGATTTGGATTTAGCGTTAGATCTAGGATTAGGGCTAGGTCTAACTATAGGGCAAGGGTTAGGGCTAGGGTTATAGTTATGGTAACAGATATGGTTAGAACTAGGGTTAGGGCTAGAGTGAGAGTTAGACTTATTCTTAGGCCTAGGGTTTTTGTTAATTTCAGGGATAGGACTAAGTTAGGGCTAGGATTTAGGCTAGAGTTAGTATTTACCTTAGGCCTAGTGTTAGGGTTAGGTTTATAGTTAATTTTAGGGTATGCTATGGTGTTATAGCTAGGTTTCTCTGTTAAAGCTAGGGTGAGGGTTAGAATAAGAATTAGGGCTAGGGTTAGGGTTAGGGATAGTGTTAGTGTTAGGGTTATGTTTAAGGCTAGATTTAGGGCTAGGATGAGGGCTAGGTTTTTTTGTAGGATTAGATCTAGAATTTGGTCTAGGGCTAATGTCAGGTCTAGTGTTACAGTTTGGGGGTAGATTTAGGGTTAGATTGTGTCTAGCTCTAGTGTAAGTGTTAGGCTTTGGATAAGGGTCAGGTTTAGAGCCATGTATATTTTTAGGTTCAGGATCAGGTTTAGGATTTGTTTTAAGTTAAGGTTTAGGGATAGGGCTCAAATGAGCACTAGGGTTAGAGTTAGGGTAATTGATCAGGTTAGGTTTAGGTTTTATGGTAGGTTTAGGGCAATGGAGAGTTTAAGGGTTAGCAAAAGGGTTAGGGTTATGCCTAGAGTTAGCATTAGGATTAGGATTGTGAGCATTTTTTCATGTACTTGTTGATTGTTTGTATGTCCTCTTCTGAGAAGTGTCTGTTTAGGTCCTTGGCCCATTTATTGATTGGGTTATTTGTTTTCTTATTGTTTATTTTTTTTTGAATTCTTTGTATACTCTGGATATTAGGGCTCTATCTGAAGTGTGAGGAGTAAAAATTTGTTCCCAGGATGTAGGCTCCCTATTTACCTCTCTTATTGTTTCCTTTGCTGAGAAAAAAACTCTGCTGAGTGAGTCCCATTTGTTGATTCTTGTTTTTAACTCTTGTGCTATGGGTGTCCTATTAAGGAATTTGGAGCCGGACCCCACAGTATGTAGATTGGAGCCAACTTTTTCTTCTATCAGATGCAGATTCTCTGTTTTGATATCAAACTCCTTGATGCATTTTTAGTTAATTTTTGTACATGGCAAGAGAAAAGGATTCAGATTCATTTTGTTACATATAGATTTCCAGTTTTCCCAGTACCATTTGTTGAAAATGCTATCCTTCCTCCATTGCATGATTTTAGCCCCTTTGTAAAAAATAAGATAGTTGTAATTTTGTGAATTGGTCTCTGTTTCCTCTATTCTGTACCATTGGTCCACCCTCCTGTTTTGGTACCAGTACCATGCTGTTTTTGTTATTATTGCTCTGTAGTATAGTTATCTCTAGAAGTCATGGAAATGCAAATCAAAACCACCCTACGATACCATCTCACTCCAGTAAGATTGGCAGCCATTATGAAGTCAAACAACAAGTGTTGACGAGGATGTGAGAAAAATGATACACTAGTACATTGCTGGTGGGACTGAAAATTGGTGCGGCCAATTTGGAAAGAACTATGGAGATTCCTTGGAATGCTGGGAATGGAACCACCATTTGACCCAGCTATTCACCTTCTCAGACTATTCCCTAAAGACCTTAAAAGAGCATACTATAGGGATACTGCTACATCGATGTTCATAGCAGCACAATTCACAATAGCTAGTCTGTAGAACCAACCTAGATGCCCTTCAATAGATGAATGGATAAAAAAAATGTGGCATTTATACACAATGGAGTATTACTCAGCTCTAAAAAATGACAAAATCATGGTATTTGCAGGGAAACGGATGGCACTAGAGCAGATTATGCTAAGTGAAGCTAGCCAATCCCTAAAAAACAAATGCCAAATGTCTTCTTTGATATAAGGAGAGCAACTAAGAACAGAGCAGGGAGGAAGAGCATGAGAAGAAGATTAACATTAAACAGGGACAAGAGGTGGATGGGAAAGGGAGAGGGGAGAAATTGCATGGAAATGGAAGGAGACCCTCATGGTTATACAAAATTACATATAAGAGGAAGTGAGGGGAAAGGGAAAAAAACAAGAGAGAGAAATGAATTACAGTAGATTGGGTAGAGAGAAAAGATGGGAGTGGAGGGGAGGGGAAGAGGGATAGTAGAGCATAGAAAAGGCAACAGAATACAACAGACACTAGTATGGCAGTATGTAAAAACGTGGATGTGTAACTGATGTGATTCTGCAATCTGTATGGGGGAAAAATGGGAGTTCATAACTCACTTGAATCAAATGCATGAAATATGATATTTCAAGAGATATGCATTGTTTTGAACAACTAATAATAATTAAAAAAATAAAATAACTTAATGGCGAAAAAATGGATTAGGATTATCATAAGGATAATATATAGGTTTAGAGCTATGGTTAGGGCTATGGTTAGGTTAGGATTAGTGCTACAGTTAGATTAGGTTTTGAGTTAGGGCTTGTAAACCTAGCTTAGGGTAGGTTTAGGGATATATTTAGGGTAAAGGTTAGGTTTTGAGTTAGGGTTATGTCTAGGACGAGGGTTAGGTTTAGTGTTATGATCAAGGTTAGGTTTAGGGTTAGGGCTAGGGTTTTCATTAGGTTTAGGATTAGGTTTAGGGTAATAGAATGGGTTAGATGTAAGGTAGCTTTATGGTTAAGGTTAGGTTTAGGTTTAAGTTTAGTTTTAGGGCTAGATTTACTGTTGGTTTTAGGGTAAGTGTTAGGGTTTGAGTTAGGGTTAAGGCTATGGCAAGGTTTAGACTCAGGGTTAGGTCTATGGTTAGGTTTATGGTTTTGGATAGGGTTCCAGTTTGGGTTAGCGATAGGGTTATCATTAGGGTTATGGTTAGAGTTAGGGTAATGGCTAGGGTTAGAGCTAGTGTTAGGTCTAGGGTTAAATTTAGGATTCATTCTTTGGTTAGGGTTATGGTTAGGAATAGTGTTAGGGTTATGTTTAGGCTAAGGGTTAGTCTTTGAGCTAGGGATAGGACTAAGGTGAGGGTTAGGGTTAGGGTTAGGAACAGGGTTAGGGTTAGGGTGAGGTTATGCTTAGGGTAGGTTTAGGCCTCAATTAGGGTTAAGTTTGGGGTTAGGTTTAGGACTAGGGTTAGTGCTATGTGTAATGTAAGATCTAGGGTTCTGATTCGAGCAAGTTCTAGGGTTAGGGTTACGGCTAGGTCTAGTGTTAGGTTTAGGTTTTTGGTTAGTATCAGGTTTAGAGCTAGGTTTAATGTTAGTATCAGGGCCAGTATTCAGGTTAAAGTTAAGGTTAGGGTGAAACCAGAATAGGACTTGGGTTAGGTCTAGTGGTAGGGTTAGTGTTTGGTTTAGGATAATGGTTATTGTTAGGGCTGGGACTAAGTTTTTGTTTAGCTCAATGGCTAGAGCTATAGCTAGATTTAGGATTAGGTTTAGGTCTAGGGTTAGTGTTAGGGTTAGTTTTGGGTATAAGGTACTGGTAGGGCTAGTTTCAGGTTTCAATTTTGCTTCAGGGTCAGGTTTAGACCTATAATTTGTGCTAGGGTCAGAATAAGGGAGAAGGTTAGGGTGAGGTTTTGGGTTGGGGTTAGATCTAGAATGAGGGCTAGTGTTAGGACTAGTAATAGGGTTATCGTTTGGGTTTGGCTAAGGATTGGGATTAGTACTAGAGTTAGCATTATGAATAGGGTTTGGCTTAGGGTAATCAATAGGAATAGAGCTAGGGTTAGTTCTAAGATTAGGTTTAGGTTTAGGGCTAGTTTTAGGGTTAGGGTTAGGGTTTGGCTAAGGCCAATGTAAAAACTAGGGTTATTATTAGGGTTAGATTTAGGGTTAAAGTTTTTGCTAGGTCTATTGTTAGCATTAGGTTAGGGTTAGGGTGATATTTAGAGCTAGGGTTTATGTTTGAATATGAGTCAGGGTGAGGGTTAGTTTTGGGTCTAGGACACGAATTAGAGCTCAGGTTATGGCTAGTTATGGGTTAGGGTTAGGTTTAGGTTAAGTTTAGAGTTAGAGCAATGGTTCAGTTTTGTTTTAGGGCTAGGGCTTGGATTACGGTTAGTTTTAAGATTAGCAATAATGTTACAGCTAGTTGTAGAATGAGGTTTAGGCTTAAGATTAGGGTTAGATTTAGAGTTATGTTTAGATCTAGGGTTAGGGCTATGGCTAGAGTTAGGGCTCGGGTTAGGGCAATTGTGAGGATTATGGTAACGAATAGGTTATAAATAGAAATAGGGCTAGGGTGTGAGTTCGAGTTAGTCTTAGGGCTAGGGTCAGGGATAGGGTTAGGGTTCAAATTGGGCTAGGATTAGAGCTACGATTGGTGTTAGGGTTAGGCCTATGGTTAGGGCTAGGGTTAGGGTTAGTTTCATGGGAAGGGATGGGGTTATATAGCTAGGTTTAGTTCTAGGGCAAGGTTTATATTTAGGGATAGTGCTAGGGTGAGGGTGAGGGTTAGGATTAAGTCTAGGTTCAGGGCTAGGATGAGGGCTAGGGTTTTTGTTAGGGTTATGGCTAGGATTAGGGCTAGGGATAATGTCAGGTCTAGGGTTATGTTTAGGGATAGCGTTAGGCATTGGTTTATGGCTAGGTATAGTGTAAGGTTTAGGTTTAGAGTAGGGGTCAGGTAGAGAGCTAGGTTTTTATTAGGGTCAGAGTCTGGGTTAGGGTTTGGTTTGGGTTAAGGTTTAAGGTTTGGGCTCAAATTAGCATTAGAGTTAATGTTAGGGTTAGAGTGATGGATGGAGTTAGGTTTACAGTTCACATTAGGTTTAGAGTAATGTATAAGTTTAGTGTTAGGGATAGGGTTAGGGTTAGGCCAATGGTTAGCATTTGGTTAAGGCTTATGTTTAGAGTAATAGATAGGTTTAGTGCTAGTGTTAGGGCTTAGGTCAATGTTAGGATTAGGGCTAGGGTTTCGGTTACTCCTAGGATTAGTGTTAGGGTTCGGTTTAGGGTGTTAGGGTTTGTGCTAGGGTTAGGGCTAGAGTGAGAGATAGGGTTAGAATCATGGCTACAGTAAGGGTTAGAGTGAGGGTTAGGGCTAGGGATATGTTAGCATTAGGGTTAGGGTTATGTTTAAGGTAATGAATAAAGTTAGAGCTAGAATTTGGGCTAGAACAAGCATTAGGTTTAGCGTTTGTGCTAGGATTAGTGTTAAGGTTATGCTCAGGTCTAAGTTTAATTCTTAAATTAGGGCTAGGTTTTGCGTGAGGTTTATGGCTGGTGTTAGGGATATGGGTAATGTAAGAGCTAGGGTTATGGTTATGGCTAGTTTTGGGGGGTTAGAGTTATAAATATGTCTGGTGTTAGGTTTAAGTTTTGGGTTAGGATAAGGTTTAGAGCTCGTGTTTGTGTTAAGGTAAACGTCAGTGTTCTGGTTAACATTGGATTAATGGTTAGGGGCAGAATTACAACTAGAGTTAGATCTAGGGGTAGGGTTATTTTAGGGCTAGGGCTGGGTTTTTGTTTAGGAGTAGGCTTAGAGTTAAGGCTATATTTAGGATTAAGTTTAGGTCTAGTGCTAGTGTTACGGTTACGTTTATGTATAGGTTTACTGGTAGGGCTAGTGTTAGGTTTCTTTTTAGTGTTAAGGTCAGGCTTTGACCTAGGGTTAGTGTTAGGGTCAGAATAAGGGTAAGGGTTAGGCTTCGGCCTTGGGTTAGGGTTAGAGATAGATAGCTAGGGTTAAGACTAGTAATAGAGTTAGGGTTTTGGTTAAGCTAAGGATTAGGGTTAGAACTAGGGTAGCATTAGAATGAGAGTTTGACTTAGGGTAAGGAATAGGTTTAGAGCTAGGGTTTGGTTAGAGTTAGGGTTATGGTTAGAGTTAGGGTTAAATCTAGGGTTGAGGCTCAGATTAGCGCTAAGTTTTGTGTTAGGGTTAAAGCTATGGCTAATGTAAGAACTAGCTTAAGATTTAGGGATAGTTTTAGTGTTAGGATTAGGGCTAGGTGTAGTTTTTGAGTTAGGTTTAGGGTTAGGGTGATGTTTAGAGGTAGGGTTAGTTTTAAGGTCAGAGTCAGAGTCAGTATTAGTTGTAGGGATAGGGTTAGGAATAGGTATAGCATTAGGATTTTGTTTAGATTAAGGGTTAGGATTAGGGCAATAGCTCAGTTTTGTTTGTGGGCTATGGCTACGGTTAGGGCTAGTTTTCAAATTAGAATTAGGGTTAGGGATAGTGTTAGGGTGAGGTTTATGTTTAAAGATAGGGTTGGATTTAGAGTTAGGGTTGGTTCTCGGTTTAGGAATATGGCAGGGTTAGGACTAAGGTTAGGGCTAGTGTTAGGGTTAGGCAATAGATAAGGTTGAAACTAGAAATAGGTCTAGGGCTAGATTTAGGGTTAGTCTTAGGTCTAGGGTTAGCATTAGGGTTTCAGTTAGCAGTAAATTAGGCCTTGGATTAGAGCTATGGTTAGTTTTAGGATGAGGCCTAGGGTTATATCTAGGGTTAGTATTAGTGATAGTGTTAGGGTTAGGGTTAGGGTTAGGAGAAAGGATGTGGTTATATGTAGGTTCAGAACTAGGGCAAGTGTTGAAATTAGGGTTTGGGCTAGGGTTAGGTTCGGGTTAAGATTAAGGCTAGGTTTAGGGCTAGGATGAGGGCTCGGGTTTATATTCGATTTAAGGCAAGCATTAGGTATAGTGCTAATGTGAGGCCTAGGGTTATGGTTATGGATACGGTTACGGTTAGTTTTATGGCTAGGTGTAGTTTAAGGGTTATGTTTAGGGTAAGGGTCATGTTTAGAGCCAGGTGTGTTATTAGAGTCAGTGTCTTGTTCAGATTTGGGTTAGGTTTGGGTTTAGTTTTAGGGCTCGAATTAGCATTAGTGTTAGGGGTTAGAGTAATTCATAGGTTTAGGTAAGGATAAGGTTAGTGTTAGCGACAGATTTAGGGTTAGGCCTAAATGGATAGGGTTAGATTTAGGTTTAGGACTAGGGTTAGTGTTAGGTTTAGCGTAACTGTTAAGGTTTGAGCTAGAATTAAGATTACAGCAAGGGTTAGATTTACAGTTAGTTCTAGGGTTAGGTTTACAGTTAGGGTCAGTGTAGGTTTAGGGTTAGGAGAGGTTTAAGTTCATAGTTAGGCTTAGAGTAGGTTTAGAGTTAGGGCTAGTGTTATCAGGATGTTTATAGTTAGAATTATTTTAATGAGTGGGGTTAGAGCTAGGTTTAGAGCTGTGTTTGGTTTAGGCTTATGTTTAGGGTAATAGATAGGTTTATGGATAGGGTTATGGTTAGGATTAAGGCTAGGGTTAGGTTTAGGGTTAGGCCTAGGGTTAGTGTTAGGATACGATTTAGGGTAAGTTTTAGGGTTTGAGCTATGATTAGGGCTAGGGTGACCATTAGATTTAGTGTCAGGTCTTCGTTTAGGATTAGGGTTAAGTTTAAGGCTAGGGTTAGCATTAGGGGTAGGGTTATGTTTAGGGTAATAGGGTTAGAGCTAGAGTTAGGGCTAGGATTATGCTTAGGATTAAGTCTAGTGTTAGGTTTAGATTTAGGTCCAGTTTTAGGGTTAGGGTTAGGTTTAGGTAATGGTTAAGGCTAGGATTAGGGTTAATGTTAAAACAAGGTGTAGGGCTCAGTTTAGGGCTAGGTTATGGTTTAGGTTAGGGCTAGGATTAGGGCTACGGTTAATGTAAGAACTAGAATTATGATTAGAAATACTTTTAGGGTTACAGTTTGGGCTAGTTCTAGCTTTAGGGTTAGGTATACTTTTAGAGGGATGTTAGAACTATGGTAAGTGTAAGGTCAGAGTCAGGTTCAAGGTCAGTTTTAGGGTTAGGTTAGGACTGGAATTAGGGCTAAGGTTAGGGCTAGGTGTAGAGATTTGCTTTGGTTTAGGTTAAGGATTAAGGTTAGGGCTATGGTTTTGTTTTGTTTTAGTGCTTGAACTAGATTAGGGCTAGTTTTAGGATTAGTGTTAGGTCTAGTGTTAGTGTGAGGTTTAGGCTTAGGGTTAGGGATGGACTTAGAATTATGGTTAGTTCCAGGGTTAGGACTAGGGCTAGTGTTAGGGCTAAGGTTAGGGCAAGTGTTATGGTTATGGTAAGGGATAGATTTGATCTTGTAATAGGGCTAGGGTGAAAGTTAGAGTTAGTTTAGTGCTAGTGGTAGGGTTAGGGCTAATTTAGGGCTATTATCAGGTCTAGGATTAGTGTAAGAGTTAAGTCTAGAGTTAGAGTTAGGGTTAGATTTGGGGGACAGGATGGGGTTATAGCAAAGTTCAGAACTAGGGCAAGGGAAAAATTAGGGATAGGGCTAGAGTTAGGGTTGGGTTAGGATCAATGCCAGGTTTAGGGCTGGAATGAGGGCTACCATTTGTGTTAGGGTTATGGCAAGAATTAGGGCAAGGGCTAATATCAGGTCTAGGGTTATTGTTAGGAATAGTTTTAGGGTAAGATTTATGGCTAGGTCTAGTGTCAGAGTTAGGTTTATGGTGAGGTTCAAGTTGAGAGCTAGGGGTATTATAATCGTCAAGAGTCAGGTTTTCGGTTTGGGTTAGGTTGAGGCTTAGGGTTATGGCTGAAATTAGCATTAGGTTTGAGTTAGTGTTAGGGTAATGGATAAAGTTAGGTTTAGGCTTCAGGTTAGGTTTAGGGCTCAGGCTAGATTTAGGGTAATGGATAGTATTAGGGTTAGGCCTAGGGTTAGCATTAGGTTTATGGTTATCTTTAGGGTAATGAATAGGGTTAGAGCTAGGGTTAGGTCTAGGGTTATGTTTAGAATTAGGGCTGGAGTTAGGGTTAGTTTTAGGGTTAAGGCTAGGGTTACGTTTAGGTTACAGGTTAGGGTTTGAACTAGGGTTAGTTCTAAGGATAGGGTTAGGTTTAGGATTAGGTCTCGGGTTAGGATTAAGGTTATCTTTAGGGTTAAGTTAATAAAAATATTTAGATATTGGGTTAGCTTTAGGCTTAGGTTTAGGTTTAGGAGTAGAGTTAGTGTTAAGTTTAGTATAATTGTTAGAGTTTGAGCTGTTGTTAGGACTACGGCAAGGGTTAGGTTTCTGGTAAGGTCTAGGGTTCTGTTTACAGTTAGGATTAGAATAGGTTTAGGGTTAGGGCTAAGTTTATCATGACGTTTATGGTTAGGGTTAGGGTAATGGGTAGGGTTAGAGCTAAGTTTAAGTCTAGTTTTAAGTTTAGGATTGGGGCTAGGGTTAGGGTTAGGGTTAGGCTTATTATTTTCTTATGGTTAAATTAAGGGTAAGAATCAGGGATTGAGTAAGTGTTAGGGCTAGGTTGAGGCTTCAGGTTAGAATCAGGGATAGAGTTAGAGTTAGAGTTAGGGTTAGGGCTAGGTTTAGCCTCAGGTTTAGGGTTCTGGTAGGGTAATGGGTAGAGTTTGAGCTAGGGTTTGGGCTATGATTATGTTTAGGATTAGGGCTAGGATTGGGTTTAGGTTTGGGGCTAGGGTTATGTTTAGGGTACGGACTAGGATTTGAGCTAGTGATTGTGCTAGGGCTAGGTAAAGGATTAGGTTCAGCCTTAGGTCTAGGGACAAAATTATGGTAGGTTTAGGGTTAGGGTTAAGTTTAGGGCTAGAGTTATTATTAGGGTTAGGATAAGGGTAAAGGTAATGGATAAGGTTTGATGTAGGTTTAGGTTTAGGTTTAAAGTTAGATTTAGTTTTAGGGTTAATATTAAGGCTACGGTTATGTTTAGGTTTATGGTATGGGTTAGGTTTTGAGCTCAGGTTAGGGCTCTGGAGAGTGTTAGTTTTAGGGTTAGGTCTATTGTTAGTTTTCTGGATAGGGTAAGGGTTACAGTTAGGGTTAAGGCTAGGGTTATCAATACAGTTAGGTGTAGGTTTGGGTAAGGTGTAGGTTTAGAGCTAGGTTTAGGGATAAGGTTAAGTTTAGGTTTAGGGCTAGGATTAGGGTTTTGATTAAGGTATAGTTCTAAGTTTATATTTATGGTAAGGTTTAAGCTTTAAGTATTGTTTAAGACTAAGGATAGGGTTGGGTTTAGGGTTAGGTTTAGGGCTAGGATTGGGGTTGATGTTTTGCTCAGGGCTAGATTTAGGCCTACAATTCGTTCTAGGTTTTGTGTTAGGTTAAGGCATAGAGTTAGGGCTGTGGATAATGTAAGAGCTAGGATTATGATTAGGGCTAATTATAGGGCTAGGATTAGGGCTAGGTTTAGTGTTACATTTAGGTTTTCGGTTAGGGTCAGATTTAGAGATATTTTTAGTGTTAAAGGCAGGGTCCGTGTTCAGGTTAGAGTTAGAGTTAAGGTTACAGTCAGAATTGGGACTAGGTTTATGTCTAGGGGCAGGGTTAGTCTTTGTGTTAAGTTAAGGGTTATTGTTAGGGCTAACGCTAGGTTTTGTTTTGGTCGAGAGCTAGAGTTAAGGATAGATTTAGTGTTAGGTTTAGGTCTAGCACTAGTGATAGGATCTGGTTTACGTATAAGTCTACTGGTCTGGCTAGTGTTACGGTTTGGTTTAGTGTAGGGTCAGGTTTAGACCTAGGTTAGTGTTATGTTCAGAATAAGTTTCAGAATTAGGGTTAAAGTTTGAGATAGAGTTAGAGCGAGAATGAGGGCTAGGGTTAGGACTATTAATGCGTTGAGAGGTTTGATTACCCTGAGGATTAGGGATAGATTTAGGGTTACCATTAGGGTTACGGTTGTGCTTAGGGTTAGGGATAGGATTAGAGCTAGTATTACGGGTAGGGGTAGGTTAGGGTTAGGGCTAAAGTTAGGTGTAGGGCTCGAATTAGGACTAGTTTTTGTGTTAGAATTAGGACTAGGGTTAGGGCAACAGGTAATGTAAGAACCAGGGTTACAATTAGGATTAGCTTTAGGGGTAGGGGTAGGGGTAGTTCTAGTGTTAGTGTTAAATTTAAGGATAGCGTGATATTTAAAGCTAGAGTTATTTTTAGGGTAAGAGTCAGGTCAGGGTTAGTTTTAGGCTGTCAGTTAATTTTAGGCTTACTGTTAGCGTTCGGTTTAAGGTTAGCATCATGTTTAGAGCTAAAATGAGTTTTAGAGTATGAGTCAGGTTCAGGGTTTGTTTTAAGGCTAGGGTTAGGAGTCGATTTCGGGGAGGATTAGTTCTTATAGTAGTTTAGGGTTTGGTTTAAGTTAAGGTTTAGGGTTAGTCTATTGCTTGATTTTGTTTTAGTCCTAGGGTTAGGGTTAGAGCTAGTTTCACAATTAGTATTAGGGTTAGGGCTAGTGTTAGTCTTAGGCTTAGAGTTAGGTTTAGGGTTACATTTATAGCTAGGTCTAGATCTAGGATTAGGCTAGGATTAAGGATAGGGCAAGGATTAGGGCCAGGGTTAGAATTATGGTAAGGGATAGGGTTAGAACTAGGGATAGGGCTAGTGTGAGAGTTAGTGATAGGGCTAAAATTAGAGTTAGGATATGGGATAGGGTTAAATTAGGCTAGAATTAGGGCTAGGGTTAGTATTCAGCTTAGGCCTAGTGATAGGGATAGGGTTAGGTTTACGTTTAGGATAATGAATGGTGTTACAGCTAGGTTTAGATATAGGGTGAGGGTTAGATTTAGGATTAGGGCTAGGTTGGGGTTAGGGTTATGATTAAGGCTAGGTTTAGGTCTAGGATGAGGGCTAGTGTTTGTTTTAGATTCAGGGCTAGGATTAGTGCAAGGGCTAATATCAGGTCTAGGGTTATGCTTAAAGATAGCTTTGGGGTTAGGCTTATGGCTACGTCTACTGTAAGGGTTAGGTTTAGGGTAAGGGTCAGTTTTAGAGCTCGGAAAATTATAAGGATTAGGGTTTGGCTTAGGTAAGGATTTAGGTTTACCAATCAAATTAGCATTAAGATTAGGGTTAGGGTATAGTTAGGGTTTGTTTTAAGGTTCAGGTTTGGTTTAAGGTAATTGATATGGTTAGTGTTAGTGATAGGGCTAGGGTTAGGCTTAGGGTTAGCATTAGGGTAAGGGTTATAGTTTGGGTAATTTATAGGGCTAGAACTAGAGTTATGGTTAGGAATATGCCTTAAGTTAGGGTTAGAGATAGTTTAGAACTAGGTTTAGGGTTAAGTTTAGGGTTATGTTTAGCATAAAGTATTGGTTTTGAGCTAGGGTTAGGGCTAGGTTTAGGATTAGGTCTAAGAATAGGATTACTGTAGGTTTAGCGTTAGGGTGGTGTTTAGAGCTAGGATAAGTGTTAGGCTACTAATCAGGTTTAGGGTAATTTTTAAGGTTATGATTAGGGCTCGAATTAGGTCTAGTGTTAGATCTAGGTGTAGTGCGAGTTTTAGGGCTAGGGTTATCATTAACATTAGGGTTAGGGTTAAGGTAATCGATACGGTTAGGTTAGGTTTATATTTTGGTTTAGAGTTAGAATTAATGATAGGGTTAAGATTAGGGCTATGGTTATGTTTAGGTTTATGTTTAGGTTTATGGTTTGATCTAGAGTTAGGGATATGCTGAATGTTATTTTAGGGCTATGTCTATGTTTAGTTTTCTGGTTAGGGTTAACATTAGGGTTCAGTCTAGAATTATCAATAAGGTTAGGTTTAGGGTTAGGGTAATGGGTAGGTTTAGACCTAGGTTTAGGGCTAGGTTAAATTTAGGATTTGGGCTAGGTTTAGGGTGAGAGTTAGGAATTGGTCTAGGCTTATGTTTAGGGTAAGGGTTAGGCTTTGAGCTAACTTAGGACTAAGGTGAGGGATATGGTTAGTTATAGGTCTAGTGTTAGGATTAGGGTTATGCTTAAGGCTAGGTTTAGGCCTAAAATTAGCTTTATGTTTAGTGTTAGGTTTAGGCCTAGTGTTAGGGTAATGTAAGATCTAGGATTATGATTAGGGCTAGTTTTAGGGTTAGGGTTATGCCTGGGTCTAGAATTAGGTTGAGGTTTTGGTTAGTTTCAGGTTTAGAGGTAGGTTTAGTGTTAAAAACAGGATCAGTGTTTGGGTTAGAGTTAAAGTTAGGATTAAAGCCAGAATTAGGACTAGGTTTAGATCTACGTGTAGAGGTAGTGTTTGGGTTAAGTAAAGGTTTTTTTTAAGGCCAGGTCTAGGACTTTGTTTAGGTCTAGAGGTAGAGTTCAGGCTAGATTTAGGATTAGGTTTAGGTCTAGAGCTAGTGTTAGGATTAAGTTTAGGTATAAGGTTACAAGTAGGGCTAGGGTTTGGTTTAGGGTTAGGGTCAGGTTTAGTCATGGAGTTTATGTTATGGTCAGAATAAGGGTCAAGGTTAGGGATTAAGGTTTGGGATGGCATTAGAGCTGGAATGAGATCTAGTGTTAGGACTATTAATAGGGTTACGGTTTGGTTACCCTAAGGATTAGGGATAGAGCTAGTGTTACCATTAGGGTTAAGATTTTGCTCAGGGTAAGGGATTAGGTTAGGATTAAGATTAGGTTCATTGTTAAAGTTAAAGCTAGTTTAGGGCTCAGATTAGGGCTAGTTTTTGAGTGAGGTTTAAGGCTAGGGTTAGGGCAATGGCTAATATAAAAACTAGGGTTACAATTAGGGTTAGGGGTAGGGGTAAGTCTAGTGTTAGTATTAGGTTTAAGATTAGTTTGATATTTATAGCTAGCATTAGTGTTAGGATATCAGTCATGTCAGGGTTAGGTTTGGGGTTAGGGTTAGGATTCGAATTAGAGCTAGGGTCACTGTTAGGCTTCAGTTTAAGTTTAGGGTGGTGGTTAGAATTAGGATGAGTTTTCAGGGTTATTTTTAAGGTTAATATAAGGAATTAAAATAGAGCTAGGGTTAGATCTAGGTGTAGTGCTAGGGTTTGGTTTAAGTTAAGGTTAGTGTTAGGCCTGTTGCTCAGTTTTGTTTTAGTAATATGGTTAGGGTTAGGGATAGTTTTATGATTAGCTTTAGGGTTAGGGCTAGGGTGATGGTTAGGTTAAGGATTAAAGCTAGATTAAAGAAACTAGGATTAGGGCTAGAATTTGTGTTAGGTTTAGGGCAAGAATTGGAGCTAGGACTAATGTCAGGTCTAGGTTTATAGTTAGTGATATTTTTAGGGATAGGTTTATGGCTAGGTAAAATTAAAGTGTTACATTTAGGGAAAGGGTCAGATTAAGAACTAGGGTATTATTAGGTTCAGGGTGAGACTTCAGGTTTGGGTTAGGTTAAGATTTAGGATTAAGGCTCAAATTAGCATTAAGGTTAGAATTAGGGTTAGGGTAATGGATAGTGTTAGATTTAGGGTTAGGTTAGGTGTAAGGTAATAGATACAGTTAGGGTTTGTGATAGGTTTAGGGTTAGGCCTAGGGTTAGCATTAGGGTTATGGTTTTCATTAGGGTAATTTGTACTGTTAGACCTAGGGTTAGGGATAGAGTTATGGCTAGGATTAGGGCTAGAGTTGGGTTAGGGTAAGTGTTAGTATGAGGGTGACAGTTAGGATTAGATTTAGGGTAGGGTTTAGGGTTTGAGCTAAGATTTTTGCTATGGCTAAGGTTAATTTAGGGTTTGGTCTAGAGTTATGGTCATAATTAGTGTTAGGTTAAGGCTAGGGTTATCATTAGGGTTAGAGTAATAGGTTTAGATGTCAGGTTAAAGATAGGGTTAACTCTAGGTTAGCATTACGTTTAGGTTTAAGATTAGGGTTAGAATTAGGGCTAGCTAAGATTTAGGGTTAGGGTGAGGTTCACTATTAGTTCTAGGGTTTGGTTTATGTTTAGGGTTAGGGTAGGTTTAGCTTTAGGTCTACTGTTATAATTAAGGTTAAGTTTAGGATTTTACTGTAACGGGTAGGGTTCAAGCTAGGGTTAGGGCTAGGGTTAAAATTAGGATTAGGACTGGGGTTAGGGTTAGTGTTAGGCCTTCTGTTAGTGTTAGGGTTAGGTTAAGTGTAAGGTTAGGAATTGAACTAGGTTTAGGGCTAAGGCGAGGGTTAGGGTTAAAGTCAGGGATAGGGTAGGTTTAGGGTTAGGTTTAGAGCTGGGGTTAGCATTAGTTTTAGGGTTATGGTTAGAGTAATAGAGTTAGAGCTAGGGTTTGGGATATGGTAATATTTTGGATTAATGCTAGTATTAGGGTGAGGTTTAGGGTTTGGGCTAGGGTTATGTTTAGGGTAAGGTTTAGGGTTTGAGCTAGGGTTAGGGCTAGAATGTGGGTTAGGGTTAGAGTTAGGACTAGGTTTAGGGTTAGAGTTATGTTTAGGGCTGTAATTAGAGCTAGGTTTTGTGTGAGGCTTAGGACAAGTTTTAGGTATATGGGTAATGTAAGAGCTAGAGTTATGATTATGGCTAGATTTATAGTTTGTCTAATATTAGGGTTAGTTTTTGGGTTAGGATGTTTTAGAGATAGGTTTTTTGTTAGGGTAAATGTCAGGGTTCAGGCTAGAATTAGGTTTAGGGTTAGTTCCAGAATGAAGACTAGGGTTAGGTCTAGGGGAAGAGTTAGTGTTAGTTTTAGTGTTAGGGTTACTGGTAGGCCTACTGTTAGGTTTTGGATAAGGGTTAGCGTCAGGTTTAAACCTAGTTTTAGTGTTAGGGTCAGAATAAAGGTCAGGGTTAGGATTAGGGTTTGGGTTAGAGCTCGAATGAGGGCTAGGGTTAGAATTAGTAATAGAGTTAGGGTTTGGGGTTGGCATAGAATTAGGGTTAGGACTAGAATAGCAATGGGGTGAGGGTTTGACTAAGTGTAAATAGTAGGGTTAGAGCTAGGATTAGTACTAGGGATAGGTTTAGAGTTAGGGCCAGGGTTAGGCCTTGGATTAGGGCTAGGTTTTGTGTTAGGTTTAAGGCTATGGCATTACGATTTGGGCTAGTTTTAGGATTAGGTTTAGGGTGAGTTCTAGTGTTAGAATTAGGTTTAAGGATAGGGTGATGTGTAGAGCTAGGGTTAGTGTTAAGGTCAGAGTCAGGGTTAGTATTAGTTCTAGGGTTAGGGTTAGCATTCCAATTAGGACTAGGGTTAGGGCTAGGTATAGGGTTAGAGTTTGGTTTAGATTAAGATTTAGGGTAAGTGCTATGGCTCAGTTTTGCTTGAGGGCTAGGGCTAGGGTTAGGGCTTGTTTTCAAATTAGTGTTAGGGTTAGAGCTAGTGATAGGTTGTGGTTTAGGCTTAGGGTTAGAGTTAGATTTAGAGTTAGGGTTAGATCTAGATTTAGGGCTACAGCAAAGGTTGGGGCTAGGGTTAGGGTTAGGGTTTGAGTTATCATAAGGGATAGGGTTAGAACTAGGGATAGGATTAGGGCGAGAGTTAGAGTTAGTCTTAGTGTTAGGTTTAGATTTAGGGTTAGAATTAGGGCTCAATTAGGGCTAGGATTAGAGCTACCATTAGTATTAATGCTGAGCCTAGGTTTATGGCTAGCATTATGGTTATGATTATTGTTAGGTATGATGTTATAGCTAGCTTTAGAACTAGGGTGAGGGTTAAATTAGGGTTAGGTCTATGGTTAAAGTTAGGTTTAGGATTAAGACTAAGATTAGGGGTAGGATTAGGGCTAGAGTTTGTTTTAGGGTTAGGGCTTCATTAGGGCTAGGGCTAATGTCAGGTCTAGGGTTATGGTTTGAGATAGTTTTACGGTTATGATTATTAGAGTTAGGATTAGGTTGATGGATATGGTTAGGTTTACGGTTCAGGTTAGGTTTAGGCTAATGTATAGGTTTAGGGTTAGGAATAGGTTTAGGGTTTTCCTAGGGTTAGCATTAGGGTTAGGATGAGGATTAGGGTAATGGATAGGGTTACAGCTGGGGTTAGGGCTAGGTTTATGGTTAGATTAAGGCTAGGGTTAGGGTTTGGTTTGGTGTTATGGCAAGGGTTAGGGTTAGGGTTGGTTTAGGGTAAGGTTTAGGGCTAGAATTAGCGTTATGATCAGTGTTAAAGGTAGTGCTAGGTTTTTTCTTATTGATAGGTTTTGGGTTAGGTTAGGGCTAGATTTAGGGCCACAGTTAATGTAAGAACTAGAGTTACAATTAGAACAAGTCTTAGGGTTAGGATTAGGGCTACGTCTATGGTTAGGTTTACGTTTAGGTTTTGAGTAATGTTTAGAGCTAGGGTTAGTGTTAGCATCAGAGTCAGCATCAGGGTTTGTTTTATGGTTAGGGATAGGACTCGAATTCCAGCTAGGTTTAAGGCTAGGTGTAGGCTTAGGGTTTGGTTTTATGTTAAATGTTAGTATTAGGGCTATGGCTTGGTTGTTTGGTAGGGCTAGGGGTAGGTTAGGGCTAGTTTTAGGATTAGCATTAGTGTTATGGCTTGTGTTAGTGAGAGGTTTAGCTTAGGATTAGGGTTATATTTAGAGCTAGGGTTAGATATAGGATTAGTGCTAGGGCTAGGTTAGGGCTAATGTAAAGGCAAGTGATAGGGTTATGGTAAGGGATAGGGTTAGAACTAGGAATAGGACTAGGGCGAGAGTTAGAGTTACTCTTAGAGTTAGGTTTAGGTTATGTTTAGGGCTAAATTAGAGCTAGTATTAGGTCTAGTGTTTGTATTAGGGTTAGGCCTAGATTTAGGATTAGGTTTAGGTTTAGGGATAGGGTTAGGTTTAGGGGAAGGGATGGAGTTAGAGCTTGTTTTAGGGCTAGGTTGAAGTTTAGAATTTTGTTTAGGGCTAGGGTTATGGTTAGGTTTAGTAATAATACTAGGTTTATGGCTAGAATGAGGGCTAGAGTTTGTTTTAGGGTTATGGCAAGAATTAGGGATAGGGCTAGTGTCATGACAATACTTACATTAGGTATAGATAGAGGGTTAGATTTATGGCTAGGTCCAGTGTAAGGCTTCAGTTTAGGGTAAGAGTCATGTTTAGCGCTAGGGGTATTATTAGGACTAGAATTAGGTTTTGGGTTTGGTTTTGGTTAGGGTTTAGTTTTAGAGCTTGAATTAGCATTAGGGTTTGGATAGGGTAATGGTAGGTTTAGGTTTATGGTTCATGTTAGGTGTAGGGTTATTGATAGGGTTAGAGTTAGCAAAAGGTTTAGGGTTAGGCCTAGGGTTATCCTTAGGGTTATGGTTTTTCTTAGGGTAATGAGTAGGGTTAGGACTAGGGTTATGATTAGTATTAGGGCTAGAGTTAGGGTTAGACATAGTGTTAGGGTTAAGTTTAGGTTTAGGGTATGTTTTAGAGTTTAAGCCAAGTTTAGCACTAGGGAAAGGGTTAGTTGTAGGGTTAGGTCTAGGTTACAATTATGGTTAGGTTCAAGGTTAGTGTTAAGTTTAGGGCTAGGGTTATCATTAGATTTAGGATATTGGATAGGGTTTGATTTTGTGTTAGGGTTAGGGTTAGGGTTATATTTCAGCTTAAGGTTAGGGTTAGGGATAGGTCTAGGGTTAGGTTTAGAGTAATGGTTAGAGATTGAGCAAGGGTTAGCTCTATGGCAAGTCTGTGGTATATGATTATGTCTAGGGTTTGGATTAGGGTAGATTTAGGTTAAGGCCTAGGGTTATCATCAGGGTTAGGGTTAGGATAATGGGTAGGTTTAGAGCTAGGGTTGGGGTTAGGGTTAAGGTTAGAATTAGTGCTAGAGTTAAGGTTAGGTTTAGGTTTAGGCCATAGGTTAGGGTTAGGGTTAGGTTAAGTTTAAGGGTTAGGGATTGAGCTAGTGTTTGGACTAGGACGAGGTTTAGGTTTAGAGTCAGTGTGAGGGTTAGGGCTAGGGTTAGCACTTGGTTTAGGGTTAGGGTTAGGGTAATGGATAGAGTTAGAGGTTGGTTTTGGCCTATGGTGACGGCTAGTTTCAGGGTTAGTGATATGGCTAGGTCTAGTGTTAGGGTCATGTTTTTTGTTGGGATAAGGTTTATAGCTAGAGTTTGTGTTAGGGTAAGGGTCAGTGTTTGTGTTAGGGTTAAGTTTATTTTTAGGGCCAGCATTAGAACTAGGGTTTGGTCTATGGGTAGGGTTAGTGTTTGGGTTAGTTAAAGGGTTAGTTTAATTGGGGCTAGGACTAAGTTGTTGTTTAGGGCTAGGCATAGAGTTATCATTAGATGAAGGATTAAGTGTAGGTCTAGGTCTAGTGTTAGGGTAAGGTTTAGGTATAGGGTTAAAGGTAGTGCCAATGTTAGGGGTCAGTTTAGGGTTAGGGTCAGGTTTAGACCTATGGTTAGTGTTAGGGTCAGAATAAGGGTCAGGGTTAGGGTTAGGGTTTAGGATACTGATGGAGCTAGATTGAGGGTTAGGGTTAGGACTAATAATAGAGTTAGGTTTCAGGTTAGGCTAAGAATTAGGTTTAGGACTAGGGTAGCTTTAGGGTTAGAGTTTGGCTTGGAGTAAGGGATAAGGTTAGCACTAGTGTTAGGGCTGGGGTTAGGGTTAGGGTTAAAGCTGGGTTTAGAACTTTGATTAAAGCTAGGCTAGGTTTTGTGATGGTTTTAGGGCTACGACTAATGTAAGAACCAGGGTTACAATTAGGGCTAGTTGTAGGGTTAGTGTTACATCTAGGTTTAGTGTTTGGTTAGGTTTAGGTTTAGGTTATGTTTAGGGTAATGGATAGGTTAGAGTTAGCGAATGTGTTACAGGTATGCCAAGGGTTAGCATTAGGATTAGTGTTAGGGTTAAGGTTAGGGTAATGGATATGGTTGGAGCTAGGGTTAGAGCTAGGGTTATGGTTAGTGTTAGGCTTAGAGTTAGTGTTAGGTTTAGGGTCAGTGCAAGGATTAAAGTTAGGGTTAGATTTAGGGTAAGGGTTAGGACTTGGTTTAGGTTTAGAGTTAGGGTTAAAGCTAGAGTTGGGGCTTGCATTATTGGTAGGTTTTGGATTACATTAGGGTGAGTGTTAGGAATACAGCTAATGTAATAACTAGGGTTATGATTAGGGCTAATTTTAAGTTTACGGTTAGGGCTAACTCTATTTTTATGGTTAGATTTATGTTCAGGGTGATGTTTTGAGCTGGGGTTAGTGTTAGGTTCAGAATCAGGGTCGGGGTTAGTTTTAGAGTGGGAGATAGGACTTGAATTAGCATTAGGCTTACGGCTAGATGTAGTGTTAGGATTTGGTTCAGGTTAAGGGTTACGGTTATTGCTATGACTCATTACGTTTTAGGGCTAAGGCTAAAGTTAAGGGTAGTTTTACTATTAATGTTAGTGTTATTGCTAGTGATAGGGTGAGTTTAGGTCTAGGGGTACATTTAGAGTTATGGTTAATTCTAGAGTTAGGGCAATGGCTAGGGTTAGAGCTAAGGTTAGGTCTAGTGTTTGGGTTATGGTAAGGGATAGGGTTAGAACTAGGAATAGAACTAGGGCGATAGTTAGAGTTAGTCTTAATGCTCGGGTTAGGACTTAGTTTAGGGCTAAATTAAGGCTTGGAATATGTCTAGGATTGGTGTTAGGGTTAGGCCTAGGGTTAGGGCTATGTTTAGAGTTAGGTTAAGGGGAAGGGATGGGTTATAGCTGAGTTTAGGGCTAGGTGAGAATTAGTATTAGGTTTAGGCCTAGGGTTAGGTTTGTGTTCAGATTAAGGCTAGATTTGGGGTTAGGATGAGGGCTAGGGTTTGTGTTAGGGTTTGGGCAAGTTTTAGAAATAGGGATAATGTCAGGTTTATGGTTACAGTTAGGGATAGTTATAGGGTCATGTTAATGACCAGGTCTAATGTTACGTTTTTTGGGTAAGGGCCAGGTTATGAATAAGGTGTATTTTTAGAGTCAGGGTCAAGTTTTGGGTTTGTGTTAGGTTAATTTTTATGGTTAGGCCTCAAATTAGCATTAGGGTTAGAATTAGGTTTAGGTTAATGGATAGATTTAGGTTTAGGGTTCAGGTAATGTTTAGGGTACTTGGTAGGGTTAGGGTTAGTGGTAGGGTTAGGGTTAGGCCTGAGTTAGCATTTGGTTTAGGGTTATTGATAGGGTAAGTAATACATTAGAGCTAGTGTTAGGGGTAGTGTTTTGGATAGGATTAGGGCTAGAGTTAGGATTAGGGTTAGGGCTAGGGCTAGGGTTAGGTTTTGGGTTAGGCTTAGGGTACAGCTTAGGTTTTGAGCTAGGGTAAGTGCTAGGATGAGGGTTGGGTTTAGGTTTATATCTAGGGTTAGCTTTACAGTTAAGGTTAGGTTTAGTATTAGGGTTAGGGCTAAGGTTTTCTTTAGATTTAGGTTAATGTGTAGGGTTAGATGTCAGGTTAGGGTTAGGGGTAGTTTTAAGTTTAGGGTTAGTGTTAGGGTTTGGGCTAGGGTTAATGTTAGAGTAAGGGTTAGGGTTTTATCTAGGGTTAAGTCTATGATGAAGGTTAGGTTTAGGGTTATGTCTAGAATTAGGATTATAATTAGGATTAGAGCTAGGGTTACAATTAGGTTAAAGTTTGTTTTAGGGTAATGGATAATTTCAGAGATAGTATTAGGGCTAAGGTTTTCATTATGATTAGGGCTAGGATTAGGATTAGGTTTAGGAATAAGACTAGGGTTATGTTTAGGGTTCAGTTTCGGGTTTTATCTAGGGTTAGGTCTAAGGTGATGGTTAGTGTTAGCATGAGGGTTAGGCTTAGAGTAAGGCATAAGGTTAGGTTAGGGTTAGGGTTATGCTTTGGGCTAGATTTAGGCCTAGGATTAGGGCTAGGTTTTGTGTTAGGTTTAGAGCTAGTTTTAGTGCTATGGCAATGTAAGGGTTATGTTTACAGTTATAGCTAGGTCTACTGTTAGGTTTAGGTTTTCATTAGGTTTAGGGCAAGAGGCAGAATTAGCATTGGTTAGGTCTAGAGGTAAGGTTAGTATTTGGCTTAAGTTAAGGGTTATCATTAAAGCTAGGGCTAGCTTTTCGTTCAGGTCTTGGTTAAAGATATGGCTAGATTAAGGATTAGGTTTAATCTGGGGCTAGTGTTAGGGTTAGGTTTATATATAGGTTTATGGGTAGGGCTAGTGTTAGGGTTTGGTTTAGGTTCAGGGTCAGAGTTAAGGTTAGAATTTGGTTTATGTTTAAAATAAGAATGAGGGCTAGGTTTAGGACTTTTAATAGGTTTAGGGTCTGGATTAGACTAAGGATTAATTTTATGACTAGGGTTAGCATTAGGTTTGGGGTTTGGCTAGGGAAAAGGATAAGTTTGAAGCTAGGGTTAGAGCTAGGTTTCGGGTTAGGGTTAGGGCTAGTGTTAGGGTTAGGGTTAAGGTGAAAGCTAGGGTTAGGTCTCAGAATTGGGCTAGGTTTGGTTAGCATTAGGTTTAAGGTTATTGCTAATGTGTGATCTAGGATTATGAATAAAACTAGTTTTAGAATTAGGGTTAGGACTAGGTCTATTGTTAGAATAAGGTTTATGTTTAGGGTGATGTTTAGAGGTAGGGTTAGTGTTAATTATAGAGACAGGTTCCGGGATAGTTTTAGGGTTAAGATTAGGACTTGAATTAGGGCTAGGCTTAGGGCTAGATGTAAGGTAAGGATTTGGTTTATGTAAAAGTTTAGGGTTAGTTTTATGGCTCAGTTTTGTTTTAGGGTTAAGCCTATGTTTAAGGCTAGTTTTAGGATTAGTGTTAGGGTTAGTGCTAGTGTTTGTGTTAGTTTTAGGTGTAGAAATAGGGTTATATTTAGAGTTAGATTTAGATCTAGGGTTAGGGCAAAGTGTAAGGTTAGGGCTAGGGTTATTCTTGGCTATGGCTAGGAATAAGGTTACGGTAAGTGATAGGGTTAGAATTAGTGCTAGGACTTGGGCGAGAGTTATAGTTAGTCTTAAAGCTAGGGTTAGGGTTAGATTTAGGATTAGGGCTAGGGTTAATGTTAGGGTTAGGGTTTTGGTTAGGTTTAGGGTAAGCAATGGGGTTATAACTAGGTTTAGGACTAGGGAAAGGGTTAGAATTAGAGTAGGGTTATGATTAAGGTAGGTTTTGGGCTAGAATGAGATCTAGTGTTCATGTTAGGGTTAAGGCTAGGATTAGGGCTAGGGCTAATGTCAGGTCTAGGTTTATGGTTAGGGATAGGTTTCAGGTTATGTTTATGGTTAGGTCCAGTGTAAGGGTTCAATTTATGGTAAGGGTCAAGTTTACACCTATGTGTATTATTAGGGTCAATGTACGGCTCAAGGTTTGGTTTAGTTTAAGGTTTAGGTTTAGGTCTCGAATTAGCATTAGGCTTAGGATTAGGGTTCAGGTTACTTTTAGGGTAAAGAATAGATTTGGGATTGAGGAGATAGGGTTAGGTTTAAGCCTAGGATTAGCATTAGGGTTAGGATTATGGGTAGGGTAATGGATAGAATTAGAGCTATGGTTAGGGCTAGAATTATGGTTAGGATTAGGGCTAGGGTTAGGGTAGTGAACATAATTAGAGCTATGGTTAGGGCTATGATTAAATTAGGATTAGTGCTAGTGTTATGTTAGGGTTTGGGATAGGGCTAGGGTTATATTAAGGGTAAACGTTAGGCTTTGAGGTAGGGTTAGATCTAAAGCGAGGCTTAGGGTTAGGGTTAGGGCTAGGATTAGGTTTATGGTTACAATTAGGGCTATGTTCAGGCCTAGGATTAGGGCTAGGTTTTGTGTTAGTTTAGGCCTAGGATTAGGACCATGGGTAATGTAAGTGCTAGGGTTATGATTAGGGCTAGTTTTCGGGTAAGGCTTATGGCTAGGTCTAGTGTTAGGGTTAGGTTTTGTGTTAGGGTGAGCTTTGGAGCTAGGATTATGTTAGAGTCAGGGCCAGTGTTCAGGTTAGAGTTAGTATTTGGGTTAGTTCTAGAATTAGGACTAGATTTAGGTATGGAGGTAGGGTTAGTGTTTGGGTTATGTTAAGCGTTATTGTTAGGGCTATGGCTAGGTTGTTGTTCAGACCTAGGGCTAGAGAAATGGCTAGAATTAGGATTAGCTTTAAGTTTAGGGCTAGTGTTAGATTTAGGTTTAAGTATAGGATTACCGGCAGCGCTAATGTTAGGGTTCAGTTTCGGGTTTGGGTCAGGTTTAGAATTACAATTAGTGTCAGGGTCAGAATAAGTGTCAGGGTTAGGTTTTTGGTTTGGGTAACGGTTAGAGCTAGAACGAAGGTTAGGGTTAGGACTAGTAATAGGGTTAGGGTTTGGGTTAGGCTATGGATTAGGGTTAGGACTAGGGTTAGCATTAGGTTTAGGGTTTAGCTTAAGGTAATGGATAGGGTAAGAGCTAGGCTTAGAGCTATGGTTGGGTATGGGTTAGGGATAGTTCTAGGGTTAGTTTTAAAACTAGGGTTAGCACTCAGATTAGGACCAGATTTGGGGTTAGTTTGGGGCTAGTGTTAGGCCTACAATTAATGTATGAACCAGGGTTATGATTAGGGATACTTTTAGGGTAAGTGATATGGCTAGGTCAAGTGTTATGGTTAGGGCTAGCGTTAGCATTTTGTTTAGAGCTAAGGTTAATGTTAGGGTTAGGGTCTGTGTTCAGGTTATAGTTAGGGTAAGGGTTAAAGCCAGAATTATTACTAGAGTTAGGTCTAGGGGAAGGGTTATTGTTTGTGTTAGTTTAAGTTTCATCATTAGGGCTAGGACTAGGTTTTTGTTTAGGTCTAGGGATAGAGATATGGCTAGATTTAGTAGGTTTAGGTCTAGGACTAGTGTTATGGTTAGGTTTAGGTATAGGTTTATTGCTAGTGCTAGTGTTAGAGTTCAATTTATGGTTAGGGTTAGGTTTAGATCTACAGTTACCATTAGGGTCAGAATGAGTGTAAGGGTTAGGGTTAGGGTTTGGTATATGGTTAGAACTAGAATGAGGGCTATTGTTAGGTCCAGTAATAGCGTGAGGGTTTGGGTTAGGCTAAGAATTAGGGTTAGGCCTAGGATTAGCATTAGGGTTAGAGTTAGCTTAGAGTAAGGGATATAGGGTTAGGGCTATGTTTAGGTTTTTGTGTTAGGGATAGTGTTAGGTTTTGGTTTAGGGTTAAAGCTAGGGTTAGTTCTTGCATTAATGTTAGATTTTGGTTAAAGTTAGGGCTAGGTTTAGATTTATGGCCAATGTATGAACTAGGGTTATGATTTGGGCTAGTTATAGGATTAGGGTTAGAACTAGGTCTAAGGGTAGGGTTAGGTATAACATTAGGGTGATGTTTAGAGCTAGGGTTAGTGTTAGGGTCAAATTCAAGGTCAGAGTAGTTTTAGGGTTAGGGTTCAAACTCGAATTAGGGCTAGGGTTAGGGCTAGGTGTAGGGTTAGGTTTTGGTTTAGGTTAAGTTTTAAAGTTAGGGCTATGGCTTGGTTTTGTTTTAGGCCAGGGCTATAGTTAGGGCTAGTTTTAGGCTTAGCATTAGGTTTAGCATTAGGTTTTAGGGTTTAGGATTAGTTTTAGGTTTAGGTTTAGGCTTAGGGTTAATGTTAGATTTAGATTTAGGATTAAATGTAATGTTAGTTCTAGGGCTAAGGATAGGGCTACTGTTAGGTCTTGGCTTATGGCTAGGATTAGGGTTATGGTAAGGGACAGGGTTAGAACTAGGAATAGGGCTAGGATGAGAGTGAGAGTTAGTCTTATGGCTAAGCTTAGTGTTTGGCTTGGCATAAGGTTTAATTAGGGCTAGTAATAGGGCTAGGTTTATGGTTATGTTTAGCCTATGGTTAGTTTTAGGTTTAGGGTTAGGTTTAGTGTAAGTGATGTGGTAGGAGCTAGGGATAGGGCTAGGATGAAGGTTAGAATTAGGGTTAGGGCTAGGGGTTTCATTAGAGTTATGATTAAGGCTAGGTTTAGGGCTAGGATGAGGTCTATGGTTTGTGTTTTGGTTAGGGCTAGTATTAGTGTTAGGGTGAATGTCAGGCCTAGGGTTATAGTTAGGGTTAGTTTTAGGGTTAGGTTTATGGCTATGTTTAATGTTAGTTTTAGGGTTAGGGTCAAATTGAGAGCTAGGGGTATTATTAGGGTCAGGATCAGGTTTAGGGTTTTGTTTAGGTTAAGATTTAGAATTAGGGCTCAAGTTTGTGTTAGGGTTTTGGTTAGGGTTATGATTAGTGTTCAGGTTGGATTTAGCATAATGGATAGGGTTACAGTTAGGGACAGGTTTAGATTTAGGCCTAGGGTTAGCATTATAATTAGGGTTATGTTTAGGGTAATTGATAGAGTTAGAGTTAAATTTAGGGCTGGGGTTATTAATAGGATTAGGGATAGGCTTAGGATTAGGGAAATGGGTTTGGTTTCTGTTAAGGTTAGGGCTAGAATTACGGCTAGGGTTATGGTTAGGAATAGTTTTAGGGTTAAGTTTATGGCTAGGTCTAGTGTAAAGGTGAGGTTTAGGGGTAGGATCAAGGTTAGAGCTAGATATATTATCACGGGAACAGTCAGAGTCAGGGTTTGGGTTAGGTTAAGGTTTAGGTTTAGAGCTCAAATTAGCATTAGAGTTAGGGTTAGGGTAATTATAGAATTAGGCTTAGGGTTCAGGTTAGGTTTAGGTTAATGAAATAGGTTAGGGTTATGGATAAGTTTAGACTTAAGCCTGGGGTTACCATTAGAGTTATGGTTATTGTTAGGATAATGGATAGAGTTAGAGCTAGTGATAGGGCTAGGGTTATGGTTAGAATTCTGTCTAGTTTAGGGTAAGGTTAGGGCTATTTTAGGGTTAGATTTAGGGTTAGGGGTAAAGCTAGGGTTAAGACTCGGTTTAGGGCTTGGTTTGGGGTTTGGTTAGGGGTAGGGTTAGGGCTATGGCTAATATATGAACTAGTGTTACAATTAGATCTAGTTTTACGGTTAGGGTTAGGGCTAGGTCTAGTGTTACTGTTAGGTTTAGGTTTAGGGTGATGGTTAGAGCAAGGGTTATTGTTCGGGTCACTGTCAGAGTCAGGGTTAGTTCTAGGGTTAGGGTTAGAACTCGAATTAGGGCTAAAGTTGTTACTAGGTGTACACTTAGGGATTGGATTAGGTTAAGTTTAGGGATATAGGTTGGTTTTGTTTTAGGGCTAGGACTATGGTTATGACTAGATTATGGATTAGTATCAGGATTAGGGCTAGTGTTAGGTTGAGGTTTAGGCTTAGAGTTAGGGTTATATTTAGAGTTAGGGTTAGATTGGGTTAGGGCTACGGCTAGGACTAGTGTTAGGGTTAGGATTGGGGTTATGGTAATGAATATGGTTAGAACTTGGGTTACGGCTTGGGTGAGAATTAGAGTTAGTCATAGTAGTAGTCTTAGGGTTAGGGTTAGGGTTAAGGTTAGGGCTAGGATTAAGGCTAGGGTTAGTGTTGGGGTTAGACCAAGGAGTTGGGCTAGAGTTAGGGTTAGCATTAGTGTTAAGGTTATGTTTAGGGAAATGGGTGGGGTTATAGGAAGCTTTAGGGCTAAGGTGAGTGTTAGAATTCAGATTAGGTCTAGGGTTATGGTTCAGTTTAGAATTAAAGCTAGGTTTAGGGCTAGGTTAAGGGCCACGGTTTCTGTTAGGGTTATGCCTAGGATCAGGTCTAGGGCTAATATCAAGTCTAGGGTTAACATTAGGGTTAGTTTATGGCTAGGTCTAGTGTAAGATTTAGGTTTAGGTTAAAGGTCAGCTTTAAGGCTTGGGTTATTATTAGGGTCATGGTGAGAGTCAAGTCAGCATTTGGTTTAGCAAAAGGTTTAAGTTTAGGGCTCGAATTAGCATTAGGGTTAGGGTTAGGGTTAGGGTATTGGATAGGGTTTAGTTTAGGTTATAGTTAAGGTTTAGTGTAGTTGATTGGTTAGGTTTAGCGATCAGGTTAGGGTTAGCATTAGGGTTATGTTTAGTGTAATGGATAGGTTTAGAGCTAAGGTTAGGACTAGGTTATAGTTTGGATTAAGTCTAGGTTTACAGCTAGATTTAGGGATAGGGCTAGGGTGTGATTTAGGGTAAGTTTTAGGGTTAGGGTAAGTCTTAGGTTTAGGGCTAAGGCTATGGTTAGGTTATGGTAAGGGTGAGTGTTTGAGCTAGTTTTGGGGCTAGGGCAAGGGCAAGTTTTAGGTTTAGGTCTAGGTTTACATTTAGGATTAGAGTTATGTTTAGTGTTAGAGTTAGGGTTTTAATTAGGTTTAGTGTTAGGGTTAGGGTAATGGATATGGTTAGAGCTAAAGTTCAGGCTAGGTTTAAAGTTAGGATTATGTCTAGGGTTAGGGTTAGGGTTTAGGATAGAGCTAGGGTTACGTTTAGTGTAAAGGTTTGGCTTTGAGCTAGGATTAGGTCTAAGGCTTACCTTAGGTTCGGGCTAGGTTTAGGGCTAGGGTTAGGCTGAGTGTTATGCTTAGAGCTAAGTTTAGGCCTAAGATTAGGGATAGGTTTTGTGTTAAGTTTAGGGCTAGGGTTAGGACTATGGGTAATGTAAGAGCTAGGCTTATGTTTAGGGCTAGTTTTAGACATAGGGTTATGGCTAGGTCTAGTGTTAGGTCCAGGTTTTGGGTTAGTTTCAGCTCTAAAGCTAGGTTCAGTGTTAGAATCAGGGTCAGTTTTGGCAATAGGGTTAGGGTTATAGTTAGAGGCAAAATTAGCACTAGGTTTAGGTCTAGGGGTAGGGTAAGTGTTTGGTTTAGGTTAAAGGTTATTGTTAGGGCAAGTGCTAGATTTTTTTAGGTCAAGGACTAGAGTTATATTTATATTTAGGATTAGCTTTGGATCTAGGTCTAGTGTTAGGCTTTGGAATAGTTATAGTGTTACCAGTAGGGCTAGTGTTAGGATTTGGTTTAGGGTTCGGGTCAGGTTTTGACCTAGGGTTACTGTTAGGGTCAGATGAGGATCAGGGTTAGGTTTGGAGGTAGAATGAGGCTAGGGGAAGACTAGTAATATGGTAAGAGTTTAAGTTAGGCTAAGGATTAGGATTAGAACTAGGGTTAACATTTGGGTTAGGGTTTGGCTTAGGGTAAGGAATAGGTTTAGAGTTTGGGTTACGGCTAGTGTTAGGTTGTTGAGAGCCACAGCCGAAGGGGCCCCAGAAAACTTCCAGCTGCCAGAAAACTTCCCGCTGCCAGTAAACTTCCAGCTGCCAGCTGATGATTGGCTCACAGCGGCCCCAGCAATTTCTAGCTGCCAACTGATTGGCTCCCTTGCGGTGATGCTCATTGGGCTGTTTTCCTGCCCTTTCAGATCAAAGTCTTGCTTATTGGGGGACATTTTTGGCTCCGCCCACGCGACCCAGCCAATGGACCTCAAGAGTAGGAGGAGTAGGGGAAGTGGAGAGGCTTGTTGGAAGCCTGTAGTGGCAGTTGGGCTCTGAAGTTTTTTTCTAAGGAGCTGTTTTGTTTGGCGTGTGTGGTTCTAAAAATAAAGTTCGTTCTTTTGACAAGTGGCTCCTGAATTGTGCCCAGCCAGACTGCAGCATTAAGGTTAGGGTTAGGGCTAGTATTATGGTTAAAGCTAGAGTTAGGGCTCAGATTAGGGGTAGAATTTGTGTTAGGGTTACGGCTACGGTTAGGGCAATGACTAATGTATCAACTAGGGTTATGGTTAAGGTTAGTTTTAGAGTTAGGTTAAGTCTAGATATAATGTTAGGGTTAATTTAAGGTTAGAGTGATTTTTAGAGCTACAATTTGTGTTAGGGTCAGTGTCAGGGTCAGAGTTAGTTTTAGAGTTAGTTTTAGTGTTAGTCGTAAGGTTGGGGTTTGATTTTGGTTAAGGGTTAGGATTAGGGCTACGGCTTTGTTTTGGTTTATGTCTAGGTCTAGGGAAAGGGCAAGTTTTAGGATTAGTATTATGGTTAGGGTTATTGTTATGGTTTTGTTTAGGCTTATTGTTACAGTTAAATTTAGAGTTTGGTTTAGATTTAGACTTTGGCTTAGATCTAGGATTAGTATTAAGGCTAAGAATAGAACTAGGGCTAGGGCTAGTGCAAGAGTTAGAGTTAGTCTTATGGCTGGGTTTAGGGTTAGGATAGGATTAAATAAAGGCTAGGATTAGCACTAGGCTTTGTGTTAGTCCTAGGTTTAGGGTAAGGATTAA
The DNA here is from genome assembly GCF_048772815.1 of Callospermophilus lateralis. Classification (NCBI taxonomy): domain Eukaryota; kingdom Metazoa; phylum Chordata; class Mammalia; order Rodentia; family Sciuridae; genus Callospermophilus; species Callospermophilus lateralis. The sequence continues at coordinate 24,082,621 of NC_135322.1, read as the reverse complement.
GGTTAGGTTTAGGTTATGGTTATTTTTTGGGTACAGGATGAGGTTATAGGTAGATTTAGGGCTAGTGCAAAGAATAGAATTAGGGTTAGGGTTCGGGTTATGATTCGAGTTAGAATAGGGCTAGGGTTAGACCTATGATTTGGACAAGGTTTAGGGCTAGGATTATGGCTAGGGCTAATTTCAGGTCTAGTGTTATAGTTAAAAATAGTTTTAGGTTTAGGTTTATGGCTATGTCTAGTGTAAGAATTAGGTTTAGGGTTAGGGTCAGGTTTAGAGCTAAGGGTACTCTTAGGGTCAGGGTAGCGATTACTGTTTTGGATAGGTTAAGGTTTAATGTTAGGGCTCGAAATAGCATTAGAGTTAGGATTAGGGTAAAGGTAGTGCTAGGTTTAGGTTTCAAGTTAGGTTTAGGCTAATGGATAGGGTTAGGATTGGGGATACGTTTAGGTTTAGGCCTCGGTTTAGCATTAGGGTTAGGATTATGGTTAGGGTAATGGATGGGGTTAGAGATAGGGGTACGTCTAGGGTTATTGCTACGATTATTGGTAGGGTTAGGTATAGGTTTAAGGTTAGGGATAAATCTAGGGTTACAGCTAGGGTTATAGTTACAATTAGTGATAGAGTTTCGGTTAGGAGTAAATCTAGGGAAGGTGCTTGGAATAAGGCTAAGTTTTTGGTTAAGTTAAGGCTAGCTTTAGGGTTATAGATAATGTAAGAACCAGGGTTGCAATTAGGGCTAATTTTAGAGTTAGAGTTAGGGCTAGATTTATTGTTAGGTTTAGGTATAGGGTTAGGGTGATGTTTAGAGCTAGGGTTAGTGTTAAGGTCAGAGTCAGGGTCAGTGTTAGTTTTAGGTTTTGGCTTGAAACTAGAAGTAGGGCTAGAGTTATGGCTCAGTGTAGGGTTAGGGCTTTGTTTATATTAAGGGTTAGGGTTAGGTCTTTTGTGTGTGTGTGTTTTTTTTCTTTTTTCTTTTTTTTTTTTTTAGGGCTAGGGTTAGTGCTACCTTTAGGATTAGCCTTAGGGTTAGGGCTACTGTTAGGTTTAGGTTTAGGCTAAGGTTTAGGGTTAGATTTAGTGTTATGGTTAGATCTAGGGTTGCTTCTAGGGCTATTAATAGGCCTAGTGTTTGACCTATGGTTTGGGCTAGGATTAGGATTCCAGTAAAGTATAGGGTTAGAACTAGGTTTAGGACTAAGACGAGAGTTAGAATTAGTCTTTGGGCTAGGGTTAGGTTTAAGTTTAGGGATAGGGCTAAATTAGATCTAAGATTAGGGCTAGAATTAGTGTTAGAGTTAGGCCTAGGTTTATGGTTAGGGTTATAATTAAGGGTATATTTAGGGCTAGGATGAGGGCTTTGTTTATTTTAGGGTGAGGGCTATTATCATGGCTAGGGCTAATATGAGGTCTAGGGTTAAACTTAGGGATAGTTTTAGGGTTAGTTTTGTGGCTAGGACTAGTGTAAGGGTTAGGTATATGGTAAGAGTGAGGTTTAGAGCTAGGGGAATTATTAGGGTCAGTGTCAGTGTTAGGGTTTGGTTTAGGTTTGAGTTTAGGGTTAGGGCTCAAATTAACATTAGGATTAGGGTAATCATTGGATTAGGTCTACGGTTCAGGGTAGGTTTAAGGTAATTGATAAGTTTGGGGATAGTGATATGTTTAGGGTTAGGATAGGGTTAGCATTAGGGTAAGTGTTATATTTAGGTTAAATATACAGTTAGGCTTTTTTTTTAAAAGAGAGAGAGAGATTAAGAGAAAGGAGAGAGAGAGAGAGAGAGAGAGAGAGAGAGAGAGAGAGAGAGAGAGAGAATTTTAACATTTATTTTTCAGTTTTCGGCGGACACAACATCTTTTTTTGTATGTGGTGCTGAGAATCGAATCCGGGCCGCACGCATGCCAGGCAAGTGTGATACCACTTGAGCCACATCCCCAGCCCCAATAGTTATACTTAAGGTTAGTGTTAGGGTTATGGTTAGAATTAGGTCTTGATTTAGGGTTAGGGTGAGAGTTAGAACTAGGGTTAGTTTAGGGTTATGTTTAGTGTAACGGTTAGGTTCTGGACTATGGTTAGGGCTAGGCTGAGATTTAAATTCAGGATTAGGTCTAAGGATAGGATTACGGTAGGTTTTGGGGTAGGGTTAGGGTTAGGATTAGACTTAGAATTAGTGGTAGGGTAAGTAAAAGGGTCAGGGTTAGAGTTAGAGTTTTGGGTAGGGTTAGACCTATAATAAGGGCAAGGGTAAGGGTTATTAATAAGGTTAGCCTTTTGGTTAGCCTAATGATTAAGGATACATCTAGGGTTACCCTTAGGTTTAGGGGTTTGCTTAGGTAAGTGATTGGTTTAGAGCTAGGGTTAGGGCTATGGTTATGATTAGAGTTAGGGTTAAAGCTAGATTTAGGGCTTGGATTAGGCCTAGGGTTTGTGTTAGTTTTACGCCTAGGGTTAGGGCAATGGCTAATGTAAGAACTAGGGTTACCATTAGGGTTAGTTTTAGTGTTAGGGTATGGGTTAGGTTTAGTGTTAGGGTTAGGTTTAAGGTTAGGGTGATACTTATAGCTAGGGTTCACATTAGGATAGGAGTTAGGGTCAGGCTTAGTTTTAGGGTTAGAGTTAGGACGCAAATTAGGGCTAGGGTTACTGTGAGGTTTCAGTTTAAGATCAGGGCGGTTTTTAGATCTAGGGTTTGTGTTAGGATATGAGTCAGGGTCAGGGTTGGTTTTAAGGTTAGGGTTAGGACTCTAATTAGGACTAGTGTTAGGTCTAGTTGTAGTGTTAGAATTTGGTGTAAGTTAAGGTTTAGCATTAGGAGTAATTCTTGGTTTTGTTTTAGTCCTAGGGTTAGGGTTAGGGCTAGTGATAGTGTTAGGCTCAGGCTTAGTGTTAGGGTTAAATTTGGAATTAGGGTTAAATCTAGGGTTAGGGCAAGAACTAAGGATAGGGCAAGGGTTATGGCTAGGTTTAGGATTATGGTAAGGGATATTGTTAGAACTAGAGATAGGGCTAGAACGAGAATTAGTCTTATGGCTAGGGTTATTTTTAGGGTTAGATATAGCGTGAAATTAGGGCTAGGATTAGGGCTAGGTTTAGTGTTAAGCTTAAGCCTAGAGTTAGGGTTAGGGTTAGGGTTAGGGTTAGGGTTTAGAGTTAGAGTTTACAGTTTTGGTTTAGAGTTAGTACAAAATTTGGGGTATGGGATGGCTTTATACTAGGTTTAGAGGTAGGGTGAAGTTTAGAATTAGGTTTAGGGTGGTGGTTATGGTTAGTGTTGTGATTAAGGCTAGGTTTAGAGCTAGGATAAAGGCTAGAGTTTTTTTGGGTTAGAAATAGGATTAGTGCTAGGGCTAATTTCAGGTCCAGAATTAAGGTTAAAGATAGTTTTAGGTTTAGGATTATCGGTACGAATAGTTTAAGGGTTAGGTTTAGGGTTAGCATCTGGTTTAGAGCTAGGGGCATTGTTAGGGTCAAGTTCTACGTTAACATTTGGGATAGGTTAAAGTTTAAAGTTAATGCTCAAATTAGCATTAGGGTTTGGGTTACGGTTATGGTAATGGATAGAGTTAGAAATCAGTTTAGGGCTAGGGTTATGGTTATCATTATGGCTAGGTTTCGAGTTAAGTTAGTGCTAGGGTTAGGGTTATGGCTAATATAAGTACTATGGTTATGATTACAGCTAATTTTAGTGTTTTAGAGCTAGATTTACTGTTAGGGTTAGGTTAGGGTTAGGGTGATATTTAGATATCGGGTTAGTGTTGTGTTCAGAGTAAGGGTCAGGGTTAGTTTTAGGGATTGCTTAAAACTCGAATTAGGGCTGGGGTTAGGGCTAGGTGTAGGTTTAGGGCTTGGTTTAGGTTAAGGTTTAGGGTTAGAGCTTTGGCTTGGTTTGGTTTTAGGGCTAAGGTTAGGGTTAGGGCAATTTTTAGGATTAGTGTTAGTGTTAGGGCTAGTATTAGAATTAGGCTTAGGCTTCGGTTAGGGTTAGATTTAGAGTTAGGTTTTTATCTAAGGTTAGTGCTTAGTTAGTCTTTTTTATCTAAGGATAGGGCAAGGGTTAGGACTAGGATTTTGTAATAGGGTTAGGTTTATGTGAAGGGATAGGATTAGAACGAGTTATAGGGCCAGTGTGAGAGTTAGAGTTATTCTTAGGGCTAGGGTTAGGGTTAGGTTTAGGGATAGGGCTAAATTATGGCTAGGGTTATTGTTAGGGCTAGGGTTAGGGCTAGTTTAAGAATTAATATCAGGATTAGGGCTAGTTTTAGGGTTAGGCATTGAGTTAGGGTTAGATTTAAAGTTAGGTTGTGATCTAGTGTTAAGGCTAGGGCTAAGGCTAGGGCAATTGTGACGACAAGGGTTAGGGTTAGAGTTAGGGTTACGTTTAGTGTAAGGGATGTGGTTTTGGCTAGGATTAGGGATAGGGCACGGGTTAGTATTAGGGTTACGGCTAGAGTTAGGGTTAGGGTTATGATTAAGGCTAGGTTTATGGCTAGGATGAGGTTTAGGGTTTGTGTTAGGGTTAGAGATAGTATTAGGGCTAGGGCTAATGTCAGGTCTAGGGTTATAGTTAGGGCTAGATTTAGTCTTAGGTTTATGGCTTTGTTCAGTGTAAGGATTAGGTTTAGGGTAAGATTCAGGTTTATATCTAGGGTTATTTTTAGGGTCATTATCAGGTTTATGGTTTGGGTTAAGTTAGAGTTTAGGTTTAGGGTAATGACAGGGTTAGTTTTAGGGTTTAGGTTTGGTTTAGTGTAATGGATAGGTTTAGGGTTATCAGAAGGGTTAGGGTTATTATTAGGGTAATGGATAGGGTTAGCCCTAAGGTTAGGGCAAGGGTTATGTATAGGATTAGGGCGAGTGTTTGGGTTAGGTTTAGGTTTAAGTTTAGGGTTAAAACTAAGTTTAGGACTCGGATTAAGGCTAGGTTTTGGGTTAGGTTAGGGCAACAGTTAAGGCTATCGCTAATGTATGAAGTAGGTTTTTGATTACAGCTTGTAATAGGGTTAGAGTTGGGTCTAGTTCTAGTGTTAAGGTTAGGTTTATGGTGATGAGATATTTAGAGCCAGGGTTGGTATTAGGGTCAGAGTCAGGGTCAGGGTTAGGTTTTGGGTTAGGATTAGACTATAATTAGGGATAGGGTTAGGCTAGGTGTAGGGTTGGGGTTTGGTTTAGGTTAAGGTTAAGTTTAGGTCTATGACTCGGTTTTGTTTTAGGTTTGGGGTTAGTGTTAGGACTAGTTTTAAAATAAGTCTTAGGGTTAGGGCTAGTAAAAGTGTGAGATTTAGGCTTAGGTTAAGGATTAGGGATAGGAGTAGAGTTATGGCTAGATTTAATCTTAGGGTTAAGGTTAAATTTAGAGTTAGATTTAGATCTAGGTTTTGAGAAAGGGCTAAGTATACGACTAGGGTAGGGCTATGTTTAGGGCTAGGTGTATGGTGATGGTAAGGGATAGGGTTAGAACTAGGTATAGGTCTAGTGTGAAAGCTTGAGTTAGGCTTAGGGCTAGGATTAGGGTGGGGATAGGGCTAAATTAGGGCTTGGATTAGGGCTAGGGTTAGTGTTAGGGTTAGGCCTAAGGTTAGGGCTAGGTATAGTGTAAGGTTTAGGGTTAGGGCTAGGTTTAGGGTAAGGAATGAGAATATAGCTAGTTTTATGATTAGGGTGAGATTCAGGGTTAAGGTCAGGGTTAATGTTAGAGTTAGGGTTATAATTAAGGTGAGCTTCATGGCTAAAATGTGGGCTAAATTTTGTATTAGGGTTAGGGTTAGAATTAAAGCTAGGGCTAATGTCAGGTCTAGGGTATGGTTAGGTATAGTTTTAAGGTTAAGTTTATTGCTAGGTCTATTGTAAAGTTTAGGTTTCTTGTTAGGGTCAGGTTTAGGCTATGGGTATTATTAGAGTCAGTGTCAAGTTTAGGGTTAGGCTTAGGTTAAAGTTTAGGTTTAAGTCTCAAATTAGTCTTATGATTAGAGATTGGGTAATGACACAGTTAGGTTTAGGGTTCAGGTTAGGTGTAGGTTAATGGATAGGGTTAAGGCTGGTGTTAGAATTAGGGTTCTGCCTAGAGTTAGCATAAGAATTATAGTTATCTTAGGGTAATGAATAGGGTTAGAGCTAGGGTTAGGGCTAGGGTAATGGTTAGGATTAGGTCTAGGGTTAGGCTTAGGGTTAAAGTTAGGGCTAGGGTTATTGTTAGGGTAAGCTTTAGGGTTAAATTAAGGTAGGGCTTTGATTAGGGCTAGGTTTTGTGATAGGTTAGGGCTATGGCTAATGCAAGAACTAGTGTAATGATTAAGACTAGTTTTATGGTTAATATTAGGGCTAAGTGGAGTTTTAGGGTTTGGGTAAAATTTAAAGATAGGGTTAGTGTTTGGGTCAGGGACAGTGTTTGGGTTGGGTAATGGTTAGGATTAAACCCAGAATTAGGACTAGGGTTAGGTCTAAAGGTAGGGTTAGAGTTTGGGTTTGGTTAAGGATTGTTGTTAAGGCTAGGTCTAGTTTGTCTTTAGGTATAGAGCTATAGTTATGCCTAGATTTAGGATAAGGTTTAGGTCTAGGGCTAGTGTTAGCGTTAGGTTTAGGTGAAAGGTTACCAGTAGGGCTAGTGTTAGGGTTCGGTTTAAGGTTAGGTTTAAATTTAGACTTAAGATTAGTGTTAGGGTCAGAACAATGATCAGGGGTAGGGTTAAGGCTTGGGTTATTGTTAGATCTAGAATGAAGGCTAGGGTTAGGAGTAGTTATAGAGTTAGGTTTTGGTTTGGCTAAGGAATAGTGACAAGAATACGGTTAGCATTAGGGTGAGGGTTTGGCTTAGGGAAAGGGATAGGGTTAGACCTAAGATTAGGACTAGTGTTAGGGTTAGGTTTAGGGTTAAACCTCATGTTAGGGCTTGGATTAGGGCTAGTTGTGTGATAGGGTTATGGCTATTGTTATGGTTATGGGTATTGTAAGAAATAGGGTAAAATTTAGGGTTTGTTTTAGGGTTAAGTTTAGGGGTAGGTCTAGTGTTAGCGTTAGGTTTATGTTTAGGGTGATGTTTAGAGCTAGGTTTAGTGTTTGAATATGAGTCAGTGTCATGGTTAGGTTTCGGTTTAGAGTTAGGTTTTTAATTAGGGTAAGGTTAAGGCTGGTGTAGAATTAGGGTTTGGTCTAGGGTAAGGGTTAGTGTTAGGAGTATGGCTCAGTTTTGTTTTAGGGCTAGGGCTAGGGTTAGGGCTAATTTTAGAAATAGCATTAGGGTTACAGCTAGTTTCAAGGTTAGGCTGAGGCATAAGGTTAGAGTTAGTTTTAGAGATAGGTTTCAATCTAGATATAGATTATGACTAAGGATTATGACTAGTGCTTTGTCTTGGTTTAGGGTTATTGTAAGGGATAAGTTTAAAAGTAGGAATCGGTCTTGTATGAGAATTATAGTTAATCTTAATTCTAGAGTTAGGGTTAGGGTTAGGAATAGGGCTAAATTAGGGCTAGGATTAGGGCTAGGTTTATTGTTAAGGTTAGGGCTAGAGTTAGCGTTATGGTTAGTGTTAGGGCTAGGGTTAGGGTTACGGTGAGATTTAGGTTTTAAGCTACGTTTAGGGCTAGGAGGAGTGTTAGGTTTAGTGTTAGTTCTGGGTTAGGGTTATGGTTATGGTTAGGGTTAGGGTTGGCTTTAGGGCTAGTATTTTCATTAGGGTTAGGGTTAGTTTAGATTAATGTTTTGGATAAGATGTAAGATTAGGTTTAAGGTTTAGTTTAGGTTATGGTTACATATAGGTTTAGGGATAGGTTTAGTTTTGATTTATGGTAGGGGATAGGGTTAAGTTTATGGTAAAGTTTAGGTTTAGGGTTTGGTCTAGGGTTAGGTTTATGATTAGGGTTAGGGATAGGGTTACATTAAGGGCTAGGGTTATTATTAGGGTTAGGGTTAGGGTAATGTTAGGGTTAGAGCTTTTGTTAGTACTAGGGTTAAGGTTAGGTTTAGGGCTAAGATTAGGTTTATGTTTAGGAATAGTGCTAGGGTTATGTTTAGGCTAAGAATTAGGCTTTGAGCTAGGATTTTATGTAAGGTGAGGGTTAGGGTTAGGGCTACATTTAGGATTATGTTATGCTTAGGGTAGGTTTAAGCCTCAGATTAGGACTAGGTTTTGTGTTAGGTTTAGGCCAGGGGTTAAGGCTATGTGTAATATAAGATGTAGGATTCTGATTAGAGCTAGTTTTAGGGTTAGGGTTATGCCAATGTCTAGTGTTAGGATTAGGTTTTTAGTTAGGTTTCGGTTTAGAGCTAGGTTTATTGTTAGTGTTAGGGTCACTGTTCAGGGTGGAGTTAGATTTAATGTGAAAGCCAGAATTAGGATTAGAGTTTGGTCTAGGAATAGTGTTAGTGTCTGTTAGGTTAAGGATTATGTTAGGGCTATGGCCCAGGTATTTTTTAGGTCTAGGTCTAGAGTTATGTCTATATTTAAGATTAGGCTTAGGTCTAGGGCTAGTGTTAGGGTTTGGTTTAGGTATAAGTTTACCCCTAGGGCTAGTTTTAGGTTTGGATTAGGGTTAGGGTCATATTTAGACTGAGGGTTTGTGTTAGGGTAAGGATTTGAGTTAGGGTTAGAGCTAAAATGAGGGCTAGGGTTAGGACTATTAATAGGGTTAGGGTTTGAATTAGGCTATGGGTTAGGATTAGGACTATGGATAGCATTATGGATAGGGTTTGGCTTAGGGTAAGAGATAGAGTTAGAGTTAGGGTTAGGGCTAGGGTTAGGGTTATGGTTAGTGCTAGGACTAGGTTTAGGTTTACTTTTAGAGTTAGGGCTCAGATTAGAGCTAGTTTTTCTGTTAGGTTTAGTGCTAGGGTTAGGGCTATGGCTAATATAAGAACTAAGGTTATGATTAGAGTTAGTATTTCATCTAGATTTAATGGTAGCATTATCTTTAGGGTTAGTGTGATATTTAGAACTAGGTTAGTGTTAGAATATAAGTCAGGGTCAGGGTTAATTTTAGGACTAAGACATGAATTAGAGCTAGAAGGTTATGGCTAGGTTTAGGGTTAGGGTTTTGTTTAGGATAACATTAAGGGTTAGGACAATGGCTCGGTTTTGTTTAAGGGATAAGGCTAGGGTTATGGCTAGTTTTAGGATTAGCAATAGTTTAGGTCTAGTGCTAGGTTGAGGATTAGTCTTAGCGTTAGGGTCAAATGTAGAGTTATGTTTAGATATAGGGTAGGGTCCAGGGCTAGTGTTAGGGTTTCTGTTAGGTTAATTGTAATGAATAGGGATAGAACTAGAAATAGGCCTGGGGGAGAGTTAGAGTTAGTCTTAGGCCAAGGTTAGGGGTAGAGTTAGGGTTACGGTTAAATTAGGACTAGGATTAGTGCTAGGGTTAGTGTTAGAGTTAGGCCTATGGTTAGGAGTAGGGTTATGGTTAGTGTTAGGGTTAGGGTTAGTGATAGAGTTAGGAAAAAGCATGGGGTAATACCTAAGTTCAGGTCTAGGGCGAGGGGTAAAATTAGAGCTAGGGCTAGAGTAAGGTTTTGGTTAGGATTAAGGCTAGGTATAGGCCTAAGTTGAGGACTAGTGTTAGGGTTAGGGCTAGGATTAGGGCTGGGATTTATGTCAGGTCTGTGTTTATGGTTATGGTTAGTTTTAGGGTTAGGTTATGGCTAGGTCTAGTGTAAGGGTTTGGTTTAGGTTAAGGGTCAGGTTTAATGCTAGGTGTATTATTAGGGTCAGGGTTCAGGTAGGGTTTGGTTTAGGTTAAGATTTAGGGTTAAAGCTTGAATTAGCATTAGGGATAAAGTTAGTGTCTAGTTTAGGATAATTGATAGGTTTAGGTTTAGGGTTCAGGTTAGGTTTAGAGTATTGAATAGGGTTAGTGTTAGCAATAGTGTTAGCGTTAGGCCTAGGATTAGCATTTGGGTTAGGATTATCTTTAGGTTAATGGATAGGGTTACAGCTAAGGTTAGGGCTATAGTAATGTTAGAATTAGGACTAGATTTAGGGTTAGGCCTAGGGTTAGTGTCAGGGTTTGGCTTGGGGTAAGTCAGCATTTGAGCTAGGATTAGGGCTAGTGTGAAGGTTAGGGTGAGAGTCAAGGCTAATGTTAGGGTTAGGGTTAGGGTTATGTTTAGATTAAGATTAAAGTTTGAGCTATAATTAGGGTTAGGGTGAGGGTTAGGTTTAAGGTTAGGTCTAGGCTTATGGTTAGGGTTACAATAAAGGCTAGGTTTAGTGCTAAGATAAGGGCTATGTTTTGTGTGAGGTTTATGGCTAACATTAGGGGTATGAGTCATGTAAGACCTAGGGCTGTGGTCATGGCTAGTTTTAGGATTAGGGTAATGGATAAGTCTAGTGTTCTAGTTAGGTTTTGAATTAGGATTATATTTAGAGCTAGAGTTTGTTTTAGGGTAACAGTCATTGTTCGGATTATGGTTAGGTTAGGTTTAGGTATAGATTTACCGGTAAGGTCAGGGTAGGGTTTGCTTTAGAGTTAGTGTCAGGTTTAGACCTAGGGTTAGTGTTAGGGTCAGAATAAGAGTCAGGGTTAGAGTTAAGGTTATAGCTAGAATAAGGGCTAGGGTTAGGACTAGTAATAGAGATAGTTTTTGAGGTAGGCTAAGAATTAGTGTTAAGACTGGGGTAACATTAGGGTGAGAGTTTGGCTTAGGGTAAGGGACAGGGATAGAGGTAGAGTTTGGATTAAACTTATAGTTAGGTTTAGGGTTAAATCTAGGTTTAGGGCTTGGAATAGGGCTAGGATTTGTGTTAGCATTAGGGCTACAGCTAATGAAATAACTAGGATTCCGATTAGGGCTAGTTCTAGGGTTAAGGTTAGGACAATGTTTAGAGCTAGGTTTACTGTTAGGGTCCAAGTAAGGGTCAAGGTTACTTCTAGGGTTAGGGTTTGAATTCAAATTAGGGCTTCATTTAGGGCTAGGTGTAGGGTTAGGGTTTGGGTTTAGGTTAAGGGTTAGGGTTAGGGTTATGGCTCAATTTTATTTTAGGGCTAGGGTACTGTGAGGGCCTGCTTTGCAATTAACATTAGGTTTAGGGCTAGTGTTAGAGTGAGCTTTATTTAGGCTGAAGTTTAGGATTAGATCCAGGTTTAGGGCTAGGGTGAAGGTTAGGACTAGGGTTGAAACTAGGGATAGCGAAAGGGTTTGGGTTATGGTATGAGATAGATTTAGAACTAAGGGTAGGGCTAGTGTGAGAGTTAGAGTTAGTCTTAGGGCTAGGGATAGTGTTAGGTTTAGGGTTAGGCCTAAATTAGAGCTGGATTAGAGATTCAGTTAGTGGTTGGTTTAGGCCTAAGTTTAGGGCTAGGTATAGGGTTAGCATTAGGGTTAGGGTAAGGTATGATATTACAGGTACATTTAGGGCTAGGTCAAAGGATTAATGTTAGGGTTAGGATTAAGGCTAGGCTTAGTAATAGGTTTAGGGCTAGGATTTGGTTAGGGGTAGGGTTAGGATTAGGGATAGGGCTAATGTCAGGTCTAGGGTTATAGTTAGGGATAGTTTTAGGCTAAGGATTATGGCCAGGTCTATTTTAAGGGTTAGGTTGAGGTTTACATCTAGGGGTATAATTAGGATCAGAGTCAGTGTAAAGGTATGGGTTAGGTTAAGGTTTAGGTTTAGGGCTCAAATTAGCATTAGGGTTAGTGTTGGGGTTAGGGTATTGGATACGGTTAAGTTTAGGGTTAAGGTTAGATTTAGAGTAATGGACAGGTTTAGGGTTAGGGATAGGGTTAAGTTTAGGCCTAAGCATAGAATTCGGTTAAGGTAATGGTTAGCGTAATAGATTGGATTAGAGCTACAGTTAGGACTAGGATTATGGTTAGTTTAGAACTATGGTTAGAGTTAGACCTAGGGTTAGAATTTGGCTAGGGTTATGGTTAGGGAAATGGATAAAATTAGAACTAGGCATAGGACTAGGATTATGGTTAGGATTAGGGCTATGATTTGGGTTAGATTTTGGGTTAGGACAAGGTTTAGGTTTATGGTTAGTTTTAGATTAAGTGTTAGGGCTAGGGTTAGGGTTAGGGCTAGGATTAAAGCTACAGTTAGGGCTCTGATTAGGTCTAGGTTTTGAGTAAGGTTAGAACTATTTAGGACTATGGCTAATGTTAGAACTAGGGTTATGATGAGGGCTAGTGTTAAGTTTAGCATTATGTCTAAATCTAGTCTGTAGATTAGGTTTAGGTTAAGAGTGATGATTAGAGATAGGATTCGTGTTACTGTCAGAGTCAGGATCAGTGTTACTGATCAAAGTTAGGGATAGACTTGAATTAGGGCTAGGGTTCAGGCTATATTTAGGGTTAGAGTTTGTGTAAGGGTATGTGTAAGAATTAGGGATAGGTCTAGTGTCAATCTAGGATTATGGTTTGGTTAGGGTTAGGGTTAGGACTTTGTCAGAGTTTTGTTTTACAGCTAGGAATACTTTTAGGATTAGTAATAATGTTAGCACTATTGGTATGGTGGGGCTTAGGCTTAGATTTATTGTTATGGTTAGATCTAGATTTAGGGCTGTGGCTAGGTTTAGGCCTAAGTTTAGGGCTAGTATTAACGGATAGAGTTAGAACTAGAAATAGGCATAGGAAAAGAGTTAGAGTTAGTCTTAGGGCTAGGTTTAGGGTTAGGTTTAGAGGTTAGGGCTTAATTAGGGCTAGATTTAGGGCTAGGTTTAGTGTTGGGGTGAGGCCTAGGGTTAGGGTTAGGGTTAATGGAAGCAATGGGGTTATAGCTAGGTTTAGGGCTATGGCAAGGGTTAGAATTAGCGTTAGGGCTAGGGCTAAGATTAAGGCTATGTTAGGTTCTAGGATGAGGGTTTGTGTTAGGGATAGGGCTAGGATTAGGGATAGGGCTAATGTCAGGTCTAGATTTATGGTTAGTGTTAGTTTGAGGGTTAGCTTATGGCCAGGTCTAGTGTAGGGTTTAGGTTTATTTAAGGGTCAGGTTCAAAGCTAGGTGTATTATTAGGGTCAGCGTCCAGGTAGGAATTGGTTTAAGTTAAGTTTTAGGTTTAAGGATTGAATTATCTTTAGGGTTAGGGTTACGGATAGGGTAATGGATTGGATTCGGTTTAGGGTTCAGGTTAGATTTAGAGTAATAGATAGGATTAGTGTTAGCAATAGGGTTAGCGTTACACCTATAATTAGCATTTAGGTTAGGCTCATGTTTAGGGCAATACTTAGTGTTAGAGCTAAACTCAGGGCTAGGGATAAGGTTACAGTTAGGGCGAGGGTTAGAGTTAGGTCTAGGGTTAGTGTCAGATATAATTTTAGGGTAAGTATTAGCATTTGAGCTAGGTTTAGGTCTTTGGCGAGGGTTAGGGTTAGATTCAGGTCCGAGGTTAGGGTTTTGTTTAGGGTAATGTTTAGAGTTTGAGCTAGGTTTAGGGGTAGGGCAAGAGTAGGTTTAGGCTTAGGTCTAGAGTCATGGTTAGGGTTACAATTAGGGCTAGGTGTAGGGCTAGGATAAGGGATATGTTTTGTGTGAGATTTAGGGCTAACATTAGGGCTATGGGAAATATAAGATCTAGGAATATGTTCATGGCTAGATTCAGTTTCAGGATTTTGGATATGTCTACTGTTAGGGTTATGTTTTCAGTAAAGATAAGATTTAGAGCTAGAGTTTGTTTAGGGATAAGGGTCATTGTTCAGGATAGGGTTAGGTTTAGGGTGAGTGTCAGAATTATGACCAGCGTTGGGTCTAGGGATAGGGTTAGTCTTTAATATAGGTAAATGGTTATTGTTAGAGCTAGTGCTAGGTTTTTGTTTAGGGCTAGGGCTAGATTTATGAGTATATTTAGGTTTAGGTTTCATCTAGTGCTAGTGTTACTATTAGGTTTAAGTATAGGTTTACCAGTATGGAAAGTGTTAGGGTTCAGTTTAGTGTTAGGGTCAGGTTTAGACTTAGGTTAGTGTTAGGGTCAGAATACTGGTAAGTTTAGGGTTAGGTTTAGAGTCAGAATGAGGGCTAGTAATAGAGTGAGGGTTTGGTGTAGGCTAAGGATTAAGTCTAGGACTAAGGTAGCATTGGGGTGAGGGTTTGGCTTAGAGAAAGATAAGGGTTTAAGGTATGGTTAGTGTTAGGGTTAGGATTAAGGCTATGGTTAAGGTTAGGGTTAGAGTTAATAAATAGGGTTAGATCTCAGATTCAGGCTAGGATTTGTGTTATCATTAGAGCTATGGCTAATGAAAGAACAAGGTTTCTGTTTAGAGTTGTTCTAGGGTTAGAGGTAGGGCAAGGTTTAGAGTTAGGGTTAGTGTTAGGGGCTGATTCAGGGTCAGGGTTATTTCTAGGGTTAGGGTTAGAACTCAAATTAGGACTAGGTTTAGGGATAGGTGTAGCTTTAGGGTTTGGTTTAGGTTAAGGTTTAGGGTTATGGCTCAGTTTTGTTTTAGGGTTAGGGTAGATTTAGGGCTAGTTTTCCAACTAGTATTAGGGTTAAAGCTGGTGTTCGGGTGAGGTTTATATTAATTTTAGTTTTAGATCCAGGAATAAGCTAGAATGGGTGCTAAGTTTAGGACTAGTAATAGAGTTAGGGTTTTGGATAGTCTAAGGATTAAGGTTAGGACTAGAGTAGCATTAGGGAGAGGGTTTGGCTTAGGGTAAGGGGTAGGTTTAGACATATGGTTAGGGTTAGGGTTAGAGTCAGGGCTCGGATTAGGCTAGGATTTGTGTTAGCATTAGGGCTACGTCTAATGAAAGAACTAGGATTGTGCTTAGGGCTAGTTCTAGGGTTAGTGTTAGGGCAATGTTTAGAGCTAGGGGTACTGTTAGGGTGTGACTCAGGGTCAGGGTTATTTCTATGGTTAGGGTTAAGACTCAAATGAGGGCTAAGTTTAGGAATAGGTGTAAGGTTAGTGTTTGGTTTAGATTAAGGGTTAGGGTTAGGATTATGGCTCAGTTTTGTTTTAGGGCTAGGGTAGGGTTAGGGCTAGTTTTCCAATTAGGTTTAGGGCTAGTGTTAGGGTGAGGTTTGGGCTTAATGTTAGGGTTTACAACCAGGTTTAGGGCTAGGGTGATGGTTACATTTAGGGTTGGGGCTAGGGATAAGGCTAGGTTTTGGGTTATGTTAAGGAATAGGTTTTGAACTAGGGACAGGGCTAGGACTAGAGTTAGAGTTAGTCATAGGGTTATGGATAGGATTAGGTTTAGGATTAGGGTTAATTTCGGGCTAGGATTATCCCTAGGCTTAGTGTTAGGTTTTGGCCTAGAGTTAGGCCTAGGGTTAGGGTTAGAGTTAGTGTTAGGGTTAAGGCAAGGTATGATGTTATAGCTACATTTTGGGCTAGGGCAAGGGATAAAATTATGGTTAGGGTTCCAGTTAAGGTTAGAATTAGGATTATGGCTAGGTTTAGGGCTAGGATTAGGGGTATGGTTAGGGCTAGGGTTAGGACTAGGATTAGGTCTAGGGCTAATGTCAGTTCTAAGGTTATGGTTAGAGATAGTTTTAGGTTTAGGTATATAGCCAGGTCTATTGGAAGGTTACTTTTAGGGTTAGGGACAGATTTAAAGCCAGGGTTATTATTAGGGTCAGAGGCAGGGTTAGGTTATGGGTTAGGTTAAGGTTTAGGGTTAGGGATAAAATTAGCATTAGGGTTAGGGTAATGGATATAGTTAGGTTTCAGGTTCAGGTTTGGTTTAGAATAATGGACAGAGTTAGGGTGAGGCATAGGGTTAGAGTTAAGCCTAGGAATAGAATTTGGTTAAAGATATGGTTCAGGTAATGGATAGGATTAGAGATACAGTTAGGACCAGGGTTATGGTTAGGTTAGTGCTAGGTTTAGGCCTAGGATTAAAATTTGCTTAGGGTTATGATTAGGGTAATGGATAAAAGTATATATAGGTTAGGGCTAGTGTTATGGCTAGATTAGGGCTATGGTTAGGTTTAGGTTTCGGGTTAGGACAAAGTTTAGGTTTAGGTTTAGGTTAAGTGTTAGGGCTAGGGATAGGGTTAGGGCTATGATTAAAAATAGGGTTAGGGCTCAGATTAGGACTAGGTTTTGTGTTACGTTAGGGCTAGTGTAATAGTATGGCTAATGTCAGAAATAGGTTTACAATTAGGGCTAGTATTAAGGTTAGCATTAGGACTAGGTCTATTGTTTATATTAGGTTTAGATTTAGTGAGATGATTAGAGATAGGGTTAGTGTTAGGGTCAGAGTCAGGGTTAGGGTTACTTTTTCGGATTAGGGATAGGACACAAATTAGGGTGAGGGTTAAGGCTAGGTGTAGGGTTAGGATTTGTGTTAGGATTAGGGTAAGAATTAGGCATAGCACTAATGTTAGGTCTAGAGTTACGTTTAGGTTAGGGTTAGGGTTGGGGTTATGGCTCAGTTTTGTTTTAGATCTAGGGCTAGAGTTAGGGCTAGTTTTGGGATTAGCGATAGTGTTAGGGATAGAAGTAAGGTGCGGTTTAATCATATTAATTGTTATGGTTAGATCTAAGTTTAGGGTTAGAGCTATAGTTAGGGCTAAAGTTAGGGCTAGTATTATGGTTATGATAACAGATAGGGTTAGAACTAGAAATAGGGCTAGGGTGAGAGTTAGAGTTATTCTTAGTGCTTGGGTTAGGGGTCGGTTTAAAGTTAGGGCTAAATTAGCACTAGGATTAGTGCTAGGGTTAGGGTTAGGGCTAGGTTTAGGGTTAGTGTTAGTGTTAGGATAGGGTTAGGTTTAGGTAAAGGGATGGAGTTATAGGTAGGTTTAGGAACATGGCAAGAGTTAAAATTATGGTTAGGGTAATGTTAGGGTTTGGGTTATAATTAAGGCTACCTTTAGGGCTAGATTTGAGGGTTTGTGTTGAGCTAGGGCTAGGATTAGGGCTAGGGCTAATGTCAGGTCTAGTGTTATGGTTAAGTATAGTTTTAGGGTTAGGTTATGGCTAGGTCTGGTGTAAGGATTACATTTAGGTTAAGCGTCAATTTAGAACTAGGTGTATTATTAGGATCAGGGTCCGGGTAAGGTTTGGTTTAGTTTAAGGTTTAGAGTTAAGGGTAGAAGTAGCGTTAGGGTTAGGGTTAGGGTTAGGGTTAGGGTAATGGATAGGGTTAGGTTTAGGGTTCAGGTTAAGTTTAGAGTAAAGGCTAGGGTTAGTGTTAGCGATAGGGTTCGTGTTAGGCCTAGGGTTAACATTTGAGTTAGGCTTAGGGTTATGGTTATGGTTACTATTAGGGTTAGGTTTAGGACTAGAATAAGACTAGGTTTGTGTGTTGTTTATGGCTAGCATTAGGGCTATCAGTTAGGGTTAGGATTAGGGTTAAGGTTAGAGTTAGGGCCAGAATTAGAACTAGTGTTGGGTCTAGGGATAAAGTTAGTCTTTGGGTTAGGTTAAGGGTTAATTTTAGGGCTAGTGCAAAGTTTTTGTTTAGGGATTGGGCTAGATTTATGCCTGTACTTAGGATTAGGTTTGGTCTAGTGCTAGTGTTAGTGTTAGGTTTAGGTACAGGTTTATTGGTAGGTGTAGGGGTAGGGTTCGGTTAAGGGTTAATGTGAGGCTTAGTTCTAGGGTTACTGTTAGAGTCAGAATAAGGGTCAGGGTTTAGATTAGAGTTACAGATAAAATGAGGCCTAGGGTTAGGACTAATAATAGAGTTGGGGATTGGGGTAGGTTAAGGATTATGGTTGGGATGAGGTAACATTAGGGTGAGGGTTTGGCTTAGGGAAAGGGATAGGTTTAGAGGTAGGATTAGGGTTAGGAATAGGTTTACGGCTAGGGTTAGGGTAAAGGTTAGTCTTAGGGTTAAACCTAGGGTTAGAGCTTGGATTAGCGCTAGGATTTGTTTTAGCTTCAGGGCTAATACTAATAAAAAACTTGGTTTCTGATTTGGGCTAGTTCTAGGGTTAGTGTTAGGGCAATGTATAGAGCTAGCGTTAGTGTTGGGATCCGAGTCAGGGTCAGGGTTACTTCTAGGGTTAGGTTTAGCACTCAAATAATGGCAAGGTTTAAGACTAGGTTTAGGGTTAGTGTTTGGTTTAGGTTAAGGTTTAGAGTTAGGTTTATTGCTCATTTTTTGGGGGGGCAGGAGGCTAATGTAGGGTTAGGACAAGTTTTGCAATTAACATTAGGGTCAGGGCTAGTGTTAGGGTGAGCTTAAGGCTTATGTTTAGGATTATATTCACGTTTAGGGCTATGGCAAAAGTTAGGGCTAAGGTTGGGGCTAGGGATAGGGCTAGAGTTTGGGTTATGGTAAGGGATAGGTATTGAACTAGGGCTAGGGCTAGGGAGAGATAACTCTAACGAGTTAGTCTTAGGGCTAGGGATAGGGTTAGGTTTAGGGTTAGGGCTAAATTAGGTCAAGGATTAGTGCTAGCATTAGTGTTAGGTTTAGGCCTAGGTTTAGTGCTAGAGTAAGGGTAAGGTATGATGTTAAAGCTACGTTTTGGGCTAGGTCAAGGGATAAAATTAGGGATAGGGCTAAGGTTAAGGTTATGGTTAGGATTAAGTCTAGGCTTAGTGCTAGGATTAGGGCTAGGATTTGTCTTAGGGTTATGGCTAGGATGTGGGCTAGGGCTAATGTCAGGTCTAGGTATGATTAGGGATAGTTTTAGGGTTAGGTTTATAGCCAGATCTATTGTAAGGGTTAGTTTGAGTGTTAGGGTCAGATTTGCAGTGAGGGTATTATTAGGGTCGGAGTCAGGGTTAGGATATGTGTTAGGTTAATGTTTAGGGTTAGGGCTCAATTTATCATTAGGGTTAGTGTTAGAGTTAGGGTAATGGATATGGTTAGGTTTAGGGTTCAGTTTAGGTTTAGGGTAATGGACAGCCTTAGGATTAGGAATAGTGCTAAGGTAAAGCCTAGGGATAGAATTCTGTTAGGGTTATGGTTAGTGTAATGGATTGGATTAGAGCTACATTTAGGGTTAGGTTTATT
Organism: Callospermophilus lateralis; assembly: GCF_048772815.1. Classification (NCBI taxonomy): domain Eukaryota; kingdom Metazoa; phylum Chordata; class Mammalia; order Rodentia; family Sciuridae; genus Callospermophilus; species Callospermophilus lateralis. The sequence continues at coordinate 24,063,781 of NC_135322.1, read as the reverse complement.
TTTAGGTTAGAGCTATTGTTAGTTTTAGGCCTAGGTTTAGATGTTGGTTAGGATTATGGTTAGGGTAATAAATAAGATTAGAACTAGGGTTAGGCCTAAGGTTATGGTTAGGATTAGGGCCATGGTTCTGGTTAGGTCAAAGTTAATTTATGGGTTAAGTTTAGGTTAAGCTTGAGAGCTAGGGTTAGGGTTAGGGACAGGTTTAAAGCTAGGGTTAGGGCTCAGATTAGGGCTAGGTTTTCTATTAGTTTTAGGGATAAGGAAGGGTTAGGGCTAGTTATTTTTGGTTAGATTAGGGATAAGGTAGGACTATGGCTATTGTAAAAACTAGAGTTAAGATTAGGGCTAGTTTTAGTGTTAGAGTTAGTTCTAGGTCTAGTGTTTAGATTATGTTTAGGTTTAGGGAGATGATTAGAGATACCGTTAGTGTCAGGGTCAGAGTCAGGATCAGTGTTACTTATCAGGTTTAGGGATAGGACTCGAATTAGGGCTAGGATTATGGCTAGGTGTAGGGTTAGGGTTTGTGTTAGGTTTAGGGTAAGAATTACAGATAGGGTTAATGTCAGGTCTAGTGTTACCATTAGGCTAGGGTTAGGATTGGGGCTATGGCTCAGTTTTGTTTTAGAGCTAGGAGTAGTGTTAGGGCTAGTTTTAGGATTCGTGATAGTGTTATGGCTATTTGTAGGATGAGGTTTAGGCTTAGATTTATTCTTATGGTAAGATCTAGGTTTAGGGCTAGGGCCTGCATTAGGGTTAAGGTTAGGGCTAGAGTTAGGGTTATGATAATGGATGGTGATAGAACAAGAAATAGAACTGAGGTACTATTCAAGTTATTCTGTGGGCTAGGGTTAGGGGTAGGTTTAAGGTTAGGGCTAAATTAGGGCTAGGATAAGGGCTAGGGTTAGTTTTAGGTTTGGGCCTAGGGTTAGGGCTAGGGTTATGCTTAGTGATAGTGTTAGGGTTAGGGTTAGATTTAGGGGAAGGGATGGGGTTATAGCTAGGTTTAGATCTAGGTTTCGGGATAGAATTTGATTTAGTGCTAGGGTTAGGGTTCAGGTTAGGATTAAGGCTAGTTTTAGTGCCAGTATGAGGGTATTTTTAGGGCTAGGGCTAAGATTAGGGCTAGGTCTAAAGTCAGGTCTAGGTTCATAGTAAGTGGTAGTTTTATGGTTAGTTTATGGTTAGGTCTAGTGTAAGGGTTATGTTTAGGGCAAGGATCAAGTTTAGAGCTAGGTGTTTTATTAGGGTCAGGGTCCGGGTATGGTTTGGTTTAGGTTAAGGTTTAGGGTTATGGCTTGTGTTAGCATTAGGGTTTGGTTTAGGATTAGGGTAAAATAGATAGAGTTAGGTTTAGGATTAAGGTCAGGTTTAGAGTAATGAATATGGTTATTGTTAGATATAGGTTATTAGCATTAGGCCTAGGGTTAGCATTTGGTTTAGGCTTATCTTTAGGCTAATGGATATGGTTAGAGCTAAGGTTAGGGCTAGGGTTAAGGTTAAGTTTATGGCTAGGGTTAGGGTTAAGCCTTGGGTTAGTGTCAGGGTTAGGTTTAGGTTTAGTAATAGGGTTTGAGCAAGGGTTAGGTCTAAGGTGAAGGTTAGGTTTAGAGTCAGGACTAGGGTTAGGGTTAGAATTAGTGGTATGATTAGGGAAAGGATTAGAGTTTGAGCTAGGTTTAGAACTAGGGCGAGGTTTACGGTTAGAGTTAGGTCTAGGGTTACAGTTAGGGTCACAATTAGGGTTAGGTTTAAGGCTTGCATAAGGGCTAGGTTTGTGTGAATTTTGTTGCTAGCATTAGGGCTATGGGTAATGTAAGAGCTCGAGTTATGGTTATGGCTAGTTTTAGGGTTAGGGTTATGGGTAAGTCTTGTGTTAGGGTTAGCTTTTGGGTTAGGATAAGGTTTAGAGCTAGGGTTTGTGTTAAGGTAAGCGTCAGTGTTTGGGTTAGGGTTATGGGTAAGTCTTGTGTTAGGGTTAGCTTTTGGGTTAGGATAAGGTTTAGAGCTAGGGTTTGTGTTAAGGTAAGCGTCAGTGTTTGGGTTAGGGTTAGGGCCAGAATTAGTAATAGCATTGGGTCTAGGGATACGGTTAATCTTTTTGTTAGGTTAAGGATTATTGTTAGGGCTAGTTCAAGGTTTTTGTTTAGAACTAGGGCAAGATTTATGACTCTATTTAGGATTAGGTTTGGTCTAGTGCTAGTGTTACCGTTAGGTCTAGATATAGGTTTACTGGTAGGGGTAGAATTAGGGTCCAGTGTGGTGAGCCGCTTCTGCAGATTATGGTCGCCATTACAAGATGGTGCTGGCTCCGCTGTGGTCTGTGACAAACAACTCCTTATTTGGGAGAGTTGGCGCATGGTTTTTCAACACACTATGAGAAAGTTCCACGTGGCAGCTTTGCATTGGGGCTTGAGATGCTTTATTAAGGCGGGAGGGGCATCCGAGAGGGAGAGAAGAAATATCAAGGGCCTGAATAAACTGCTGAAAGAAGATTCCTGAGTTGCGTCTTCCTTGTGGGCAAGGGGTCGCGACAAGTGGTGCCGAAACCTGGGAACCAGAACTTTCAGTAGTCAGGGGTGGTGCACCGGTTAGTCCCAGGTAAGTGGGATCCGCGATCAAAGCGGGGCAGCTCCTCTGTAAAGCAAGAGAGAGCATTACATTTTATTGCAGCTGCACTGTGTACTTTCACTTTTGTTTTTTGTGCGTCTTTTGTTGTGTCATGGGTGCCGCATCTTCAAGTCCGCTTCTCCTGGCCCTAGATGGCCTGTTACGTTCCAAGGGCCTAGAAGTGAAACGTAGTACTTTACAGAGATTTTTACAGAAGACAGATATTGCTGCACCTTGGTTTGCGTTTTCGGTCAGCCTTACTATACCTAGCTGGGATAAGTTAGGCAAAGATCTTGACTTTCCTTCTGAGCAGGGCATATTAGAGGGTGGGGTGATACCCCTTTGGAAGATGGTTCGTAGTTGCCTCACAGATGGCAGATGTCAGGAAGCACTTACTAAAGGACAGGAAGTTCTAGAGCAATTACATGAAGAAAAATCGGAGATGGCAGGAAGTGACGTATTTCAGGAGGATGGGAGTGTGCGGAGCGTGAAACAGGGGAGAAGACAATTGTATCCAGATCTCAGTACACTGCGCACACCCCCATACGAAAGTGGGTCAGAGGAAGAGGAGGATGAGGAGGAAGAGCTCGGGAGGCTGTCTTGTCAGCTAGGGAGTTTAGCTATAGGAGAAGGGAACAAAAATAAACAGGGGCTCAAGAAAAATGATCCTCCGGATCCACCGCCGTACGGTGGGGGTGTTTCAGGGAGAGCTTTCCATGCCCAAACATGGAGGGCTGTTAACGCTGAGATGGGTCTTGCTTATCCAGTTTTCCAGGATGACAATAGGGGAAGATTCCATGAGCCCTTAGATTTCAAAATTGTGAAGACCTTGGCGGAGTCTGTGCACACTTATGGGGTGGATGCCGCCTTCACACTAACTCAGGTGGAGAGTCTGTCTAGATACTGTATGACTCCCTCTGATTGGGCTAGCCATGTTCGGGCTTGTGTTTCTCCAGGTAAATATTTGGACTGGAGAGCTTTTGTGCTAGAGGGCGCGGTAGAGCAGGCCACCCAAAACCATGCGGCGGGACACCCCCATTGGGACAAGGATATGCTTTTGGGACAAGGTAGATTTGCTAATCAACAGACAGGATTCCCTCTTGAGGCATATGATCAAATTAACAACATTTGCATTTGGGCATAGAAATCACTTCCAAATAGAGGAGAGGTGTCTGGTAATTTGACCAAGATTCTACAAGGCCCTACAGAACCCTTTTCAGATTTTGTAGCAAGGATGGTGGATGCCGCTGGAAAGATTTTTGGGGATCCTGATAGAGCCATGCCCCTTATCAAGCAATTGGTCTTTGAGCAATGCACCAAGGAATGTAAAGCAGCAATCACTCCTTATAAAAACAAGGGCATAGAAGCATGGATGAAAGTGTGTATAGAGATTGGAGGACCTTTAACTAATGCAGGTCTTGCAGCTGCTGTCCTTCGGATTGCAAGAGGGGGCGGTCCTGGTGCCGGAACATGCTTCCATTTTGGTCAATCTGGCCATTTCAAACGTGACTGTCCCAAAAAAGACAATTTTACTGGACCTCCTCATGGTGGCCCTTCCAATGGCTCTCATCAACCGGGGCTGTGTCCAAAATGTAAAAAGGGGAAGCATTCGGCAAAAGAGTGTAGATCAGTGAGGGACATCCATGGACAGCCTATTTCAGCTGGGCCAAAAAACGGCCGAAGGGGCCCCCGACCCCAGGGCCCACAAATATATGGGGCAGTGGAGAATGTCACACCCGAACCCGAGACATGGCCTTCTCTGCGCCATCCCATGAGACGCGGAGAGCCACTACAGGTGCCGCAGGATTGGACCTCTGTTCCACCTCCAGACTCGTATTAACACCTAAGATGGGAGTCCAATTGGTGGAAACTGAGTTCAAAGGGCCTTTACCACCTGGCACTGTAGGTTTGCTAATTGTACATGCATCCTCTATCCTACAAGGTCATCATGTTTTCCCTGGAGTCATAAGCCCTGATACTGTAGGGGCAGTGAAGGTTATGGTGGAAGCTCCAAGGGGAATTGTGTCTACTCTCCAGTGGATCAGATTGCTCAATTGCTAATTTTGCCTAGCTTGCATAACTACTTCCCTGCTGACTCAAGGTAAAGGACGGGAAATGAGATTGGTACCACCGGAGGGAATTATGCCTATTTGTCACTGGATATGAGCAATCGCCCCACTTTGGAATTAAGCATAGAAGGTAAATCTATTGTGGGATTGTTGGATACAGGAGCAGATCATAGTATCATAGCCCTTAAGGACTGGTCTAAGAGACGGCCAGTGCAGACTTCTGATCAGTCCCTAAGAGGACTTGGATATGCCCAAGCCCCTCAAATTAGATGTAGACATCTATCTTGGAAGGACCCGGAAGGACACAATGGTACCTTTCAGCCTTATGTACTTGATTTACCTATTTCTTTATGGGGCCGTGATCTGATGAAAGACATGGGGTTCACTCTTAGTAATGACTATTCCCCAGTGTCTCAACAAATCATGCAAAATATGGGGTGTAGGCCAGGTCTAGGACTAGGAAAACACCTACAGGGGCGTAGGCATCCTGGGCAAGGTCATCAAAAGCTTAACAGGTTTGGTCTGGGTTTTTCCTAGGGGCCACTGGGGCTCAAATACCCATTACATGGCTCACCGAGGAGCCTGTTTGGGTGCCTAAGTGGCCTCTTCCCTCGGCTAAATTGGCAGCAGCCCATGATCTAGTCAAAGAACAACTTGACTTGGGTCACATCCAACCTTCTACTTCTCCATGGAATACTCCCATATTTGTCATTAAGAAAAAATCAGGGAAATGGCGCCTACTGCATGATCTACAAGCAGTTAATGCTCAAATGCAACTTATGGGGCCCATTCAAAGAGGGCTGCCTCTGCTCTCCTCTGTTCCTCAAGGCTGGCATATTATTGTTATTGACATTAAAGACTGTTTCTTTTCTATTCCTTTGCATCCTAAAGATTCACAACGTTTTGCCTTTACCCTTCCCTCGTGTAACCACGAGGAACCAGATCAAAGGTTTGAGTGGGTAGTGTTTCTGCAGGGAATAGCTAATAGTCCCACGATGTGCCAGATGTATGTGGGGAAGGCACTCGCACCTCTCAGACATAAGTATTCCTCCACCAAGATCATTCATTATATGGATGATGTGTTATTGGCCGCATAATTAGAACAGACAGTTAATGAGGCTTATAAAGAACTAGTGATGCTGTTAGCTCAATATGGACTGCACATCACACCTGAAAAGGTTCAAATGGGGGATTCTATTAAGTATTTGGGAGCGACAATTGGGTATGACAAACTAAAACCGCAAAAAATCACCATCAGGACTCAAGATCTCCAAACTCTAAATGATTTTCAGAAACTGCTGGGAGATATTAATTGGATAAGAGGATATTTACATATTCCTAATATTGTGCTACAGCCTTTGTATGCTACTCTTAAGGGTGATCCAGCTCTTGTTTCCCCTCGTAGCCTCACCAAAAAGGCTAGAGCGGCCCTTATGAAAGTAGAAGAAGCTATACAGCATGCTACTCTATGCAGGCTTCAGAGTGATAAACCTTTCCAGTTATGTGTGCTTGTCACTATGCGGCAGCCTACTGGAGTACTGTGGCAAGATGGGCCTTTACTATGGATCCACCCACATGTATACCCAGGAAAATCCTTAGAATATTATCCTGATGCTGTTGCAGCGTTGGCACTTAAAGGGATTCAACAAAGCATTCAATTTTTCGGACAATCACCTTCTTCTCTTATCATACCCTACACTAAAGCTCAACTTAATGTTTTATGTGCTACTCTAGACAACTGGGCTATTCTGTGTTGCTCGTTTCAAGGAGGTATTGATAATCACTACCCTTCTCATCCATTACTCCATTTTGTTAAAGAACATCCCATCATTTTCCCTAAGGTAACTTCATCCAGTCCACTTCCGGGGGCTGTTAACATTTTTACTGATGGTTCCAAGTCTGGAATGGGAGCCTATGTAATTAATGACTCTCCCCCTATCCAGCATCAATTTGCTCCTGGAAATCCACAATGGGTAGAGCTACAAATTGTTATTGAAGTCTTTAAACAGTGTTCTTTTCCTTTTAATCTCATTTCGGACTCCATCTATGTGGTACAAGCACTAAAAGTCCTGGAGGCCGTGGGAGCTATTAGTGATGCCCATAATGTATCTGCTTACTTTAATCAGCTTCAACAGCTTATCTGTAGCCGCACTGCTTCTTTTTATCCAATGCACATCCGGGCTCACACCTCTCTTCCTGGTCCGTTATCCCAGGGTAATGCCTGTGCGGACTCAGCCACTAGAGGTCAGTTGATATGCTTGGCTTCCTCCTTAGAGGGGGCTAAGTTGTTTCACCAAAACTTCCATGTTAATGCATTAACGCTGCGCAGGCGTTTTTCCATTTCAAGAGCGGATGCTCGGCAGATAGTATTGCAATGTCCCCATTGTGTCACATTTCTTCATCCCCCTAATTATGGAGTAAACCCACGGGGATTGAAGCCATTGGTTGTCTGGCAAATGGATGTGACACACATACCTGACTTTGGTAACCTCAAGTATGTGCATGTTTCCGTTGATATGTGCTCTGGAATTATCCATGCTTCTGCTTTATCGGGAGAAAAGGCACGTAATGTCATTACTCACTGCTTAGAGGCATGGGCAGCATGGGGTGCACCTGCATCCCTTAAGACTGATAATGGACCTGCTTATACTGGCAGACAATTTACATCTTTTTGTTCTACTATGGGAGTGCAACTTACTCATGGTCTGCCTTACAATCCTCAAAAACAAGGCATTGTTGAGTGTGCTCATCGCACCTTAAAGGAAACTTTACAAAAACAAAAAGGGGGAATAGGAGCTGAACACACTCCTAAAGAACGCCTGTCCTTAGCTCTCTTTACCATTAATTTTTTGAATTTGGATATTCATTGTCGCTCTGCGGCTGATAGACATGTGTCCCTTCAGCCCTCTGTGATTGGCTATGTAAAGTGGAAGGATGTTCTTACGGGCCAATGGAATGGCCCCGACCCCGTGCTGACATGGGCGCGAGGATCTGTATGTGTTTTTCCCCAGGATCGCACGGAACCGTTGTGGGTCCCTGAACGCCTGACAAGAAGAGTCTTGACATCAACTGACCAGCAACAAGAGATACCACAGCAATCCCGTGATGAGGATTTTCATTCTGCTAAGTGCTCTGGCTCTGGTGCTGGTGCTGATGGCACAGGCGACACCAATGCAGTGGTGGGCAGTGGCACGGGCATGGCCAATGCCGATGCCGGTTCATGGTAATTCTAGTGTCCTCCCCATTCTTTTTTCTACCTCATGTGAGATGTCTGCTCCCTGTGCCTCTCCTAGAGGGGACATGGAGTGCATTTTTAATCAATCTCAAGTTAATCTCACAGGAGTTTTTTTGTTTCAGCCTTAGAAACGCTAATTGCATTAGCCTTAAGACCAAAAATTTGACTAACTGGGAGGACCCATTGCGGTCCAGTCAGGTCTCAGGGAGCATTATCAGTGCTGTATTGAGCAAGGTAGTTTCGGGGAAGCAATCAGGCTCAGGGACCCCCGCAAACAGCAGCTCTTCTCTTAACATAACTACCTTGGCTATTATCTCCGAGGTACTAATCCCAGTGCCTCCTTCTTCTAGTAGTATTTATAATGCCACTCATTTCAAGGCCTCTCCTTACTGTTCCCCTAATCTTGGTTTCCCCCCAACATTTATGCCTTGTCAAGATCATTCTTGGGAGAAACATCAAGTTGCTAAAATTTCTCCCTTTCCCCCTCTCTTAAGAGGTATGTTTATAGCTTTAACAACAGTGCCAACTCCTCTACAGGAGTAGGTTGGTCCTGGTTTCAATGGCTGATTTCCAATGAAAAGGGGGCTTCAGCCAATATTTCTGCACTGGCTCAGTTGCTAGGAGCCAAAAGTTGGGTGGCTAATGTTTCTGGTACTGTTAGGGAAAGTAAACGAGGTAATAGACTTACATCTGTTTCATTCAACTCTCTGTTGTATAATACCACATTGCCCCCTGCAATGGTCTGTGTCCAAACCCCGCTCTTATTCCTTTTGGCTAATGCTACCTCGTCGGGGATGCTGGATTGTTCTCATACTACCTGTCTCTTATCTGAGTGTTGGAATGGTTCCTGGACTGTAGCAGTGGTTATGAAAATTCCAACTTTTGTCCCAATCCCGGTCACTGCGGATCCTGATAAATTCCCTATTGTTGAGCTACTTAGAGTCCGCAGAGATTTTGGAATCACAGCGGCTATAGTGACAGCCGTGGCGGTAACTGCTGCTGCAGCGGTTACGGCCAGAGTGGCTATGGCCAATCAAGTACAAACTGCTGCCACCATTAATCAAGTTGTCCAACAAACTTCCACTATACTTGAATCCCAAAATACAATTAATCAACATATTTTGTCAGGGATTTTAGCTGCCAACCAAAGAATAGATTTACTCCAAGCTCAGGTAGAAGAATTGGCTGACTTGGTGCTTTTGGGTTGTGTTGACCAACGTGCACATTTATGCATAACCTCTGTCAGATTTAATGATTCCAGGAATGCTTCCGGCATCATTGGCGAATATTTGGCCGGAAATTGGTCCATGGAAGCGGAAGACATGATCCAGTCTCAACTAACCCAGATAGCTGTCTTGAATAGTACCCGTGTTGATCCCGTGACTTTGGGTCAATTCGCCGATAGGATATCTTCTGCCTTTTCCTTTTTTAAAGAGTGGGTGGGGGTAGGCATTTTGGGTGCAATGTGTTGCTTCGGTATGTTTCTCTGCTTGTGGTTTCTCTGTCGCCTCAAGGCCCGCAGTGCTCACGATAAGGCTATGATCATCCAAGCTCTTGCAGCTTTAGAAAATGGCAATTCACCTTAAGTCTGGCTTGCGCATCTTAAACAGTAAATTTTTTGACATGGTCATTGCACCCCAAGTTATTATAACATTGCACTGGGATCGACATGTCTTTCCTCGTTATTCTCTTCGTGTTGGAAAGCCCTTGCACTCTGCTGGTCTTGCTGCCATTGCATGCAGATGGGTCTCCACACTAGTGCTTCTCTATTGCCTTGAAGTCCGTGCCTTTCTTTCAGGGTGTTGTCAACTTGTTTGTCGTTGTAAACAGCCACAGTTCAGCCTCAGCTATCCCCCTTCGTCCACCATTGTCATGATACAGGATGCGAGGCATGGCACTGCACTTGAGTGATCCTTGAAGTGGACCTCAAGAAGAGCATGTCCTATTGCATGCGGGTTTGATGTCCACGCCCCGCCCCACGAAAAAAGGCGTCAGCTGATATGGCCTCGGATCTGGGGAAGGGCCCTCCTTAGGACTGACCCATACTATGCAGCCACTTCTGCACAGTGGGATAGGACCTCTACTCTCGCCTGTATTGTTTTCAGAAAACAGAAAGGGGGAACTGTGGTGAGCCGCTTCTGCAGATAATGGTCGCCATTACAAGATGGCGCTGGCTCCGCTGTGGTCTGTGACAAACAACTCCTTATTTGGGAGAGTTGGCGCATGGTTTTTCAACACCCTATGAGAAAGTTCCACGTGGCAGCTTCACATTGGGGCTTGAGATGCTTTATTAAGGCTGGGAGGGGCATCCGAGAGGGAGAGAAGAAATATCAAGGGCCTGAATAAACTGCTGAAAGAAGATTCCTGAGTTGCGTCTTCCTTGCAGGCAAGGGGTCGCGACAGTCCAGTTTAGGGTTATTGTCAAGTTTAAATCTAGGGTTAGAGTTAGGGTCAGAATAAGGGTCAGGGTTTGGGTTAGGGCTAGAGCTAGAATGAGGCCTTGGTTTAAGACTAGTAATAGCGTTAGGGTATGGGATAGGCTAAGGATTAGTGTTAGGACTAGGGTAGCATTAGGGTGAGAGTTTGGCTTATACTAAGGGGTAGGATTAGAGGTAGGGTTAGGATAAGGTTAGGGTTAGGGTTAGGGTTAGTCTTAGAGTAATGCTTAGGGTTAGGTCTTGGATTAGCGCTAGGGTATGTGTTACCATTAGGGCTACAGCTAATAAAAGAACTTGATTTCTGATTAGGGCTAGTTCTTGGTTTAGCATTAAGGCAAAGTTTAGAGCTAGGGTTAGTGTTAAGGTCTGAGTCAGAGTACTTTCTAGTGTTAGGGTTAGGACTCAAATTAGGGCTAGGTTTAGGGCTAGGTGTAGGTTAGGGTTTGGTTAAGGTTAAAAGTTAGGGTTATGGTCGGTTTAGTTTTAGGGCTAGGGTAGGGTTAGGGCTAGTTTTCAAATTAGCATTGGTGTTAGGGCTAGTGTTAGGGTGAGAATTCGGATTAAAGTTAGGGTTTGATTCAGATTTAGGGGTAGGGAAAAGGTTAGGGCTAAGATTGGGGCTAGGGATAGGGCTAGGTTTTGGGTTATGGTAAGGGATAGGTTTAGAACTAGGGATAGGGCAAGGGTTAGAGTTAGAGTTAGTCTTAGGGATAGGGATAGGGTTAGGTTTACTGTTAGGGCTAGATTAGGGCTAGAATTAGTGCTAGGGTTAGTATTAGGTTTAGGCCTAGGTTTAGGGTTAACATTAGGGTTAGGGTAAGGTATGATGTTACAGCAATGTTTTGTGCTAGGACAAGGGATAAAATTAAGGTTAGAGTTAGGCTTAAGATCAGGGTTAGGATTAAGTCTATGCTTAGAACTATGATTAGGGCTAGGGATAGGGCTAATGTCAGGTCTAGGGTAAAGGTTAGGCTAAGGTTAGGAATAGGGCTATGTTTTAGAACTAGGCCTAGGGTTAGGGATAGTTTTATGATTAGCAATAGTGTTAGGTCTAGTGGTACAGTGAAGTTTAGGTTTAGATTTATTGTTATGGTTAGATCTAGGTTTAGGGCTATTGCTAGGGTTAGGGTTATGTTTAGGCCTAGTGTTAGGGTTATGTAACAGATAGGGTTAGAACTAGAAATAGGGCTAGGGTGAGAGTTCGAGGTAGTCTTTGGGCTAAGGTTAGGGATAAATTTAGGGTTAGGGCTAAATTAGGGCTAGAATTAGCACTAGGTTTAGTGTTAGGATTAAGCCTACGGTTAGGGTTAGTGTTAGTGTTAGGTTTAGGATTAGGTTTAGGGGAAATGATAGGGTTATAATTAGGTTTAGGGCTAGGGTGAGGGTTAGAATTAGGGTAAGACTAAGGTTAGGGTTTGGGGTAGGATTAAGATTAGGTTTTGGGCTAGGCTAAGGGTTTGTGTAAGGACTAGGGCTAGGATTAGGGCTAGGGCTAATGTCAGGTCTAGGTTTATGGTTAGTATTAGTTTTAGTGTTAGGTTATGGCTATGTCTAGTGTAAAGTTTAGGTGTAGGGTAAGGGTCAAGTTTAGAGCTAGGTTTATTATTAGGGTCAGGGTCCAGGTAGGGTTTGGTTTAGGTTAAGATTTAGGCTTAATGCTTGAATTAGCGGTGGGGTAGGGTTAGGGTTAGGGTTAGGGTAATGAATAGAATTAGGTTTATGGTATCAGATAGGTTCAGAGTAACGGATAGGGTTAGTGTTAATGATAGGGTTATCATTAGGTCTAGGTTTAGAATTTCGGTTAGGCTTTTCTTTAGGGTAATGTATAGGGTTATAGCTAATGTTAGGGCTAGGGTTAAGGTTAGGATTAGGGTTAGGGTTAGGATTAGGCCTATGGTTAATGTTAGGGTTAGGTTTAGGGTAAGTGTAGGCATTTGAGCTAGGGTTAGGTCTAGGGTGAGGGTTAGGGTTTGAGTCAGGGCTAGGGTTAGGTTTTGGTTTTAGGGTTATCTTTAGGCTAAGAATTAGAGTTTGAGCTAGAGTTAGGGCTAGGGTGAGGGTTATCATTAGAGTTAGGTCTAAGATCATGGTTAGGGTTATGATTAGGGCTAGGTTTAGGGCTAAGATAAGGGCTAGTTTTTGTGTGATATTTTGGGCTAATGTTAGGGCTTTGGGTAATGTAAAAGCAGGGATATGGTTGTGGATAGTTTTAGGGTCCAAGTTATAGAAAAGTCTAGTGTTAGGGTAAGGTTTTGGTTTACGATAAGGTTTAGAGCTAGGGTTTCTATTAGATTAAGGGTCATTGTTGGGTTAGGGTTAGTTTTAGGGTTAGGGCCACAATTAGGACTAGATCTAGGTTTAGTGTTAGGTCAGAATAAGAGTCAGGTTTAGGATTAAGATTACAGCTAGAATGAGGGCTAGGTTTAGGACTAGTAATAGAGTTAGGTTTGGGGGTAGGCTGAGAATTATGATTAGAACTAGGGTAGCATTCGGGTGAGGGTTTGGCTTATTTAAGGGATAGGGTTAGAGGTAGGGTTAGCGTTAGGGTTAGGGTTAGGCTTAGTGTTACGTTTAGGGTTAAATTTAGGATTAGAGCTCGGAATACAGATAGGATTTGTGCTAGCATTAGGGCTATGGCTAATGAAACAATAGGATTTCAATTTGGCCTAGTTCTAGGTTTAGCATTAGGTCAATGTTTAGAGCTAGGGTTACTGGTAGGGTCAGAGTCAGGGTCAGGGTTATTTCTAGGATTAGGTTTAGGACTGAAATTAGGGCTATGTTTAGGGCTAGATGTAGTTTTAGGATTCGGTTTAGCTTAATGGTTAGAGTTAGGGTTCTGGCTCTGTTTTGTTTTAGGGCTAGGGTAGTGTTAGGGCTAGTTTTCCAATTAGCATTAGGATTAGGGATCCTGTAAGAGTGAGCTTTAGGGTTAGAACCAGGTTTAGGGCTGGGGTGGAGTTTAGCGTTAGTATTTGGGCTAGAGATAGGGGTAGGATTTGGGTTATGGTAAGGTATAGTTTTAGAACTAGGGATAGCACTAGGGCGAGAGTTAGAGTTAGTCTGAGTGCTACGGATAGTGTTAGGGCTAGAATTAGCGCTATGGTTAGTGGTAGGTTTAGGCCTAGGTTTAGGGCTAGGGTTAGGTTTAGTGTTAGGTTAGTGTAAGGTATGATGTTATGGCTACATTTAGGGCTAGGGCAAGGCATAAAATTAGAGTTAGGGCTCGTGTTAATGTTAGGATTAAGATTAAAGCTAGGCTTAGTGATAGGATAAGGGCTAGGAGTTTGTTAGATTTAGGGCTAGGATATGGATAGGGATAATGTTAGGTCTAGGGTTAAGTTTTGGGTTTGTTTTAGGGTAAGGATTATGGCCAGGTCTATTGTAAGTGTTAGGTTGAGGTTTACATCTAGGGGTAAAATTAGGGTCAGAGTCAGTGTTAGGGTAAGGGTTAGGTTAAGGTTTAGGTTTAGGGCTCAAATTGGCATTAGGGTTAGTGTTAGGGTTAGGGTGTTGGATACGGTTAAGTTTAGGGTTAAGGTTAGATTTAGAGTAATGGGCAGGTTTAGTGTTAGGGAGGGGGTTAGGTTTAGGCCTAGGGATAGAATTTGGTTACGGTTATAATTAGGGTAATTGATTGGATTAGAGCTACAGTTGGAACTAGGGTTGTGGTTAGGTTAGAGCTATGGTTACAGTTAGACCTAGAATTAGAATTTGTTTAGGGTTATTATTAGGGTAATGGATAATATTAGAGCTAGGGATAGGGCTAGGATTATGGTTAAGATTAGGGTGATGGTTTGGGTTAGATTTTGGGTTAGGACAAGGTTTAGGTTTATTGTTAGGTTTAGGTTAAGTGTTAAGGCTAGGGTTAAATCTAGATTTAGGGCTCTGATTAGGGCTAGGTTTTGGGTTAGTTTAGGGTTATGTAAGACTATGGCTAATGTTAGAACTAGGGTTATGATTAGGGCTAGTATTAAGTATAGCATTATGTCTAAGGCTAGTGTTTACATTATGTTTTGGTTTAGTGTGATGATTAGAGATAGGGTTAGTGTTACCATGAGAGTCAGGATCAGTGTTACTGATCAAAGTTAGGGATAGAATCAATTAGGGCTAAGTTAGGTTAGGTGTAGGGTTAGAGTTTGTGTAAGTATAAGGGTAAGAATTAGGGATCGGTCTAATATCATATCTAGGATTATGATTTTGTTAGGGTTAGGGTTAGGGCTTTTGCTCAGTTTTGTTTTATTGCTAGAGCTAGGATTAGGGCTACTTTTAGGATTGGCGATAGTGTTAAGACGAGTGTTTCGGTGAGGTTTAGGCTTAGATTTGATGTTATGGTTAGATCTAGGTTTAGGGCTGTGGCTACGTTTAAGACTAAGGTTAGGGCTAGTCTTAGGGTTACGATAACGGATAGAGTTAGAACTTGAAATATGGCTGGGGCGAGAGTTAGTGTTAGTCTTAGGGCTAGGGTTAGGGTTAGGTTTAGGTTTAAGGGCTAAACTAGGTCTAGATTTAGGGCTAGGGTGGGTGTTAGGGTTAGGCCTAGGGTTAGGGGTAGGGTTAGGGTTAGTGTCAGGGTTAGGGTCAGGGTTAGGGTTAGGGGTATGGTTTGTGTTTGGGTTAGGATTCGGGTTAGAGTTAGGTTTAGGTTTAGGGCTAGGGTTAGGGGAAAGAATGCAGTTATAACTAGGTTAAGGGCTAGGGCAAGGGTTAGAATTAGGGTTAGGGCTAGGGTTAGCATTAAGGCTACGTTTAGGGCTAGGATGAGGACTTCTATTAGGGCTAGGATTAGGACTAGGGCTAATGTCAGTTCTAGATTTATGGTTAGTGTTAGTTTTAGACTTTCGTTGTGGCTAGGTCTAATGTAAGGATTAGGTTTAGGGTAAGGGTCAGGTTTAAAGCTAAATGTATTATTAGGGTTAGGGTCCGGGTAGAGTTTGGTTTAAGTTAAGATTTAGGGTTACGGATTGAATTATCATTTGGGTGAGGGTTAGGGTTAGTTTTAGGGTAAGGATTAGGGTTAGGGTTATGGTTAATGTTAGAGTTAGGGTTGGGGTTAGGGTTATGGATAGGGTTAGTATTAGTGATAGGATTAGTGTTGGTCCTAGGGTTAGCATTTGAGTTAGGGTTATCTTTAGATTAATGGATAGGGTTAGAGCTTAGGTAAGGTCTAGGAATAAGGTTAAGATTAGGGCCATGGTTAGTTTTAGGCCTAGGGTTAGTGTCAGGGATAGTTTCAGGGTTATGTTTAGGGTAAGGGTTAGAGTTTGAGGTATGATTAGGCCTAGGGCGAGGGTAGGGTTAGGTTTAGGTCTACGGTTATGGTTAGTGTTACAATTAGGGCTAGGTTTAGGGCTAGGATAATGTCTTGCTTTAGGCCTATGGGAAATGTAAGAGGTAGATAAATGGTTATGGCAAGTTTTAGGGTCAGGTTTATGAATTAGTGTAGTGTTAGGGTTAAGATTTTGGTTAGGATAAGTTTTAGAGGTAGTGTTTGTGTTAGGTTAAGGGTCATTGTTCAGGATAGGGTTAGGTTTAGGGTGACTGCCAGAATTAAGACTAGCATTTCGTCTAGGGATAGGGTTGGTCTTTACGTTAGGTTTACGGTTATTTTTAGGGTTAGTGCTAGGTTTTAGTTTAGGGCTAGGGATAGATTTATGACTATATTTAGGATTAGGTTTGGTCTAGTGCTAGTGTTACTGTTAGGTTTAGGTATAGGTTTACTGGTAGGAGTAGTGTTAGGGTTCAGTTTAGTGTTAGTGTCAGGTTAAGACACAGGGTTAGTGTTAGGGTCAGAATAAGAGTCAGGGTTGGGGTTAGGTTTAGAGGTACAATGAGGGCTAGGATAGGCCTAGGAATAGAGTTAGAGTTTGGGGTAGGCTAAGGATTCAGATTAGGACTAGGGTAGCTTTATTATGAGGGTTTGACTTAGGGAAAGGGATAGGGTTAGAGAAAGGGTTAGGGTTAGGTTTAGGTTTAGGGCTAGGGCTAGGGTTAGGGTTAGGGTTAGTGTTAGGGTTAGTGTTAGGGATAGGGTTAGTGTTAGGGTTAGGGGTATGGTTTGTGTTAGGGTTAGGATTTGGGTTAGAGTTAGGTTTAGGGTTTGTGTTGGGTTTAGAATTATGGTTAAAGTTAGGGTAGGGCTACGGTTAGCATTAAAGTTAGGGTCAGAGTTATAGTTAGTGTTAGATATAGTGTTAAGTTTAGAATTAGGTTTAGTGTTAGGTTTAGGGTTATGTTTACAGTTAGGGTTAGTCTGAAGGTTAGGGTTAGAGTGAGGGTTAAAGTTAGGGATAGTGTTAGGTTTAGGATTAGGGTTAGGGTAAATTTTAGGGTTAGGTTTAAGGTTAGATTTAGTGTTAGGCATAGTGTTAGGAACAGGATTAGGGATAAAGTCACTGTTAGGGTCATGATTATGGTTACGGTAAGGGTTAGTGTTAGGGTTAGTGTTAAGGTTAGGGTTAGGGTTAGGGTTAGTGTTGGGGTAGTGTTATGGTTAGGGTTAAGGTATGGTTAGGGTTAGAGATAGGGTTAATGTAAGTGGTAGGGTTAAGATTAAGATTAATGTTAGGTTTAGTGTTAGTGTTAGGGTTAGGGTTAGGGTAAGTGTTAGGGTTAGGGTTAGGGTTTGGGTTTGGGTTAGAGTTAGGTTTAGTGTTACTGTTAGGGATAGGGTTTGATTTAGTGTTAGGATTGGGGTTAGGGTTAGGGTTAGTTCTAGGATTAGGGTGAGTGTTACAGTTAGGGTTAGGGTTATATTTTAGGGTTAGAGTGAGGGTTAGTGTTAGGGTTAGGGTCAGTCTTAGGATTAGGGTTAGGGTTAGGTTAAGTGTTAGTGTTAGGCTTAGGATTGGGGTTTGGTTTATGGTTAGGGTTAGTGATAAATTTACAGTTAGGCATAGGGTTAGTGTTCAAATTAGGGTTACAGTTAGGGTTAGTGTTAGGCTTAGAGTTAATGTTAGGATTAGGGTTAGAGTTAAAATTAGGTTTAGGGTTAGTATTAGGGTTAGTGTTAAGGATAGGGTT
Source organism: Callospermophilus lateralis (assembly GCF_048772815.1). Classification (NCBI taxonomy): domain Eukaryota; kingdom Metazoa; phylum Chordata; class Mammalia; order Rodentia; family Sciuridae; genus Callospermophilus; species Callospermophilus lateralis. The sequence continues at coordinate 24,046,412 of NC_135322.1, read as the reverse complement.
AGAATAAAAGTTAGGTTAAAGCTATGGTTAGGATTACATTTGTGTTATTGTTATGGTTAGGGTTAAGTTTGTGTTAGAATTAAAGTAATGGTTAGGGCTAGGGTTAGGGTAACTGTTAGGGTTACGGTTAATGTTAGGGTTAGGATTAGGGTTAGGGTTAAGCTTAACATTATTGTTAGGTTTGGGGTTAGGGTTAGTTTTAGGTTTAGGTTTATGTTAGAGTTAATGTTAGGGTTGAAATTAGGGTTAGGTTTAGGGAAAGTGTTAGCGGTAGGATTAGGTATAGGGATAGTGTTAGGGTTAGTGTTAGGGTTAGGGTTAGGGTTATTTTTCATGTTAGAGTTAGGAATAAGACTAGTGTTTCATATAGGTTTAGAGTTAAGGTTAGTGATAGGGTTAGTTTTATGATTAGGGTTAGGGTTAGGTATAGTGTTAGGGTTAGGGTTAGAGTATGTATTATGGTTAGGGTTTGGGTTAGGGTTAGGGTTAGTGTTAAGTTAGGGTTTGGGTTAGCGTTAGTGTTAGGGTTAGGGTTAGGGATAGAATTAGGGACAGAGTTAGGTTCAGTGTTAGGTTAGGTGTTGTGTTTTGGTTAGGGTTAGGGTTAGAATTAGAGTTAGGGTTAGGATTATGCATACTGTTAGGGTTGGAGTTACGCTTAGGATTAGGGTTTGGGTTCGTGTAAGGGTTAGGGTAAGGTTTAGGGTTAGGGTTAGTGCTATTTCTAGGATTAGTGTTAGGTTTATTGTTAGGGTTAGGGTTAGGGTGAGGATTAGTACTAGGGTTAGGTTTAGATTTAGGATTAGGGTTAATTTTAGGGTTAGTATTAGAGTTTTGTGTTAGGGTTAGTATTTGGGTTATGGTTAGGGTTACAGTTAAAATTAGGGTTAAGTTTAGGGTCAAGGAGAGTGTTAGGGTTTGGGTTAGTGTTTTTTATAGAGTTAGGTTTGGGTTAGTGTTAGGGCTAGGGTTAGGGTTAGAGTGAGAGTTTCTCTTAGGTTTAGGGTTAGAGTTAGTGTTAGGTTTAGAGTTAGCATTAGGGTTTGTGTTAGGGTTATGGTTAGGATGAAGATTAGTGTTTCGTTTACGATAAGAATTACAGTTAAATTTATGATTAGGGTAGGAATTAGGTTAGGGTTAGGGTTAGGGTTATTTTTAGGGTTAGTTTATTGTTAGGGTTAATGTTAATGTTATGCTTAGGGTTAGGGTTAGGTTTATGGTTAGTGTTAAGGTTAGGGTTAGGTTTATGTTTAGTGTTAGTATTAGGGTAGGGATAGGGTTAGGTAAGAGTTAGGGATGGGGTTAGGTTAAGGATAGTTTTTTTTTGGTTTTGGTTAGGGTTTGTGTTAGGGTTAGGGTTAACATTTGAGTTTGATTTGTGGTTAGTGTGTGGGTTTGTGTTAGAGTTACTGTAAGGGTTAGGGTTAGGGTTCCTGTTTGGGTTAGGGCTAGGTACAGTGTTATGGTTAGGTGTAAATTTTTGGTTAGGGTTATGGTACTGTTGCAGTTAGGGTTAGGATTAGTGTTTCACTTACAGTTAGAGTTAAGTTTAGGGTTTGTGTTAGGGTTAGGGTTAGAGTTAGTGTTAGGGTTAGGGTTAGGTTTAGAGTGAGGTTTAGGGTTAGTGTTAGGGTTCATTTTAGGGTTAGGGTTAGGGTAAGGATTGCAGTTATGGTTAGGGTTAGGGTTGCAGTTTGCTTTAGTGTAAATGGTAGGGTTAGGGTAACAGTTAGTGCTATGGTTAGGGTTAGGGGTTGTGTTAGAGTTAGGTTTATAGTTACAGTTAGGATTAGTGTTAGGTTTTGGGTTCTAGTTAGGATTAGTGTTAGTTTTAAGGTTAGGTTTAAGGGTTAGAGTTAGGGTTAGTGTTAGGGTTAGGGTTAGGTTTAGGTTTAGGGTTAGTGTTAGGGTTTGGGTTATGTTTACTTTTAGTGTTATAGTCAGGGTTTTGGTTAAGGTTAGGGTTAGGATTAGATTTAGTGTTAGAATTAGATTCGTGTTAGGATTAAGGTTCATTGTATGGTTAGGGTTAGGGTTAGTGTCAGTTTTTTGGTTAGAGTTAGGAATAGGGTTAATGTTAGGTTTAGGGTTAGAGTTAGGGTTAGGTTTAGTGTTTGTGTTAGGGCTAGTATTAGCGTTAGGGTTAGGGTTAGTTTTAGTGTTAGGTTTAGGGTTAGGGATAGGGTTAGAAATAGTGTTAGGGTTTGAGATAAGTTTAGGGTTAGTGTGTTATGGTTAGGCTTATACTTAGGGTTTTGGTTAGTGTTAGGGTTTAGGATTAGGGTTAGGTTTAGTGTTAGGGTTTAGGGTTAGGGTTAATGTTAGTGTTAGGGTAGGGTTAGGGTTAGAATTAGGGTTAATTTTAAAATTAGGGTGAGGTTTATGGTTAGGGATCGGTTTAGGTTTAGGGTTAGCTTAAGATTTAGGTTTAGGGTAAGAGTTAGGGTTAGTGTTAAAGTGAGTGTTAGGGATAGGGTTATGGTTTGTGTTAGGGTAAGAGTAGGGTTAGGATATGTGTTAGGGTTAGGGTCACGTTTGGATTTGGGTTAGCGTTAGGGTTAGGGTTAGTGTTAGGGGTTAGGTTTAGTGTTAGGGTAAGGGTTAGGTTTATGCTTAGGGTTATGAGTAGGGTTAAGATTAGGTTTAGTGATAGTGTTAGAGTTTGGGTTAGAGTTAGGTATAGGGTTAGGTTTAGTTGTAGTGTTAGTGTTCTGATTAGGGTTAGCTTTATGGTGAGTTTCAGGGTTAGGGTTCATGTTAGTTTTAGGGTTTATTGTAAGGTTAAAGTTAGGTTTAATGTTATGGTTAGGTTTATGGTTTGGGTTATTGTTAGATTTAGGGTTAGGGTTAATGTTAATGTTAGTGTTACAATTAGGGTTAGGATTAGGGTTAGTGTTAGGTTTAGAATTTGGTTTTGGTTTAGGCTTAGGGTTAGTGTTACGGTTATGGTAAGGGTTATGTTAAGGGCAAATGTTTGGTTTAGGGTAGGATTAGGGTTAATGTTTTGGTTAGGGTTAGGTATAAGGTTAATGTTAGTTTGGGGCTTAGAATTAGCATTACAGTTAGTTTTAGTGTTAGGTTTAGGGTTAGGGATAGGGTTAGAAATAGTTTTAGGGTTTGGGATAAGTTTAGGGTTAGTATTATGCTCAGGATTAGTGTTAGGGTTAGAGTAAGGGTAAGGCTTAGGGTTTGATTTAGTGTTAGGTTTAGGGATAAGAATAGGTTTAGAGTTAGGGGAAGGGTTAAGTTAGAATTAGAGTTAGTTTTAGAATTAGGGTGAGGTTTAGGGTTAGGGATCAGGATAGGGTTAGTTTAAGATTTAGGTTTAGGGATAGGGTTATGGTTAGTGTTAGGGTTAGTATTAAGGATAAGGTTATAGTTTGTGTTAGGGTGAGGTTTAGTGTGGCGGTTTAATTTAGTGATAAGGTTAGGGTTAGGGTTAAGTTTAGTGTTAAGGTTAGGGTCACGGTGTGTGTTAGGGTTAGGGTTATGGTTACAGTTAGGATTAGGGTTAGGCTTAGGGTTATGGTTAGGGTTAGTGTTAGGTTTAGTGTTAGGATTAGCATTAATATTAGCGTTAGTTTTAGAATTACGTTGAGGATTATTCTTAGGGATGGGTTAGGATTTGTTTCAGAGTTAGTAATAGAGTTAGGGTTAGGATTAGTGTAAGGGTTACCGATACTTTTACAGTTAGGGTTAGTGGGAAGGTAAGGGTTAGGTTTAGTTTTGGTGTTAGGTTTAGTGTTAGGTTAAATGTTGGGGTTAAGGTTTGTTTTAGGAAAAGAGTTAGAGTTAGTGTCAGTGTTAGGGTTATGTTTAGAGTTAGAATTAGTGTTACATTTAGGGTTAGGGTTAGGGTAAGTGTTAGTGTTTTGGTTAGGGTTAGGTTTTGGGATAGGTTTAGGGTTAGTGTTATGGTTAGGGTTATGGTTTGTGTTAGGGTTAGGGTTGTGGTTAGTGTTATGATTAGGGTTATGGTTTGTGTTAAGGTTAGGATTTGTGTTAGGGTTATGTTTAGGGTTATGTTTAGCGTAAGTGTTATTGTTGGGGATAGTGTTAGAAATAGTGTTAGGGTTGAGGATAGGTTTAGGGTTACTTTAAGGGTTAGGGATAGGGTTAGGGTTAGAATTAGTGTTACGAATAGGGTCAGGGTTTGAAAGATGTTATGCTTAGGGTTATAGTTAGTTTTCAAATTAGAATTAGGGTTATGGTTAGGGTTAGTGTCAGGGTTAGTGTTAGGGTAAAAATTATAATTTGTGTTAGGGTAAGTCTAAAGTTTTGGTTTTCTTAAAGGTTTAGGGTTAAAAGATAGTTTAAGGGTAGGTTTAGGTTAAGGATTATTTTTTCATTTACGGTTATGGTTAGGTTTAAGTTTAGTTTTTGATTTAGTGTTATACTTAGGTTTATGTTTAGTGTTAGGGTTATAGTTAGGGTTAGTATTACATTTATGATTACAAATAGGAAGAGGGTTAGAGTGAGGCCTAGGGTTAGGGTTAGGTTAGTTTTATGGTTACTGGTAGATTAGATATAGTGTTAGGTTTAGCGTTAGTCTTACTGTTAGTGTTATGGTTAGGGTTAGGTTTAGGATTAGGGTTAGTAATAGGGTTAGTATTGCGGTTAGGGTTAATGTTAGAATTAGGGTTATTGTAAGTGTTAGGGTTAGTGTTCGTTAGAGTTAGGATTATGGTTAGGTAAGGGTTAGTGTTAGGTTATGGTTAGGGTTGTGTTTTGCTTTAGAGTTTCTTTTAGGTTTAATGTTAGGGTTAGAGTTGGGGTTATGTTAGGTTTAGGGTTATGAATAGGGTTAGGGTTTGGTTTCGCATTAGAGTTAGTATTAGGGTTAGGTTTAGGGTTATGTTTAGGATTAATGTTAGGGTTCTGGTTAGTTTTAGGGTTAGTGTTAGGGTTAGGATTAGGTTAGGGTTAAGTTTAAGGTTAGGGTTAGTGTTCCCTTTAGGATTGTGATTAGAATTCGTGTTAGGATTAGTGTTAAGGTTATGTTTAGGGTTAGGGATAGGGTTAGTGTTATGTTTAGTGTTAAAGTTATTTTTAGGATTAGTGTTTGGGTTAGTGTTAGACGTAGATTTAGGGTTAGTGTTAAGGTTAGACTTAGGGTTAGTTTTATGGTAAGGGTTAAGGTTACAGTGAGGCTTAGGGTTAGGGTTATGTTAGAGTTAGGGTACACTTAGAGTAAGTGTTAGGTTTAGGGTTAGGGTTAGTGTTAGATTTACATTTAGGGTTAGGATTAGGTTTAGATTTGGTTTAGGATTAGGGTTAGTGTTTAAGTTAAAGTTACTATTAGGGTTAAGGTTGTGTAAGGATTAGGTTTAGGATTTGTGTTAGGTTTAGGTTTAGGGGTAGTGTTAAGGTTAGGGTTAAGGTTAAGTTAGGGTTAGGGTTATTGTTAGGTTTAGGTTTAGGGATAGAGTTAAGGTTAGTCTTTATGATAGAGTTAGTGATAGGTTTAGGGTAAGGGTTAGAGATAGAGTTAGGGTTAATGTTAGAGATAGTTTTAGAGTTAGGTTTAGGGTTAGTGTTAGGGTAAGTGTTAGGGTTAGGTTAGGGAAAGGGATAGGGTAAGGTTTACGGTAATTGTTAGTGTAAGGTTTGAAGTTAGGTATAGAGTTAAGCTTAGAATTAGTGTCAGTGAAGGGTTAGGGTTAAGGTTTGGGTTAGTGTTAGTGTTAGGGTTAAGGTTAGTGTTAGGATTAGGGTTAGGATTTGTCTTAGGTTTACGGTTAAGAATATGATTAAGGTTCTGGTTACAGTTAGGATGTGGGTTAGGGTTAGGGTTAGGGTTAGGTAAGTGTTAGGGTTCGGGATAGGGTTAGGTTTAGGGTTAGGGTTAGGGTTAGGATTAGGGTTAGGTTTAGGGTTAGAGTTATGTTTAGGGTTCTTGTTTGGGTTAAGTTCAGGGTTATTGTTAACTTTAGGTTTAAATTTAGGTTTAGGGTTAGGTAGCATTAGGGATAGGGTTTGGGTTATAGTTAGGTTTAGGATTAGGGTTAGTTTTAGTGTTAGCTTTATTGTTAAAATTAGGGTGATGGTTAGGGTTAGGTTTAGAATTAGGGTTAATTTCATGGTTAGAGATAGAGTTAGAATTAGGGTTAAAGTTAGGGTTAAAGTTAGAGTTAGTGTTAGTTTTAGGTTTAGGGTTTGGTTTAGGATTTGTTTTAGGGTTGCTGTTAGGTTTTGAGTTAGGGTTAGGGTTATGGTTTGTGTTAGAATTAGGGTTATGGTTAATGTTAGTGTTAGGGTAGGGTTAGGGTTAGGATAAGGGTATATTTTAGTGTTAGGGTTAGGGTTAAGGTTAGAGTTAGTGTTAGTAGTTGAATTAGGGTTAGGGTTAGTGTTAGGTTGAGGGTTTAGGTTGAGGTTAGCTTTAGGGTTAGTGTTTGTGTTAAGGTTATGGTTAGGGTTACAATAAAGGTTAGGATTAGAGTTAGAGTTAGGTTTAGGGTTAGTGTTTAGTTTGGGTTATGTTTATATTTAATTTTAGTGTAATTGTAAGGGAAAGTGTTAAAGTTAAGATTAGTGTTAGGGATCGGGAGAGAGTTTAAGTTAAATAAGGTTTAGGGTTAGGTTTATATTTCATGTTAGGATTAAGGTTAGGATTTGTGTTAGTTTAGATTTAGGTTTAGGTTTAGGGTTAGCGTTAGGGTTAGGGTTAGGTTTAGGGTTAGGTTTAGGGTTAGGTTTAGGTTTAGGGTTAGGGTTAGGGTTATATTTACTGATAGGGTTATGGTTTGTGGTAGGGTTAGGGTTCTTGTTAAGGTAGGGTTATGGTTTGGGTTAGGGTTAGGGTTAGGTTAAGGATTTGTGTTAGTGTTAGGTGTAGGGTTAGGTTGGATTAGGGTTAGAGTTAGGGTTAGGGTTAGGGTTAGATTTAGGGTTAATGGTAGGGTTAGTGTTAGGGTTATGGGTAGCGTTAGGGTTAGTGTTAATGTGAGTATTATGGGTAGGGTTAGTGTTAAAGTTAGGGTTCGTGTTACGTTTAGGGTTAGGGATACAGTTAGGTTTAGTGATATGGTTTGTGTTATGGTTAGTTTTAGGACTAGGTAAGGGGTAGGGTTAATGTTAGGGCAAGGGTTAGGGTTAGGGATCGGGTTAGGGTTAGTTTAATAGTTAGTAATAGGGTAAGGGTTAGGATTAGTGTTAGGGTTAGGTATTGGTTTAGAGTTAGGTTAGTGGTAGGGTAAGGGTTACATTTAGTTTTTATGTTAGGGTTAGGGTTAGGTTTTTTGTTAGGGTTAAGGATTTTTTTTTTTAGAAAAAAGTTACAGTTCGTTTTAGTATTTGGGTTATGTTTAGAGTTAGGGTTAGTGTTACGTTTAGGGTTAGTTTTAGGGTAAGTGTTAGTGTTTCAGTTTGGGTTAGGTTTAGGTTTGGGGTTAGGGTTAGTGTTACTGTTAGGGTTATGGTTTGTGTTACAGTTAGGTTACGTTTAGGTTTAGGTTTAGATTTCGGTTGGATTAAGGTTAAAGTTAGGGTTAGAGTTAGGATTAGAGTTAGGGTTAAGGGTAGGGTTAGTGTTAGGGTTAGGGCTAGGGTTAGGGTTAGTGTTAGAGTGAGTGTTATGGGTATGGTTAGTGTTAAAGTTAGGGGTAGTGTTAGGTTTAGGGTTAGGGATACAGTTACGGTTAGTGGTAGGGTTAGGGTTAGGATTAGGGTTAGGACTAGGTAAGGGTTAGTGTTAGTTTTAAGGTAAGGGTTAGGGTTAGGTTTTGGGTTAGTTTAAAATTAGGGTGAGGATTAGGGTTAGGGATAGGATTAGGGTTAGTTTAAGAGTTAGGATTAGGTTCAGAATTAGGGTTAGTGTTTGGGTTAGTGCTAGAGATAGGAATAGGTTTCGTGTTAAATTTAGGGTTAGGATCAGGGTTTGTGTTAGGGTTGGTGTTAGGGTTGGATAGGGGTTATAGTTAGGGTTAATGTTAGAGTTAAGAATAGGGTTAGGTTAAGTGTTAGGGTCAGGGTTAGGGTTATTGTTTGGGTAAGGGTTAGAGTGAGGTTTAGGGTTAGGAGTAGGGTTAGGATTAGGATTAGGATTATTAATACTTTAAATGTTAGGGTTAGGGTTAGGGTTAGGGTTAGGTTTAGTTTTAGTGTTACGGTTTGGTTAGGGTTAGGTTCAGAGTTAGTTATAATGTTAGGGTTCGTGTTAGATTTAGAGTTCATTTTAGGGTGAGAGTAGTGTCTGTGTTATGGTTATGGTTATGTTCAGTGTTAGATTTAAGGTTAGGGTTAAGGTTAGTGTTAGTGTTGTAATTAGGTTAAGGGTTAGGTCCAGTGTTAGAGTTCGAATTAGGGTTAGGTTTAGTGTTAGGGTTACTTTTAGGGTTAGGGTTCATGTTATAGTTAGGGTTGAGATTAGTTTTAGTGGTAGTTTTACAGTGAGTTTTAGTATTAAGTTTAGGGTTAGGGATAAATTTACGGTTAGTGTTAGGGTTAGGGTTAGGATTAGGGTTAGGTTTCATGTTAAAGTTTGGGATAGGGTTAGGGTTATGGTTAGTGTTAGGTTTAGGATTATGGTTAGAGTTAGGATTAAGATTAGTGTTTGGGTAAGGTTTAGGGTTAGGCTTAGGTTAGGGTTAGGGTTATGGATTGGGTTACACTTTGTGTTAAGTTTAGGGTTAGTGTTAGAATTTTTGTTAGGTTTAGGAGTAGGTTGTGAGTTTGTGATAGGGTTACTGTAAGGATTAGGTTTAGGGTTCATGTTAGAGTTAGGGCTAGGTTTAGTGTTAGGGTTAGGTGTAAGTTTTTGGTTAGGTTTATGGTTAGTGTTATGGTAAGGGTTAGGGTTAGGTTTAGAATTAATATTTCATATAGGGTTAGAGTTAGTTTTAGGGTTTTTGTTAGGGTTAGTGTTATAAAGAGTGTTACAGATAGGGTTAGGGTTAGGGTTAGGGTTATGTTAGAGTTAAAAGTTAGGTTTAGGTTTAGGGTTAGGGTTATGGTTGCGGTTTGGTTAGTGTTAAAGTTAAAGTTAGGGTTAGAGTTAAGTTTAGTGTTAACGGTAAGGTTCAGGTTTGTGTTAGGGTTAGGTTTAGGGTTTAGATGAGGGTTAATGTTATGTTTGGGGTTGAGATTAGGGTTAGTGATAGGGTTAGGGTTCAGGTTAGGTTTAGTGTTAGGGTTAGTGTTAGTTTTAGATTTACGGTTAGATTTAAGATAAAGGATAGATGTAGTTTTAGTGTTAGGGTCAGGGTTATGGTTATGGTTAGTGTTAGTTTTAGGGTTAGTGTTAGGTTTCAGTTTCTTGTTAGGTTTAAGGTTCATTGTAGGGTAAAGGTTAGGATTAGTGATAGTGCTAGGGTTATGTTTATGGTTAGGGTTAGTGTTATTTTTAGGGTTAGGTTTAGGATTAGTGTTAGTGTTTTGGTTTGGGTTAGGTTTAGGGTTAGGGTTAGTTTTAGGGTTAAGGTTCATATTACGATTAGGGTTAGGATAAGTGTTATGGTTAAGATTAGTGTTAGTGTTACTGTTTAGGATTAGGTATAGGCTTAGGGTTAGTGTTAGGGTTAGGGTAAGGGTTAGTGTTGTGGTTAGGGTTAGTGTTAGGGTTAGTGTTAGATTTATGGTAAGGGTTAATGTTAGTGTTAGCGTAAGGCTTAGTATTAGGATTATGGTTAGTGTTATAATTGGGTTAGTGTTAGGGTTCAGGTTCTGGTTAGGGTTAGTGTCAAAATTAGGCTTTGAATTAGGTTTAGGGATAGTATTAGGGTTAGTGTTAGGGTTAGGTTTATGGTTTGTTTTAGGGTTAGGATTTGTAATACGGTTTGTTTTAGGGCTATGGTTGGATTATGGTTATTGTTAGGGTTAAAGTTAGTGTTTGGGTTAAGGGTAGGGTTAAGGTTAGTGTTAGGATTAGGGTTAGTTTTAGTGTTAAGTTTAGTGTTAGGGTTACTGTTACTATTAGGGTTAGTGTTATGTTTAGGGTTAGGTGTAGGGTTAGGGTTACTGATTAGGTTAGGATTAGGTTTAGTGTTAGGGTTAGAGTTAGTTTTAGAGTTACAGTTAAAGTTCGTGTTAGGGTTAGGGTTAGATTTGGAATTAGGGTTAGAGTTTGTGTTAGGTTATGGTTAGGATTAGTGTTAGGTTAGGGTTAGGATTACTGATAAGGTTAGATTAGGTTTAGGTTTAGGGTTAGGGTTAGTTTTAGGGTTAGGGTTAGAGTTTGTGTTAGGGTTAAGGTTAGGGTTCGGTCAGGGTTAGAGTTTGGGTTAGTGTTAGGGTTAGTGTTAATATTTACGTTTAGGGTTAGGATAAATTTAGGGTTACGATTAGGGTTAGGTTAGGTTTAGGGTTATGATTCAGCTTAGGGTTTATGTTACAGTTAGAATTAGGGTTAGGATTGGGTTTAGGGTTGCAATTAGGATTCAGGTTAGTTTTAGAAATAGTGATAGTGTTAGGGTTAGTGTTAGGGTTAGTGTTAGCATTAGGGTCAGTGTTAGGTTAAGGTTTAGGTTTAGGTTTATAATTAGAGTTAGTGTTAGTGTTAAAGTTAGGGTTAGGTTTTGGTTATGGTTAGGGTTAAGTTAGGGTTAGGGTTAGTGTTAGGGTTAGTGTTAGGGTTGGTGTTAGGTTTGGGTTTAGGGTTTGTGTTACGGAAAGGGTTAGGGTTAGGTTTGGGATAGGGTTAGTGTGTGGCTTAGGGTTCGTGTTAATTTTAGGGTTAGGGTTAGTGTTAGGTTTACGTTAGTTTAGGGTTAGTGTTAAGATTACTGATAGGGTTATGGTTAGCATTAGCATTAGTGATTGGTTTAGCTTTATAATTAGGTTTAGGGTTACTGTTAGGGTTAGGATTAGGGTTAGTGTCAGGTTTAGAGTTAGGTTTAGTTTTAAAGTAAGGATTAGGGTTAGGGTTAGGGTTAAGGATAGGGTTAGTTTTATGGTTATGGTTAGGGTTTGGTTTAGTTTTGGGGTAAGGGTTAGGGTTAAGGTTATTGTTATTGTTAGGGTTAGGTTTACTGTTAGGTTTAGGTAATGGGTAGGGTTAATGGTAGTGTTAGTGTTATGGATATGATTAGGGTTAATTTTAGGGTTAGGATTATGGTTAGTCTTAGGTTTTGGGTTAGGTATAGGGTTAGGCTTATTGTAAGGGTTAGGTTTAGGGTTAGATTTAGGGTTAGGTTTAGCGTTTGGTGAAGAGTACGGTTTAAGGTTACTGTTAGGGTTATGGTTAGAGTTTGTGTTAGGGTTAGGTTTAGGGTTAGTGTAAATTTAAGTGTTGGGGTTAAAGTTAGGGTTAGTGTTAGGGTTAGGGTTTTAGTTAGTGTTAGTGTTTGGGTTAAATTTAGAATTAGGGTTAAGTTTAGGGTATATTCATGGTTAAAATTAAGGTTAGTTTAGGATTAGGGTTATGGTTAAGGTTTGGGTTTATGTTATGTTTAGTGTTAGGGTTAGAATTAGGGTTAGTTTTTTTTAGGATTAGGGTTAGTTTTAGGGTTAAGGTCAGCATTAGGTTAAGGTTTAGGTTTAGGTTTAGGGTAATAATTAGTGATAGTGTTAGATTTAGCATTAGGGTGAGTGCTAGAGTTAGGGTTAGGTTTATGGTAAGAGTTAGGGTTAGGGTTAAATTAGGGTTAGTTCAGGGTTAGGGTTAGGGTTAGAGTTAGTGTTAGGGTTGGGGTTAGGTTTGTGTTTAGGTTTCGTGTTAAGGATAGGGTTAGGATTAGGTTTAGGATAGGGTTAGAGTTTTGCTTAGGGTTTGTGTTAGTGTTAGTGTTAGGGTTAGTGTTAGGTTTAGCTTTAGGGTTAGTGTTAGGGTTAGTGTTAGGTTTAAGGTAAGCATTAGTGTTAGTGTTTGGTTTAGTGTTATAATTAGGTTTAGGATTACTGTTAGGCTTAGGATTAGGGTTAGTGCCCAGTTTGGAGTTAGGTTTAGTTTTAAGTAAGGGATAGGGTTAGGGTTAGGTTTAGGGTTAATGTTAGTGTTATGGTTAGGGTTTGGGTTAGTTTTCGGGTTAGGGTTAGGTATAGGGTTAGGTTTGAGGTTAGGTTTGGTGTTAGGGATAGGGTTAGGTTTAGGTTTACTTAAGGTTAGGGTTAGGGTTAGGGTTCATGTTATGGTTAGAGTTAGGGTTAGTGTTATATTTAGGTTTAGGTTTAGGGTTAGGCTTAGTGGTAGCGTTAGGGTTATTGTTAGTGTTAGCATTAGTGTTAGGGTTAGTGTTAGGGTTAGGGTTAGTGTTAGTGTTTGATTATAGTTAAGGTAAGGTTTATGGTTAGGATTAGGTTTATGATTACAGTTAGTATTACTGTTAGTGTTTAGGTTACGGTGAGTTTTAGGTTTAGAGTTAGGTTAGGGTTAAGGTTAGTGTTAGGTTTAGGGATAGTGCTATGATTAGTGTTAAGGTTAGGATTTGGATTAGGGTTAAGTTTAGGTTATAGGTTAGGTCAGGTTAGGGTTAGGGTTAGGGTTATTGTTAGTGTTAGGTTTAAGAATAGGGTTCGTATTAAAATTAGGGTTTAGCTTTAGAGTTTGAGTTAGGTTTAGGGTTAGGTTTAGGTTTAGGCTTACTGTTAGTGTTAGAGTTAGGGTTAGGATTAGGGTTAGGAGTAGTGTTATGGTTAGGGATCGGTTTTGAGTTAGTGTTAGGTTCAGGGTTAAGGTTAGGGTTTGTGTTAGGTGTAGAGTTAAGCTTAAGGTTAGTGATGTGGTTAGGTTTAAGGTTAGGTTTAGTTATATATATATATATATATATATATATATATATATATATATATAGAGAGAGAGAGAGAGAGAGAGAGAGAGAGAGAGAATTTTAATATTTTTTATTAAGTTTTCAGCAGACACAACATCTTTTTTTTTTTTTGTATGATGTGCTGAAGATCAAACCTGGGCTGCATGCATGCCAGGCGAGCACACTACCACTTGAGCCACATCCCAAACCCAGGTTTAGTTTTAATGTAAGGGTTAGGGTTAGGTTTAGAGTTAGGGTTTAGATTAGTGTTAGGGTCAGGTTTAGGTTTCTGTTTATGGTTTATGTTAAAGTTAGGGTTAGGTTTTTTGTTAGGGTTAGGGTTAGTGTTATAGCTCAGGTTAGAGTTAGGGTCAGTTTTAGAGTTAGGGTTAGGGTTAGTGTTACGATTATTGTTAGGGTGAAGGATATGCTTTGTGTTAGGGAAAGGGTAAGGGTTAGGGTTATTTTAAAGAGAGAGAGAGAGCGAGAGAGAGAGTGAGCGAGAGAGAGAGAGAGAGAGACAGAGAGAGACAGAGAGACAGAGAGAGAGAATTTGTTTAATATTTATTTTTTTAGTTTTCGGCAGACACAACATGTTTGTTTGTATGTGGTGCTGAGGTTTGAACTGAGCAGCACACATGCCAGGCAAGAATGCTACCACTTGAGAAACATCCCCAGCCCCTAGAGTTAGGGTTAGTGTTAGATTTAGGGAAAGAGTAAGAGTTATGGTTGTGGTTAGTATTAGGGATACAGTGAGGCTTAGGGTTAGGTTTAGGCTTAGTTTTAGGGTTATGTGTAAGTTAGGTTTAGTGTTAGGGTTAGGGTAAGGGTTAGGCTTAGGTAAACAAATGGGTCAAGCTAGAAGAATGAAATTTGGGCAGCTAATTGCAACTGGTATTCTTTTCTTTACTGCCAAGCATCAACTAATTGGGTGAAAAAAAATATGCTGAGATTTCAGAAAGCTCAGAGTTCTTTGAAAGCTCTTCAAATGCATTAAAATAAAACATTATTATTTTTTTGCCTCTGCTTAGGGCTACTTCAACAGGGAACAAAGCATAGAAACTTCTCTGAGAACTAATTGAGTGAGCGGATTTTAAAGAAACTAGCACAAACTGTTTTTGATTTGGAGTTCCAAACACATGTATCCCAGTAGGTTAAAATGAAGGGAAACCTAAAACAATAAAGTATTCTTGCCAAAGAACACTTCAACTGAGAACAAAATTTGGACATCAACGTGTAACTGATATACTGATCTTTCCTGCAAAGTATCAAGAAGATTGGATGAAAAAAATACTTGCTCAGTAACCTCAGAGTTCTTTGGAAGCTCTTTAAAAGCATTCAAATGAATGATTATTTTTTGGTCTCTGCTTAGGGCTACTTAAAAAGGAACAAAGCATAGAGAGGGCTCTGAGAACTGATTGAGTGAGTCAAGTTTCAAGCTGCTAGCACCAACCATGTTTGATTTCGAGTTCCAAATGCCTGTATCCCTATAGGGGAAAATGAATTGAAATCTAAATATTCAAAGTGTTCCTGCAAACAAACGTTTCAACCTAGAAGAACAAAATTTGGGAAGTCAAGTGCAACTAGTACCCTCATCTTCCATGCCTAGTATCAAGGAGATCAGGTGAAAAAAATATTTGCTTAGATTCCAGTAAACTCACAGTTCTGTGGAAGCTCTGCAAACACTTTCAAATGAAAGTGTATTTTCCTTGCCTCTGCTTAGGGCTACTTCAACAGAAAACAAAGCATAGTGAACACACTGGGAACTAAATGAGTGGGTCAAGTTTCAAGCAGCTAGCATGCACAAACCATGTTTGATTTAGACTTTCAATGCATGTATATGTATAGGGAAAATTTAAGTGAAACCTAAAAATTCAAAGTGTTTTTGCAAACGAAAGCTTCAACCTAGAAAAACAAAATTTTGAGAAAAAGGTGTGAATGGAGCACAGGTCATTCCTTCCAAGTATCAACATGTTCGGGTCAAAAAATATTTGTGGAGATTCCAGTAAACTTTGATTTCTGTGGAACCTTTGGAAAAATTTTCAAATGAATGTGTATTTTCCTTGTCTCTGCTTAGAGTTTCACCAATCGGAAACAAAGCATAGAGAGTGCACTGAGAACTAATTGAGTGAGTGAAGTTTCAAGCAGCTAGTAAGCACAAACTTTGTTTGATTTAGAGTTTTAAATGCATGTATCCCTATAGAGGAAAAACGAAGTGAAATCTAAAAATTCAAAGTGTTCCTGCAAACGAATTCTTCAAGCTAGAAAAACAAAATTTGGGCAGCTAATTTCAACTGGTATTCTCTTCTTTCCTGCTAAGTATCAAAAATATCAGTTGAAAAATGTTTGCTGAGATTCTTGTAAACTAAGAGTTCTATGGAAGCTTTGCACATGTTTCAAATCAAAGTTTATTTTAATTGCCTTTACTTAGGGGTACTTCAACAGAGACCAAAGCATATAGAGTGCACTGAGAAAAAATTTAGTGAGTCAAGATTTAAGAAGCTATCACAGACTGTGTTTGATATAGAGTTCAAAATGTATGTATCCTTATAGGGGAAAACGAAGTGAAACCTATAAATTCAAAGTGTTCTTGCAAACGAGCACTTCAACTAGTAGAAGAAAATTTGGCAGACCAAGTGCGAATGGATTACCAATCATTTCCTCCAAGTATCAACAACATGCAGTGAAAAAATATTTGATGATATTCCAGTAAACTCGGAGTTCTGTGGAAGCATGGAAACACTTTCAAATAAAAGATTATTTTCTTTACCCCTGCTTAGGGCTACTTTAACAGGGAAAAAAGAAGAGAATGTGCACTGAGACCTAATTGAGTGAGTCAAGTTTCAATCACCTAGGTGAAATCGTGTTTGATTTAGAGTTGTAAATGCAGATATCCCTACAGGGGAAATCAAACTGAAACGTAAAATTTCAACGTTTTCAGGCAAAAGGACGCTTCAACCTAGAAGAATGGAATTGGGGGAATCAAGTGCAAAAGGAGTACTGATCATTCACTCCAAGAATAAACAATATCGGTAGTAAAAATATTTCCTGAGTTTCCAGGAAACTCGGAGTTCTGTAGAAGCTTTGCAAATGCTTTCAAATAAAAGTGTATTTTTTTGACCCTACTTAGGGCTACCTAAACAGGGGACAGTGCATAGAGAGAGCACTGCATACAAGGAGAAGAACTAAATTTGGGGGACCAATGCAAATGGAGTACCGATCATTCCCTCCAAGTATCAACAAGATCAGATGAAAAAAATATTTGCTGAATTTCCAGTAAACTCTTTGGAAGCTTTGGAAACACTTTCAAATGAAAGTGTATTTTCCTTGCCCCTACTTAGGGCTACTTTGACAGGGAAAAGCACATAGAGAGAGCACATTGAGAACTAATAGAGTTAGTCAAGATTCAAGCAGAAAACCCAAACCATCTTTGATTTAGAGTTCCATAGCATGTATTTCTATAGGGGAAGAGAAAGTGAAACATAAATATTCAAAGTGCTCCTGCAAATGAAAGTTTCAACCTAAAAGAACGGAATGTGTGGGACCAAATGTGAATGGAGTATCGATCATTTGCTTTAAGTATCAACAAGATCGGGAGAATAAATATTGCTGACATTCCAGAAAACTATGAGTTCTATGAGGCTTTGCAAATGCTTTCAAATGAAAGTCTATTTTCCTTGCCCCTCTTAAGGGCTACTTAAACAGGGAACAAATCATAGAGAGCACACTCATAACTGATTGAATGAGTCAAGTTTCAAGCAGCTAGGTGAAAACCTGTTTGATTTAGAGTTCCAAATGCATGTATCCCTATGGAGGTAAATAAAATAAAACCTAAAAATTCAAAATGTTCTTGAAAATGATTGCGTCAACTTAGAAGAATAAAATTTGGGGTACCAAATATGAATGGAGTACCGATCACTCCCTCCAAGTATCAACAAGACCGGGTGAAAAATTTTTTTAGAGATTCCAGTAAACTCGGAGTTCTGTGGAAGTTTTGCAAATCTTTCAATTGAAAGTGCATTTTCTTTGCCTCTTCCTAGGTCTACTTCAACAGGGAACAAACTACAGAGAGCACATGGAGAACTAATTGAGTGAATCAGGTTTCAAGAACCTAGCTAAAACCATGTTTGATTTACAGTTTCAAATGCATGTATCCCTATAGGGAAAAACGAAGTGAATCCTAAAAATTCAAAGTGTTCCCACAAATAAAGGATTCCACCTAGATGAATGATATTTGGGTGACCGTGTGGAATTGGAGTACCAGTCATCCCCTCCAAGTATCAACAAGATTGGATGAAAAAAATATTTGCTGAGATTCCAGGAGACTTGCAGTTCTGTGGAAGCTTTGCAAAAATTTTCAAAAAAGTGATTTTCCTTGCCCCTGTTTAGGGCTATTTCAACATAGAAGAAAGCATAGAGAGGGTACTGAGAACTAATTGGGTGAGTCAAGTTTCAAGAATCTAGCACAATACGTGTTTGATTTGGATATCCAAATGCATTTATACTTATCGGGGAAAATGAAGTGAAACTTAAAATTTCAGAGTGTTCCTACATATGAATGCTTCAACCTAGAAGAATGAAATTTGGCGGACCAAGTGTGAATGGAGTACTGATCACTTCCTCCAAGTATCAATAAGACTGGGTGAAAAAATGTTTGGTTAGATTCCAGTGAATTTGGAGTTTTGTGGAAGCTTTGCAAATGCTTTCAAATAAAAGTTTATTTTCCATGATTCAGCTTAGGGCTACTTAAACAGGGAAAAAATGATAGATAGCAAAATGAGAATTAATTGAGCGAGTCAATTATAAAGCACCTAGCACAAACTGTATTTGATTTAGAGTTTTAAAGGCCTGTATCCCTATAGGAGATAATAAAGTGAAAGCTAAGAATCCAAGGTGTTCCTGCAAATGAACAATACAAACCTGAAGAATAAAATTTCATGGACCAAGTGAGAATGGAGTACCAATCTTTCCCTCCATGTATTAAAACGATTAGTTGAAAAAATGTATGCTGGGATTCCAGTAATCTCAGAGTTAATTAGAAGTCTTGCAAATGCTTTCAAATGAAAGTATATTTTCCTTGCCCTTGCTTAGGGCTACTTCAATAGGGAAAAAAGCATAGAATGTGTACTGAGACCTAATTGAGTGATTCAAGTTTCAATCAGCTATGTGTAACCCTGTTTCATTTAGAGTTTCAAATTCATGTATCCCTATAGGGGAAAAGGAAGTGAAATGTAAAAATTTGACGTGTTCCTGCAAAAGAACACTTCAACCTACATGAACGAAATTTGGGGGACCAAGTTTGAATGGACTACCAATCATTAGCTCCAAGTATCCACAAGATTGGGTGAAAAAATATATGCTGAGATTCCATTAAACTCGGAGTTCCATGTACAGTTTGAAACAAAATTTCAAAGGTTTTTTGAAACAAACACTGCAACATAGAAGAATAAAATATTGGGGACAAAGTACAAATGGAATGCTGATCATTCCCTCCAAGTATCAACAACTTCTGTTGATAAAATATTTGCTGAGTTTCCAGGAAACTCAGTTCTGTGGAAGCTTTGCAAACAAATTAAAATGAAAGTGTATATTTTTTGCTTCTGCTTAGGTGTACTTCAACAGGGAACAAATTATGGAGAGCTAACTGAGAACTAATTGAGTGAGTCACGTTTCAAGTAGAAAGCTATATCCCTGTTTGATTTAGAGTTCCAAATGCATGTATCCCTAAAGAAAAAAATGAAGCAAAACCTAAGAATTTAATGTGTTCCTGCAAAAAAATGACTCAACCTAGAAGAATGATGTTTTGGAGACCAAGTGGGATTGCAAAACCATTCATTCCCTCCAAGTATCAACGAGATCAGGTGAAAAAATATTTGCTGATATTCCAGGAAACTTGGAGTTCTTTGGAAGCTTTGAAAACACTTTTGAATGAAAGTGTATTTTTCTTGGCCCCTGCTATGGGCTATTACAACAGGGAAAAAAGCATAGAGAGTGCACTGAGACCTTACTGAGTGATTCACGTTTCAATAAGCTAGGTGAAACCCAGTCTGATTTAGAGTTCCAAATGAATATATCCCTATAGGAGAAGATGAAGTGAAATCTAAAAATTTGAAGTGTTCCTGAAAACGAACACATCATCCTAGAAGAACAAAATTTGAGGGACAAAGTATGAATGGCATACCAATAATTCCCCCAAAGTATCAAGAAGATTGGGTAAAAAAAAAATATTTGCTGAGATTCCAGTAAACTCAGAGTTCTTTGGAAGCTTTGCAAAGGCTTTCAAAGGAAAGTTTATTTTTCTTGCCCCTTCTTAGGGCTACTTCAAGAGAACAAATCATAGAGAGCAAAATAAGAACTAATTGAGTGAGTCAGGTTTTAAGAAGATAGGTGAAACCTTGTTTGATTTAGAGTGCCAAATGCATGTATTCCAATAGGAGAAAACAAAGTGAAACCTAAAATTCAAAGTGTTCGTGCAAACAAATGCTTCAACTTAGAATATGGAAATTTGGGGGATCAAGTGTGAATGGAAGACCTATCATTCCCTCCAAGTATCAACAAGATCAGGCAAAAAAAATTTGTTGAGATTTAAGTAAACTCGGTGTTGTGTGAAAGTTTGCAAATGCTTTCAATAAGATGGGTATTTCCTTTCTTTTGCTTAAGACTACTTTAACAGGGAACAAAGGATAGAGTATGCATTGAGAACTATTTGTGTGAGTCAAGTTTCAAACAGCTAGAAGAAAAACATGTTTGATTTAGAGTTCCAAATGCATGTATCCCTATAGTGAAAATAAAGTGAACCCTAAAAATTCAAAGTGTTCCTGCAAACGAACGCTTCAACCTAGAAGAATGAAATTTGATGGATCAAGTGCAAATGCAGTACTGATCATTCCTTCCAAGAATCAAGAAGTTTGAGTGAAAAATACTTGCTGAGTTACCAGTAAACTCAGAGTTCTGTGTAAGCTTTGCAAAAGCTTTCAAATGAAAGTGTATTATCCTTGCCCCTGCTTTGTGCTACTTCAACAGGGAACAAAGCATAGAGAGCTAATTGAGAACTAATTGAGTAAGTCATGTCTCATGAAGCAAGGTGAAACTGTGTTCGATTTAGAGTTCCAAATGCATGTATCCCTATACAAAAAAACAAAGTGAAACCTAAATTTTCAGTGTTCCTGCAAATGAACCCTTCAAACTAGATGAATGAAATATTGGGTACCAAGTGCTAAGTAATTACAAATCATTCCCTGCAAGTATCAACGTGATTGGGTAAAAAAATGTTTGCTGATTCCCAGAAATTCCGAGTTCTATGGAAGCTTTGGAAACACATTCAAATGAAAGGGTATTTTCCTTGCCTCTGCATACCACTACTTCAACAGGGAACAAAGCACAGGGAGAGCACTGAGAATTAATTGATTGAGTCAAGATTGAAACAGCTAGCGCAAACAGTGCTAATGAAAGTGCATTTATCTTGCCTCTGCTTAGTGCTACTTCAACAGGGAAGAAAACATGGAGAGCACACTGAGAAGTAATTGAATGAGTCATTTTTCAAGCAGCTAGCTGAAACTGTGATTGATTTAGAGTTCCAAATGCATATATCCCTATAGGAAAAAACAAAGTGAATTCTAAAAATTCAAAATGTTCCTGCAAACAAAAGCTTCTATCAAAAAGAACAAAATTTTGGGGAGTAACTACGAATGGAGTATCAACCATGTCCCCCAAGTATCAATAAGATTAGGTGAAAAAAGTTTTGCTGAGATTCCAGTAAACTCGAGTTCTTTGGAAGATTTGCAAATGCTTTCAAATGGAAGTGTATTTTCATGGCCTCTACTTAAGACTACTTCAACAGAAAACAATGCATACAGAGTACACTGAGACCTGTTTGTGTGAGTCACGTTTCATGCACCTAGAAACCAACTTGTTTGATTTAGAGTTCCAAATGCATGTATTCCTACAAGGGAAAATGTAGTGAATCCTAAAAATTTATAGTGTTCCTGCAAATGAATGCTTCAACCAACAAGAACAAAATTTGGGGGACCAAGTGTAAATGGAGTCCGAATCATTCCCTCCAAGAATAAAGAAGATCAGGTGAAAAATATTTGCTGAGATTCCAGTAAATTCGGAGTTCTTTGTAAGCTTTGCAAATGATTTTAGATGACAGTGTATTTTCCTTGCCCCTTCAGAGGGCTAATTCATTCAGGGAACAAAACATCCAGAGTGCACTGAGAGGTAATTGAATGACTCAAGTTTCAATTAGCTAGGAAAAACAGTGTTTGATTTAGAATTCCAAATGCAAGTATCCCTATAGGGAAAAAGGAAGTGAAACCGAAAAATTCAAGGTGTTCCTGCAAACTAACGCTTCAACCAAGAAGAATAAAATTTGGGGGACAAAGTTTCAATGGAGTACCGACCATTCCCTCTTAGAACATATTTTGTCTCATTTAGAGTTCCAAATGCATGTATCCATATAGGAGAAAATGAAGGGAAACCAAAAAATCAAAGTGATCCTGCAAATGAAAGCTTCAACCTAGAATAACCTAATTTGATGGACCAAGCCCGAATGGAGTACCGATCATTCTATCCCAGTATCAACAAGATTGTGTGAAAACATATTTGCTGAGATTCCTGTAAACTTGGAGTTTTGTGGAAGCTTTGAAAATGCTTCCACATTAAAGTATGTTTTCCTTGCCACTACTTAAGGCTACTTCAAAAGAAACGATGGGTACACAGAGAACTAGTTGAGTGAGTCACGTTTTAAGGAGATATTTGAAGCCATGCTCGATTTAAAGTTCCAAACTCATGTAACCTATAGGGGAAAAAGAAGTTAACCCTAAAAATTAAAAGTGTTCTTGAAAATGAACGCTTCAAAGTAGAAGAATAAAATTTTGGGAACCAAGGGTAAATGGATAAGAGATCATTCCCTCTATGTATCAAGATGATCTGGTGAAAAAATATTTGCTGAGATTTCAGTAAACTCGGAGATCTGTCAAAACATTGCAAATACCTCAAAATGAAAGTGTATTTTCCTTGCTACTTATAGGGTACTTTAACAGAGAACAAATCATCTTAAACGCACTGTGAACTAGTTGAGTGAGACAAGTTTCTAGCAGCTAGCACAAACCATGTTTGATTTAGAGTTCCAAATGCATGGATCCCTATAGGAAAACAAAGTGAAACCTAAAAATTCAAAGTGTTCCTGGAAAGGAACGCTTCAATATAAAAGAACAAAATTTGCAAGAACAAGTGAGAATAGAGTACCAATCATTCCCTCCAATTATCAACAAGGTTAGAAGAAAAAATATTTGTTGAGATTCCAGTAAACTCGAATTTTGGTGGAACATTTGCAAATGCTTTCAAATGAAAGTGGATTTTCCTTGCCTCTGCTTAAGATGACTTCAACAGGAAACAAAGCACAGAGAGCACACTGAGAACTATTTGCGTGAGTCAAGTTTCAAGCAGCTAGCTGAAACCGTGTTTGTGCATGTATCAGTATAAGAAAAAAAAAGTGAACCCTAAAAATTCAAAGTGTTCCTGCAAACGAATGCTTCAACCTAGAAAAACGAAAATTGTTGGACCAACTGCAAATGGAGCACCGATCATTCCCTCCAAGAATCAAGAAAATTGGGTGAAAAATATTTGCATAGATTCCAGTAAACTCAGAGTTCTGAGAAAGCTTTGCAAACGCTTTCAAATGAAACTGTATTTTCCTTTCCCCTGGTTATGGATCCTTCAACAGGGAACAAAGCATCAACCATGCACTGAGAACTAATTGAGTAAGTCGATTTTCACAAAGCTAACAAAAAATGTGTTTGATTTAGTGTTCCAAATGTATGTATCCCTATATGAGAAAATGAAGGGAAACCTAAAAAATCAAAGATTTCCTGCACACCAACACGTCAACCTAGAAGAATTAAACTTGGAGGAACAAGTACAAATGGAGTACCATTCATTCCCTCCAATTATTAACCCATTGAGTTTAAATAATATTTGCTGAGATTCCAGCAAACTTGGAGATCTGTGGAAGCTTTGCAAATGCTTTCATATGAAAGTGTATTTTCCTTGCTCCTTCTTATGGATAGTTCAACAGGGAACAAAGCATAGAGATTGAACTGAAAACTAACTGAGTGAGTAAAGTTTAAAGTGGATAGAGTAAACCGTGTTGGATGTACAGATCCAAATGCCATATCCCTATAGGGGTAAATGAAGGGATACCAAAAAATTCTAAGTGTTATTGGTAAGAAATGTTTCAACCCAGAAGAATAAAAATTGAAAGAACAAGTGTGAATAGAGTACCCATTATTACCTCCAAGTATCAAGAAGATTTGGTGAAAAAATTTTGGCTGAGATTCCAGTAAACTCAGAGTTCTGTGGAATCTTTGTAAATGCTTTAAAATGAAAGTGTATTTTCCTTACCCCTGCTTAGGGCTACATCAACAGGGAACAGTGCATAGAGAGGGCACTGGGAACTCTTTGAGAGAGTCAATTTTCAATCAGCTAGCTGAAACTTTGTTTGACTTAGAGATCCAAATGCATGTAATCCTATAGGGGAAAACAAAGAGAAACCTAAAATTTGAAAGTGTTCCTGCAAATGAATGCTTCGACCTAGAAGAACAACATTTGTTAGACCAAGTGAATGGAGTACCAATCACTCCCTCCAAGAATCAAGAAGAGCAGGTGAAAAATATTTGCAGAGATTCTAGTAAATCGGTGCTCAGTGTAAGCTTTGCAAACACTTTTAAATGAAACTGTATTTTCCTTGCCCCTGCTTAGGGCTATGTCAACAAGGAACAAAGCATCAACAGTGCAGGAAGAATTAATTGAGAGAGTTAAGTTTCAAGAAGCTAGCAAAAACCGTGTTTTATTTAGAGTTCCAAATGAATGTAACCCATTATAAGAAAATGAAGTGAAACCAAAAACTCAAAGTGTTCATGCAAATGAATGCTTAAATGTAGAAGAATGAAATTTGGGAGACCAAGTGAAAATGGAGTACTGATCATTAAATGCAAGTATCAACAAGTTTGGTTGAGAATGTTTGCAGAGATTCCAGTCAACTTGGAGTTCTGTGGAGGCTGTGCAAAGGCTTTCAAATAAAAATGTATTTTCCTTGTCTGTGCTTAGGGCTACTCCAGGAAAGAACAAAGCATAGAGAGCACATTGAGAACTAATTCAGTGATTCAAGTTTCAAACAGATAACCCAAACTGTGTTTGAAAAAGAGTTCCAAATGCATGTATCCATATAGGAGAAAACAAAGTGAAACGTAAAAATTCAAAGTGTTCCTGCAAATGAACGCTTAAACCTTGAAGAAATAAATTTGGGGTACCAAGTGAAAAAGGAGTACCGATCATTTTCTCCAAGTATCAACAAGATCAGGTGAGAAAATATTTGCTGAGATTCCAGTAAACTCAGAATTCTGTTGAAGCTTGGCAAACACTGTCAAATGGAAGTTATGCTCCTTGCCTCTGCTAAGACTACTTCAACAGGAAACAAAACATAGATAACTCATTATAAAGTGTTTGTGTGAGTCAAGTTTCAATCAGTTAAAACAAACCATGTTTGATTTAGAATTCCAAATGCATGTATCCATATAGGGGTAAAAGAAATAAATCCTAAAAATTCAAAGTGTTCCTGGAAAAAAATGCTTCAACCTAGAAGAAAAAAATTTGAGGGAACAATTGTGAATGGAGTACTGATCATTCCCTCCAAGTATCAACAAGAACAGTTGAAAAAATATTTGCTGAGATTCTAATAAACTCGGAATTTTTTTCGCAGCTTTGCAAACGCTTTCAAATGAAAGTTTATTTTCCTTGCCCCTTCTTAGGGCTACTTCAACAGGGAACAAAGCATAGAGAGCAAACTGAGAACGAATTCAGTGAGTCACATCCTAAGCAGCTAAGTGAAACAATATGTCATTTAGAGTTCCTTAGCATGTATCCCTATACGAAAAACAAACACACAAAAAAAGTGAAACCTAAGAATTCAACGTTATCCTTCAAATGAACCCTTCAACGTAGAATAATGAAATTTGGGGGACCAAGTGTGAATTGAGTACCGATCATTACCTGCAAGTATCAACAACATCGGGTGAAAAACATTTGCTGTGATTCTAGTAAACTCAGAGATCTGTTCTTGTGTAAATGCTTTTAAAGTGGAAGTGTATTTACCTTGCCTCTGCATAAAACTACTTCAACAGGGAACTAAGCATATAGAGTGCACTGAGAACTATTTGCAAGAGTCAAGTTTGAAGCAGCTAGTAGAAACCGTGTTTGATTTAGAGTTCCAAATGCATGTATTCCTGTAGGGGAAAACAAATTGAACCCTAAAGATACAAATGTTTCCTGAAAATTAATGCCTCAATCTAGAAGAATGAAAATTGGGGGGCCAAGTGGAAATGGAGAAATTATCCATGCATTTCCTCCAAGTATCAAGAAGAACAGGTAAAAAATATTTGCTGAGATTACAGTAAACTTGGAGTTCTGTGGAAGCTTTGCAAACGATTTCAAATGAAAGTGTATTTACAGTACCTCTGCTTAGGGCTACTTCAACAGGAAACAAAGCATAGTGAGAACATTGAGAACTAATTGAGTGAGTCAAGTTTCAAGCAGTGAGGACAAACTGTGTTTAATTTAGAGTTCCAAATACATGTATCCTTATAGGGGAGAACAAATTCAAAACTAAAAATTCAAAGTGTTTCTGAAAATAAATGTTTAAACCTAGAAGAACAATATTTGAGGGACCAAGGATGAAAGGAGTACCAATAATTCAGTGCAAGTGTCAACAAGATTGGGTGAAACAATATTTGCTAAGATTTCAGTAAACTCGGAGTTCTGTGGAGGCATTGCAAATGCTTTCCAATGAAAGTGTATTTTCCTTTCCTCTGCTTAGGGTTCCTTCAACAGGGAACAAAGGATAGAGAAGGCGCTGAGAACTAATTGAGTGGGTCAAGTTTCAAGCAGCTAGCACAAACTGTGTTTGCTTTAGAGTTCCCAAAGCATGTATCCCTTTAGGGCACAATGAATTAAAACCTAAAAAATTAAAAGTGTTTCTGCAAATGAACGCTTCAACCTAGAAGAATGAAATTTGTAACACAAAGTGTGAATGCAGTACCAATCATTTTATGCAAGTATCAACACATTGATTGAAAAAAATATTTGCTGAGATTGTACAAAACTTGGAGTTCTGTGGTAGCTTTGCAAATGCATTCAAATGAAAGTATCTTTTCCTTGCCTCTGATTAGGGCTACATCAACAAGTATCAAGGAATAGAGAGAACACTGAGAACTGATTGAGTGAGTCACATTTAAATCAGCTTGGTGTAACTGTTTGATTTAGAGTTCCAAATGCATGTATCCCTAAAGGGGAAAATAAAGTGAAACCAAAAATTCAAATTTTTCTTGCAAATGAATGTTTCAAACTAGAAGAACAAAGTTTGGGGGGCCAGGTGAGAAGGAAGTACCAATTTTTCCCTCCAGGAAAAACAAGATCTGGTGAAAAAACTCAATGATCTGTGGATGCTTTGCAAATGCTTTCAAATGAAAGTGTATATTTCTTGCCTCTGCTTAGGGCTACGTCAACAGGGAACAAAGCATGGAGAGCACACAGAGAACTAATTGAGTGAGTCAGGTTTCACGCAGCTAGCTGAAAAAGTGTGTGATTTAGTGTTCCAAATGCATGTAAACCTATAAATAAAAATGACGTGAAACCTAAACATTCAAAGTGTTCCTTCAAAGTCACGTTTCAAACTAATAGAACAAAATTTGGGTTACTAAGTGGGAAGGGAGTACCAATAATTCCCTCCATGTATCAACAAGATCACGTGAAAAAATATTTGCTGAGATTCCAGGAAAGTCGGAGATCTGTGGAAGCTTTGCAAACGCTTTTAAATGAAAGTGTATTTTCCTTGTCTCTACTTAGGGCTGCTTAACAGGTAACAAAGTATAAAGAGTGCTCTGAGAACTAATTGAATGAGTCAAGATTTAAGAAGCTAGCACAATATGTGTTATATTTAGGGTTCCTAATGCATGTATCCCTATAGGGGAAAACGAAGTTAAACCTGAAAATTCAAAGTGTTCCTGTAAACAAACACTTCCACCTAGAAGAACGAAATTTGGGGGACAAAGTGTGAATTGAGTACTGATCACTTGCCCCCAAGTATCAACAACATCTGTTTAAAAAGTATTTGCTGAGATTCCAGTAAACTTGCAGTTTTTTGGAAGCTTGCAAATGATTTCAAATGGAAGTGTATTTTACTTGTGTCTTCATTGGGCTACTCCAACAGGGAACAAAGCATGGAGAGTGAACTGAGAACTAATTGAGTTAGTCAGGTCTTAATTAGCTGGGTGAAACTTTGTTTGATTTAGAGCTCCAAATGCATACATCCATATAGACGAAAACTAAGTGAAACCTAAAATTAAAAGTCTTCCTGAAAACAAACACTGACGCAGTCTGGCTGGGCACAAAATCATGAGCCACTCACAGCTTTGTAGATTCAAACAGCAATTCTTTATTCCCGATCTCACACTGGCCCTCTACAAACACGTTCTGGGGAAAGCCACGTTCTCTGCATCCCAAATACTCTCTGAATACCCGGGAGAAATCAAGGGGAACTAGAGGAGCGGGCATGCCTGAGGCAGCAGGATGCACCCTATTCCCAGCAGGGTACACCTTAAACCTGGAACCGCCCTAAACCCAAGGAGAGCCCTAAACCCTGATGCGCCCTAAACCCGGATCTGCCCTGTTCCTTGAGCAAGGTCACCTTACATGCAATGTCACTGCAAATGACCTGGGCAAGTCTATTTCCACGAGTCGTTCCTCTAAGCAACATGGGGTACACTGGCAAGGAAATTGTCATACCTACTTGGCTAATGGCTCTCAGCAAAACACTACAACCTAGAATAACAAAATTTGGGGTCCCAGTGTAAATGGAGTACCTATCATTCCCTCGAACTATCCACAAGATCGGGTGAAAAAATATTTGCTGATATTCCAGTAAACTCGGAGTTCTGTGGAAGCTTTGCAAACACTTTCAAATGAAATTGTATTTTCCTTCCCACTTATTAGGGCTACTTCAACAGGATCAAACCATAGGGAATGCACTGACAACTAATTGAATAATTCATGTTTCATTGCAGCTAACTGAAATCGTGTTTGATTTAGAGTTTCAAATACAAGTATCAATTTAGGGGAAAATGCAGAGAAACTTAAAAATTCAAAGTTGTCCTGCAAACTAACACTTCAACCTAGAAGGACAAAATTTGGGGCACAACATCTGAATGGAGTATCAATCATACCCTCCAAGTATCAACAAGATCGAGTGAAAAAGTATTTGCTGAGATTCCAGGAAACATAGAGTTCTGTGGAAACTTTTCAAATGCTTCCAAAGGAAAATTCACTTTCTCTGACACTGCTCAGGATATTTCAACAGGGAACAAAACATGGAGAGCGCACTGAGAACTAATAGAGAAAGTCACATTTCAAGCAGCAAAGAGAAACCATGTTTGAATTAGAGTTCCAAATACATGCATCCCTATAGTGAAAAAAAAAGAAGTGAAACCTAAAATTTTAAAGTTTTACTGCAAAGGAATGGTTCAAATTAGAAGAACGAAATTTGAGGAAACAAGTGTGAATGAAGTACTGATCATTCCCTCCTAGATTCAACAAGGTCAGGTGAAAAAATTTGCTGAGATTCCAGTAAAATTAAAGTTTTGTGAAAGCTTTGCAAATGTTTTCAAATAAAAGTGTATTTTCCTCATGTCTAATTAGGGCTACTTCATCAGGGAACAAAACTTAGAGAGCACTCTGAGAACTAATTGAGTGAGTAGAGTTTAAAGCAGTTAGCACAATCCGTGTTTGAATTAAAAATACAAATGCATGTAACCCTATAGGGGAAAAAGAAGGGAAACCTAAAATTAAAAGTGTTCCTGCATATTAATGCTTCAAAATAAAAGAACAAAATTTGTTGGAGCATGGCCTAATGTAGTACTGATCATTCCCTCCAAGTATCAACGAGATCGGTTGAAAAAATATTTGCTGAGATTCCAGTAAACTCGGAGTTCTGTGGAAGCTTTGCAAAAGTTTTCAAATTAAAGAGTACTTTCCTAGCCCCTGCTTAGGGCTACTTCAACAGAGAACAAAGCTTAGAGAGCTCACTGAGAACTAATTAAGTGAGTAAAGATACAAATAGATAGCACAAACCGTGTTTGATTTAGAGTTCCCAATGCATGTATCCGTATAGGGGAAAATGAAGTGAAACCTAAAAAATTCAAAGGGTTCCTAAAAAGGAATGCTTCAAACAAGAAGTAAGAAGTTTATGAGATCAAGTGCAAATACAGTACCAATCATTCTCTCCAAGTATCAACAAGATCGGTGCAAAAATATTTGCTGAGAACTCAGTAACCTCGGATTTATTTGGAAGATTTGGAAACTATTTCATATGATAGTGTATATTCCTTGGCTCTGCTTAGGGCTACTGCCACAGAGAAGAAATTATAGAGAGTTCACTGAGAACTTCTTATGTGAGTCAAGATTCAAGCAGCTAGCAGAAACCGTGTTTGATTTAGAGTTCCAAATTCATGTATTCCTATAGGGTAATTTGAAGTGAAACCTAAAAACAATTAGTGTTCCTTAAAACGAATGCTTCAACGTAGAAGAATGAAATTTGGGGGACCAAGTATAAATGGATACCCGATCATTCCTGCCAAGTATCAAGAAGATCGGGTGAAAAATGTTTGCTGAGATTCCAATGAACTCAGAGTTCTGTGTAAGATTTGCAAACACTTTCAAATGAAAGTGTATTTTCCTTGCCCATCCTGAGGGCTACTTCAACATGGAACAAAGCATAGGGAGGAAATTGAGTGAGTCACGTCTTTAGCAGGTAGTTGAAAATGTGTTTTATTTAGAGTTCCAATGCATGTATCCCTATATGAGAAAACAAAGTGAAACCTAAAATTCAAAGTGTTCCTGGAAAGGAACGCTTCATCCTAGAAGAACAAAATTTGGGGAACCAAGTGCAAATCGAGTACCGATCATTCCTCACAAGTGTCAACAAGTTCTGGTGAAAAAAATATTTGCTGAGATTCCAGTAAACTCGAAGTTTTGGGAAGCACTGCAAACGCTTTCCAATGAAAGTGTATTTTCCTTGCCTCTACTTAGTGCTACTTCAACAGGGAATAAAGCATAGAGAGCACACTGAGCTAATTGAGTGAGTCAAATTTCAAGCATAAAGCAAAAACTAGGTTTGATTTATAGTTTCAAATGTATGTATCCCTATAGGGGTTAACAAAGTGAAACATCAAAATTCAAAGTTTTCCTGCAAATGAACGATTAAACATAGAAGAATAAAATTTGGGAGGCCAAATTTAACTGGTATACTCATTTTTCCAGCCAGGTATAAAGAAGATTGGGTAAAAAATTATTTGCTGAGATTCCAGTGAAACCAGAGTTCCGTGAAACCTCTGTAAACACTTTCAAATACAAGTGTATTTTTCTTGCCTCTGCTTAGGGCTTCTTCAATAAAAAACGAAGCATAGAGGACACACTGAAAACTAATTGAGTGATTCAAGTTTCAAGCAGCAAGCAAAATCCTAGTTTGATTAAGAGACCCAAAAACATGTCACCCTATGGGGGAAAGGAATTGAAAACTAAAAATTCTAAGTGTTCCTGTAAATGAACACTTCAACCTAGAAGTACGAAATTTGGGCAGCCAAGTACAACAGTTATACTCATCTTTTAATGCCAAGTATCAATAAGATGGGGTGACAAAATGGTTGCTGAGATTCCAGTAAACTCAGAGATTTGTATAAGATCTTTAAAGATTACAAATGAAAGTGTATTTTCATTGCCTCTGCTTAGAACAAAGCATAGAGAGCACACTGAGATCTAATTGAGTGAGTCAACTTACAAGAATCAAGAACAAACTGTGTTTGCTTTAGAGTTCCTAATGCATGTATGCCTGTAGGGGAAAATGAAGTGAAACCTAAAAATTCAAATTATTCCTGCAAACATATTCTTCAACGTAGAAAAACAAAATTTGGAAAGCCAAGTGCAACTGGTATACTCATTGTATCTGCAAGTATCAACAAGATCGGGTGAAAAAATATTTGCTGAGATTCCAGTAAACTCGGAGTTCTGTGGAAGCTCTGCAAATGCATTCAAATGAAAGTGTATTTTCAATGCCTTGGTTTTGGGATACTTCAACAGGGAATAAAACTTAAAGAGCGCACAGATATCTAATTGAATGAGTCAAGTTTCAAAGAGATAGCACAAACTGTGTGTAATTTAGAGTTCCAAATGTATTTTTTCCTATAGGGGAAAATGAAGTGAAACCTAAAAATTCAAAGTGTTCCTCCAAACCAACACTTCAACCTAGAAAAACAAAATTTGGGCTGCCAAATGTAACTGGTATCCTCATCTTTCCTATGAAGTAAAAAAAAAAAGTTGGTTAAAAAATATTTGCTGAGATTCAAGTAAATGTATAGTTTTGTGGATGCTCTGTAAAGGCTTTACAATGAATCTGTATATTTCTTGCCTCTGATTAGAGCTATTTCAATAGAGAACAAAGCATAAAGTGCACACTCAGAAGTAATTGAGTGAGTCGAGTTTTCAGCAGCTAGCACTAACGCAGTTTGATTTAGTGGTCCATATGTATGTATCTATGTATGGGAAAACAAAGTGAAACCTAAAAATTCAAACTGTTCCTGCAAACGAATGCTTCAATCTAGAAAAATGAAATTAGTGCAGCCAAGTGTAACATGTATACTCTTTCGTGCCAAGTATTATGAACAAGACCATGAAAAATTGTTTGCTGAGATTCAGTAAACTCAGAGTTTTGTGGAAACTCTACAAACCCTTTCAAGAGAAAGTATATTTTCCTTACATCTGCTTAGGGCTACTTCAATAGAGAACAAAGCATGGAGAGCTCACAGAGAACCAATTGAGTGAGTCAAGTTTAAGAATCCTAGCAAAAACCATGTTTGACTTAGAGTTCCACATGGGTGTATCCCTATAGGGAAAAATAAAGTGAAACCTAAATATTAAAACTGTTCCTGCAAACAAACGCTTCAACAACAACGAAAAAAAAATTTGGGTTCCAAGTGCAACTGGTATACTCATCTTTCTCATCTTCCTTGCCAAGTATCAACAAGTGTGTTGCAAAGTATTTCCTGAGATTCCAGTGATCTCGGGATTCTTTGGAAGCTCTGCTAACACTTTCAAATGAAAGTGTATTTTCCTTGTGTCCACTTAGGGGTACTTCAACAGGGAAAAAAGCATAGAGAGGGCACTGAGAATTAATAGAGTGAGTCAAGTTTTAATTAGCCTACACAAACTGTGTTCGATTTAGAATTCCAAATGCATGTTGTATTTCAATAGGTAAAAGAAAGTGTAACCTAAAAATTCAAAGTGTTGATGCAAATGAATGCTTCAACCTAGAATACCAAATTTTGGTCAGCCAAGTGCTACTGGTAGACTCATCTTTTCTGCCTAGTATCAACGAGATCGTGAGAAAAAATATTTGCTGAGATTCCAGTAAAGTCAAAGTTATGTCAAAGCACTTCAAATAATTTCAATTGAAACTGTATTTTCCTTGCCTCTGCTCAAGCCCAATTCAAAATGGAACAAAGCTTAGAGAGTGCACTGAGAACTAATTGAGGTAGTCAGGATTCCAGTAGCTAGCAAAAAAACGTGTTTGATTTAGAGTTTCAAATTCATGTATCCCTATAGGGGAAAACGAAGTAAAACTTAAAAATCAAAAGTGTTCCTGCAAACGAACATTTCAACATTAAATAAAAAATTTGGGGTTCCATGTTCAACTGGTATACTCTTCTTTCCTGCCAAGTATCAAAAATACTGGTGCAAAGTATTTGCTGAGATTCCAGTAAAATCAGAGTACTGTGGAAGCTCTGCAAACATTTTCAAATGAAAGTGTATTTTTCTTGCCTCTGGTTAGGGCTACTTCAACAGGGAACAAAGCATAGAGAATGCACTGAGGACAAATTGAGTGAGTCAAGTTTCAAGCAGCTAACGCAAACCATGTTTGATTTAGAGTTCCAAATGCACGTATCCCTATAGGGGAAAATGAAGTTAAACCTCAAAATTCAGTATACTCCTGCAAACAAATGCATCAACCTAGAAGAAAAAAAAAATTGGAAAACCAAGTTCAACTGCTATGCTCATCTTTCTTGACAACTATCAACAAGATCAGTAAAAAAAATATTTGCTAGGATTTTAGTAATTTTGGAGTTCCTTGAAAGGTATACAAAATCTTTCAAATGAAAGTGTAGTTTCTTTGCCTTTGCTTAGTGCTACCTCAACAGAGAACAAAGCATGGAGAGTTCCCTGAGAACTAATTGAGTGAATCAAGTTTCCACCAGGTAGCACAAACCCTGTTTCATTTAGTGTTCCATTTGCATGAATCCGTATAAAAGATAAGAGAGTGAAACCTAAAAATTCAAAGTGTTCCTGCAAACGAACTCTTCAACTTAGAAGTATAAAGTTTGGGCAGCCAAGTGCAACTGTTATACTCATCTTTCCTGTTAAGATCAATAAGATCTGTGAAAAACTGTTTGCTGAGATTCCAGTAAACTCGGATTGCTGTGGAATCTTTGCAAACCTTTTCAAATGAAAGTGTATTTTCCTAGTTTCTGCCTAGGGCAACTTCAACAGGGAACAAAGCATAGAGAGCACACTGACAATTAATTGAGGGAGTCAAGTTTCATCACCTAGCAAAAACCCTGTTTAGGAGTTCCAAATGCATGTATCATTGTAGGGGAAAATGAAGTAAAAATTCAAAGTGTTCCTGCAAATGAATGCTTCAACCTAGAAGAACAATATTTGGGCGGCCAAGTGCAACTCAGATCCTCATCTTTCTTGTCAAGTATCAACAAGATTAGATGAAAATTATTTACTGAGATTTCAGTAAACTTGGAGAGTTATGTGGAAACTCTGCAAATGATTTCAAATAAAAGTATATTGTCATTGCCTCTGTTTTGGAATACTTAACTGGGAACAAAACACAGAGAGTGCAGAGAAAAATAATTGAGTGAGTCGATTTTCAACCAGTTTGGACAAACCATGTGTTATTTAGAGTTCCAAATGCATTTATCCATATAGAGGAAAATGAAGTGAAACCAAAATATTCAAAGTGTTCCTAAAAATGAATGATTCAACTTAAAAGAACAAAATTTGGGAGTCCAAGTGCAACAGGTATACTCATCTTTCCTGGCAAGTATCAAAAAGTACGGTGCAAAGTATTTGCTGAGATTCCAGGATACTTGGAATTATTTGGCAGCTCTGGAAATGCTTTCAAATAAAACTATATTTTCCTTGCCTCTTCTTAGTGCTACGTCAACAGGGAAGAAATAATAGAGAGTACACTGAGAACTATTTGAGTGAGTCAATTTTCAAGGAGCTAGCACAAACCGTGTTTGATTTAGAGTTTCAAATGCATGTATCCCATTAGGGGAAAATGAAGTGAAACCTAAATATTAAAATTGTTCATGCAAATTAATGCTTGAACATTGAGGAAAAAATTAGGGGTTCCATGTTCAACTGGTGTACTAATCTTTCCTGCCAAGTATCAACAATATTTTTGCAAAGTATTTGGTGAGATCCCACTAAAATTGAAGTTCTGAGGAAGCTCTGCAAATGCTTTCAAATGAAAGTGTATTTTCCTTGCCTCTGCTTAGACCTACTTCAACAGGGAACAAAGCATAGATAATGCACATGTGACTAATTGAGTAAGTCAAGTTTCAAGCAGCTTTCACAAACCTTCTTTGATTAAGAATTCCAAATTCATGTATCCCTATAGTGGAAAACAAAGTGAAACCTAAAACTTCAAGTGTTTCTGCAAATGAACGCTTTGTCCTAGAACAGCAAAAGTGAGCTCCCAAGTTCATCTGGTATACTCGTATTTCCTGAATGTATCAACAAGATCAGTTGAAAAAAATGTCTCTTGAGATTCCAGAAAACACAGAGTTTTTTGAAAGCACTGCAAATGCTTTCAAATGAAAGTGTATTTTCCTTGCCTCTGCTTAGGGCTACTTCAACAGGGAAGAAAGTCAACAGAGTGCACTGAGAACTAATTAAGTGGGTCAAGTTTC
Source organism: Callospermophilus lateralis (assembly GCF_048772815.1). NCBI lineage: Eukaryota > Metazoa > Chordata > Mammalia > Rodentia > Sciuridae > Callospermophilus > Callospermophilus lateralis. Next base: position 24,011,644 of record NC_135322.1, on the reverse strand, counting down.
AAGAGCTAGCACAAACCGTGTTTGATTCTGAGTTCAAAATGCATGTATCCCTATAGGAGAAAACAAAATGAAACCTAATAATTTAAAGTGTTTCTTCAAATGAACAATTCAACCTAGAAGAACTAAATTTGGCGATCCCAGTGTAACTGGTATACTCATCTTTCCTACCAGGTATCAACAAGATTGAATGAAAAAAAAATATTTTCTGAAATTCCATTAACCTCGGAGTTCAGTCGAAGTTCTGCAAACACTTTCAAATGAAAGTGTATTTTCTTTGCCTCTGCTTAGGGCTACTTAAACAAGGAACAAAGCATAGAGAGTGCAATGAGAACTAATTGAGTGAATCAAGTTTCAAGCTGGTAGCACAAACCATTTTGATTTAGAGTTCCAAATGCATGTATTCCTATAGGGGAAAAGTAAGTGAAACCTAAAAATTCAAATTTTTCCTGCAAACAAACGCTTCAAACAAGAAGAAAGAAATTTGGGGGACCAAGGACGAATGGAATACTGATCATACCTTCCATGTATCAACAAGATTGGTTGAAAAAATGTTTTCTGAGATTACAGTAAATTCAAAGTTCTGTGGAAGCTTTGCAAATGCTATCCAATTAAAGTGTTTATTCCTTGCCCCTGCTTAGGGCTACTTCAACAGTGAAGAAAGCATAGAGAGCATACTGGGAACTAGTTGAGTGATTCACGTTTCTATCAGCTAGGTGAATCCGTGTTTGAGTTAGAGTTCCAAATGTGTGTATCTCTATAGGGAAAAAAATGAAACATAAAAGTTCAAAGTGTTTCTGAAAATGAATGCTTCAACCTTGAAAAATGAAGTTCGGGCGACCAAGTGCGATTGGAGTCCTGAACATTTCCTCCAAGAATCACGGAGTTTGGGTGAAAAATATTAGCTGAGATTCCAATAAACTTGGAGTTCTGTATAAGCTTTGCAAAAGATTTCAGATTAAAGTGTATTTTCCTTGCGTCTCCTTAGGGCTACATCAATGTCAATCAAAGCATATAGAGTAAACTGAGGACTATTTGTGAGAATCAAGTTTCAATCAGCTAGCACAAACTTTGATTGATTTATAGTTCCAAACACATGTATCCCTGTATAGGAAAAGGAAATTTACCCTAAGAATTCATAGTTTTCCTGCAAACGAATGCCTTAACATAGAAGAACAAAATTTTGAGGTCCAAGTAAGTGCGAATGGAGAACCGATCATCCTCTCTAAGTATCAAGAAGATCTGGTGAAAAATATTTGCTGATATTCCAGTAAACTTAGATTTTTGTGGAAGCTTTGGAAATGAAATCAAAAGATAATGTCTATTTTTTGCATCTTATTAGGGCTACTTCAACATGGTAGAAAGCATAGAGAGTGCAGTGAGAACAAATTGAGTGAGTCATGTTTCAAGAAGCTAGCAAAAACCTTTTTTGATTTAGAGTTCCAATTGCATGTATCCCAAAAGAGGATAACAAACTGAAACCTAAATATTCAAATTGTGCCTGCAAATGAATGCTTCAACCTAGAAAAACAAAATTTGTGGACAAAGTGCGAATGGAATACCGATCATTCTACCAAGTATCAACAAGATCGGGTGAAAAAATTATTTGCTGACTCTCCAGTATTATTGGAGTTTTGTGGTTGCTTTGAAAATGCTTTGAAATGAAACTTATTTTTGTTGCAACTTCTTAGGGCTACTTCAACAGGGAACAAAGCATAGAGAGTGACCTGAGAACTAATTGAGTGAGTCAGGTCTCTAGCAGCTAGGTGAATTGGTATTTGATTTAGAGTTCCAAGTGCGTGTATCTCTATAGGGGAAAATTAAGTGTAACCTGAATATTAAAAGTTTTCCTGCAATAAAACGATTCAACCTAGAAGAACAAAATTTTGAGTACCAACTGCAAATGGAGTACCAATACTTCCCTCAAAAATAAACAAGAACAAGTGAATATATATTTGCTGAGAATCCAGTAAGCTCGGAGTTCTGTGAAAGCTTTCCAAACGCTTTCAAATGTAGGTGCATTTTTCCTTTTCTGCTTTGGGCTACTTCAAAAGAGTCAAAGCATAGAGAGTGCACTGAGAACTAATTGAGTGAGTCACCTTTCAAAGAACTAGCACAAAAATTGTTTGATTTCGAGTTTCAAATGCATGTATCCCTATAGGAAAAAATGAAGTGGAACCTAAAAATTCAAAGTGTTCCTTAAAACTATCGCTTCAACCTAGAAGAACAAAATTTGTGGGACCAAGGGTGAATGTCATACTAATAATTCCCCACAAGTATCAACAAGATCTGGTTAAAAAACATTTGCTGAGACTCCAGTAAACTTGGAGTTCTGTGGAAGTTTAGCAAACACTTTCAAATGAATGTGTATTTTTTCCGCTTCATAAGGCTACTTCAACAGGTAACAAAGTATCGAGAGTGAAATGAGAACTAATTGAGTGAGTCACGTCTTAAGCAGCTAAGTGAAACTGTAGTTGATTTCGAATTCCAAATGCATGTAACCTTATATGAGAAAACAAAATGAAAAATAAAAACTCAAAATGTTTCTTCAAATAAACGCTAAAACCTAGAATAACAAAATATGGGGGACCAAGTGCAAATGGAGTAAGGGTCATTCCCTGCAAGTATAAACTAGATATGTTGAAAAAATATTTGCTGATATTCCAGTAAATTTGTAGATATGTGGAAGCTTTGCAAACACTTTTAAATGGAAGTGTATATACCTTGCCTCTGCTTAAGACTAGTTCAACAGGAAAAAAAGCAAAGATAGCACACTAATATCTATTTGTGTGAGTCAAGTTTTAAGTAGCTAGCACAAACCATGTTTGATTTAGAGTTCCAAATGCATGTATCCCTATGGGGTAAAACAGAGTGAATCTTTAAAATTCAAAGTGTTCCTGAAAATTAAAGCTTCAACATAAAACAATAAAATTTGGGGGACAAAGTGCAAATGTAATATTGATCATTCTCTCCAAGAATAAAGAAGATCATGTGAAAAAATATTTGCTGAGATTCCAGTAAACCTGGAGTTCTGTGGAAGCTTTGCAAATGCTTCCAAATGAAAGTGGATTTTCCTTGCCCCTGCTAAGGGCTACTTCAACAGGGCTAAAAGCATTGAAAGTGCACTGAGAAGTAATTGAGTGAATCAATTTATAAGAAACTAGCTGAAACCATGTTTCATTTATAGTTCCATATGCATATATCCCTATAGGGAAAAAAGAAGTGAAACCTAAAAATTCAAAGTGTTACTGCAAAAGAACGCTTCAACCTAGGAGAGCAAAATTTGGTGAACCAATTGCAAAACGAGTACTGATCATTCCCTCCAAGTATCAACAAGATCGGGTACATAAATATTTGCTGAAATTCCAGTAAACTCGGAATTCTGTGGAAGCTTTACAAACTATTTCAAATGAAAGAATATTTTCCTTGCCTCGGTTTAACACTACTTCCACAGGGAACAAAGCATAGAAAGTGCACTGAGAACTATTTGTGTGAGTCAAGTTTCAAGCAGCTAGAACAAATTTTGTTTGATTTAGAGTTCCAAATGCATGTAACCCTATATGAGAAAATGAAGTGAAACCTAAAAATTAAAAGTGTTCCTACAAACGAACAATTCATCCAAGAAGAACAAAAATTGGGAAACCAAGAGAGATTGGAGTACTGATCACTTCCTGTAAGTATCAACAAGATCGGGTGGAAAATTTTTTGTTCAGATTCCAATAAACTCAGACTTCTGTGGAAGATTTGGAAACATTTTCAAATGAAAGTCTATTTTCCTTGCCTCTGCTTAGGACTAGTTCAACAGGGAACAAAGAATAGAGAGCACACAGAGAATTATTTGAGTGAGTCAAATTTTAAGCAGCTAGCAAAAACTGTGTATGATTTAGAGTTCCAAATGTATTAACCCCTATAGAGAAAAATGAAGTGGAACTTAATAATTCAAAGTGTTCCTGCAAACGAACACTTCAGCCTAGAAGAACAAAATTTCGGCTGCCAAATGCAATTGGTATCCTCATCTTTCTTGCTGTTGAGAGCCACCGCCAAAGGGGCCCCAGCAAACTTCCAGCTGCCAGCAAAGTTCCAGCTGCCAGCTGATGATTGGCTGACAGAAGCCCCAGCAAACTTCTAGCTGAAAACTGATTGGCTCCTCTGTGGTGATGCTCATTGGGCTGTTTCCCTGCCCGTTCAGACCACGGAGCTGCTCATTGGGGGACTTTTTTGGCTCTGCCCATGTGACGCAGCCAATCAGCCTCAAGAGCAGGAGGAGTGGGGGAGGTTGAGAGGCTTGTGAGAAGCCGGTGGTGGCAGTTGGTCTCTGAAGGTTTTTCCTGAGGAGCTGTGTGGTTTGATGTGTGTGTTCTAAAATTAAAGTTTGTTTCTTTTGACAAGTGGCTCCTGAATTGTGAACCTGCGACCTTAGCGACTAATCCCCATAGAAGTGAAATGGTATTAGATTGGAAGGATCCTGAAGGATGTGAAGGAACTATACAGCCATATGTATTGGATCATCTTCCCATACATTTATGGGGACGAGATGTCCTAGATCAATTAGGTTTGACATTAACAAATAACATCAACCAAAATGCACCCCCTATTATGACTAGACAAGGTTTTAGGAAAGAAAAAAAATAGAAAAAGAAGAACAAGTTTTGGCAGCACCAATACAAATCGATCAAGGAATGGACAGACATGGGTTGGATTTTCAGAAAGGGCCACTGAGACAATAAAAATTACTTGGATATCAGAAAGACCAGTATGGGTTCCTCAGTGGCCCATGGCTAAAGTAAAGATACAAGCAGCCCATGACCTGGTCAAACAACAATTAGCATAAGGACTTATACATCCCTCTGTATCTCCCCATAATACTCCCATTTTTGTGATCAAAAAGAAATCTGGTAAATGGAGATTATTGCAAGATTTAAGAGCCATTAGTAATGAGATGGTTATTATGGGACCTGCTCAATTAGGGATTCCTCAATGGTCTGCTTTGCCAAAAACCTGGTATGTTTTAGTTATAGATATTAAAGATTGTGTTTTTTTTCAATTCCAATTTATCCTGAGGATAGTCCACGTTTTGCATTTACTATCCCTGCACTTACAAACTTATTAAAAAATTTATAATCTAGAGATAGCAATAGATAAAGTACAATTAAATTTTTCAGTTAATTATTTAGGAATTCTATTATCCTGACTATGGTCCATCCACCAAAAATTCAAATATGAGTAGATTAACTCAAATCACTTAACGACTTTCAAAAGTTATTAGGAGACATAAATTGGATAAGGCCTTATCTAGTTATACCAAAAGGAGAGTTGGGACCTTTATTTGATATCCTAAAAGGTCCATCAGATCCATATTCACCCTGAATGTTAATGCCTGAAGTATGAAAAGCATTAAAAATCATTGAAACATATATGGAAAATATGCATTTGGAGAGAATTGATATAAGTTTGCCTTCATTATTTATTGTACTACCAACAAAAAATATTTCTACAGGAGTATTTTGGCAAGAAGGCCCATTATTATGGATACATTCATCTTATTATCCTAATACTATTCTTACTAGGTATCCTGAGGCTGTAGAACAATTAATACTCAAAGGAATAAAAGCAGCAAAGAGAGTGTTTGGGATTTCTCCCAATAAAATTATTACTCCATATACTATGAATCAAATTGATGAGTTAGATAATGAGTTAATAACTTGGGCAATAATCATGTGCAAATCTAATGTTTCATTTGATATTCACTTACCATCTAATCCTTTATTGTCTTTTTAGTCATCGCATCCTGTATTTTTTTTCCAAAAATGACAAGAAAAACACCTATAATGAATGCTCCAAATATATTTACTGATGGGTCAAATAATGGTACAGCAGCAATAGGTACACCTGATCAAATTTTACATTTTTAGTACCCAAACAATCAGCTCAAAAGGTAGAGCTTAATGCAGTATTACAAGCTTTTGTGATGTTTAAAGATTCTGTATTTAATTTATTTTCCGATAGTCAGTATATAGTTAATGTCACAGTATTCCTTGAAAATGCTGGTAAGATTTACCCTTCCTATACTGTTTTCTCTTTGCTTTCCACTATACAAAGTCTAATCTGGGACAGAAAAGATCCGTTCTTTATAGGACATATCAGGGCACATATAGGATTGCCTGGAGCCCTTAGTTTGGGCAATGATTTAGTAGATAAAACTACACATGACATACATATTTTCTCTACACTAGGAGAAGCTACAAATTTTCATAAAAAGTTCCATGTCAATGCTAGTACTTTACAAAAGCATTTTAAAATAACTAAGGGACAAGCTACACAAATAATAAAACAATGTCAAAATTGTGTGAACTTTTTACCACAAGGTAATCTTGGAGTCAATCCTAGAGGACTGATACCTAACCCTATTTTGCAGATGGACGTCACACACTTGCCAGAATTTGGAAAATTAAAATATTTGCATGTTACAGTTGATACTTCTTCTGGATTTTTGATGGGCTCCCTTCATGCAGAAAAAAAAAAAAAAACTAAAGATATTATAGCTCATTGCTTACAAAATGTTGCCACTGTGGGCGTTCCAAAACAGTTAAAAACAGATAATGCCCCTGGTTATACTTCTACTTCTTTTAAACAATTTTGCTCATCATTTGGCATTATTCATATAACAGGAATCCCATACAATCCACAGGGACAAGGCATAACTGAAAGAGCTCATCAAACTATTAAAATGTACTTATTAAAGCAAAAAGTGGGAATTGGGAAGGGGTATATATTCCCCAAAGATAAACTTAAAATAACCCTTTTTACTCTAAACTTTTAAAATTTGAATTCATGACGGCTTAGTGCTGTGGAAAGGCATATGTGTCCAAAAAATGTACATAAGCCCAAGGTTCTTTGGAAGGATATTCTAACAGGACAATGGAAAGGTTCTGACCCAGTAATTGTCTGGAGTTGGGGGTCTGTTTGTGTGTTTCCACAGGGAGAACAGCAGCAAATTTGGATTCCAGAGAGATTAACTAAGGTCCTGACCCAGTGATTGTCTGGAGTCGAGAGTCTGTTTATGTGTTTCCACAGGGAGAACTAGAGCCGATTTGGATTCCAGAATGATTAACTAATGTGATTTCTATAGACCAAAAAGAAGATGATTTGGCTCAAATCCATAACAGCTGATATCCAAAACTCCAGTTTGGCTATTCTTACATCTGCGACAGAACCAGGATGTTATTTTCAATATCTATTTTATTATTACCCTTTCCCACACCATGAAGTTCTATTTTGTTCTTTGAGCTCATACAGACCTAGGTTAATGTTTTGCTGATAAGTTCTATTTTTTGACTATAGAGTTTTTAAACATTGCAATAGAGATTTCACCTGTAAAAAGTTATAAGGCCTTTACTATTATGTTATGTGTTGTGTGCACACTTGTGTTTTATGATGTATGTTTGTATGTACGTATGTCCATATATCATATATGATGAGCGTTCATGAAAAAAATGGATCCAAATGTATTTTTTTTTCACGTGATTTAAATGGTTTAATTTAAATTGGGTAAACAGCGGTTGAGGATTGTTTTAATATGAGAACAAAAAAGGAGGTTAACAGATCTGTTTGTTTACTTTCACATTTCCTTTTCATTATATTTAATAATTCTGTTCAAGATAATGCAAATTGTTAAGAAAATTGTTTTAGTGCCTTCTGGAATGTTACATATTTTTTTCTTTCGCCATTATTGCTATAATTCCTATCTTCATTTCAGTGCTGGTGAAGACAAAGATAAAATCAATCTACAGCTTCTTCAATAGCCATCACTGAACTGCTTGCAGAACTTTCCTGAACTATGTATCACTTGTATGCATTGTGAACTCACTTGAATGCATTGTGAACTATCTGTTGGTACAGCAACTTGTGGTAGTGTTGGGGTATTTTTGCTGATGGTGTCATTTGTGGTAAAATTTTTCCAAAAGGAGCCATCAATTGGCTTGGTGTATCTTTCTCCCTTCTGCTTGTCATGGTCGTTCAGATAAAATTTGGGGGCCAAGAGAGGTGAGGCAATGAACCTCACCCCCCCACTGGTACAAATACCAATCCACAGGTGTGGCTGTATGCTGGACCGGTAGTCAGTGACAGGTAAGATCCAATTGCAATGGTACCAACCTAAGACAGAAGCCTGACGCTTTGAGCTCAGCTAATCTGATAATGGGTAAGAACCATATGTACTATTGGCCAACCTAAGGCAGGCACAATCCCTAAGCCACATGTTTGTTGTTTAAACAGAGAGGGAGAGATGTTGAGAGCCACAGCCAAAGGGTCCCCAGCAAACTTCCAGCTGCCAGCAAACTTCCAGCTGCCAGCTGATGATTGGCTCACCGCAACCCCAGCAAACTTCTAGCTGCAAACTGATTGACTCCTCTGTGGTGATGGTCATTGGGCTGTTTCCCTGCCCTTTTAGACCACGGAGCTGCTCATTGGGGGAATTTCTTGTTGGCTTTGCCCATGCGACCCAGCCAATCAGCCTCAAGAGCAGGAGGAGTGGGGGAGGTTGAGAGGCTTGTGGGAAGCCGGTGGTGGCAGTTGGTCTCTGAAGGTGTTTCCTGAAGAGCTGTGTGGTTTGGTGTGTGTGTTCTAAAAATAAAGTTCATTTCTTTTGACAAGTGGCTCCTGAATTGTGCCCAGCCAGACTGCAGCACTTGCCAAGTATCAAAAGACTGTTGAAAAAATATTTGCTGAGTTTCAAGTAAATTCATAGTTTTGTGGATGCTCTGTAAAGGATTTAAAAAGAATCTGTATCTTTCTTGACTGTGCTTAGAGCTACTTCAATAAAGATCAAAGCATACAGTGCACACTCAGCAGTAATTGAGTGAGTCATGTTCCCAGCAGCTAGCACAAACCCAGTTTGATTTAGTGTTCCATATGTATGTATCTCTATATGGGAAAACAAAGTGAAACCTAAAAATTCAAAGAGTTCCTGAAAAATTAATGCTTCAATCTAGAAGAATAAAATTTGTGCAGTCAAGTGTAACTTGTATACTCATCTTTTCTGCCAAGTATTATCAACAGGATCCTGAAAAACTGTTTGCTGAGATTCAATAAACTCAGAATCCTGTGGAAGCTCTACAAACGCTTTCAAGTGAAAGTGCATTTTGATTGCCTCTGCTTAAGGCTACCTCAATAGAGAACAAAGCATAGAGAGCTCCCAGAGACTCAAGTTTCAGTCTCCTAGCATAATCTGTGTTTGATTTAGAGTTCAAAAAGCATGTATCAGTATATGGAAAAATGAAGTGAAACCTCAAAATTCAAAGTGTTCCTGCAAATGAATGCTTCAACCTAGAAGAACGAAATTTGTGCAGCCAAGTGTAACACATATTATCATCTTTCCAGTCAAGTATCAAAAAGATCAGATGAAAATAATTTGCTGAGATTCCAGTAAACTCAGTGTTTTGTGGAAGCTCCACTAACCCTTTGAAGTGAACGTGTATTTTTATTACCTCTTCTTAGGGCTACTTCAATAGAGAACAAAGCATAGAGAGCTCACAGAGAACTAATTGAGTGAGTCAAGTTTAAGAATCCTAGCAAAAACCGTTTTTGATTTAGAGTTCCACATGCATGTATCCATATAGGGGAAAACAAAGTGAAACCTAACTATTAAAAGTGTTCCTGCAAATGAATGCTTCAACAACAACAACAACAACAACGAAAAAAAAACCACAAAATTTTGGATTCCAACTGCAACTGATATACTCATCTTTCTCATCTTTCTTGCCAAGTATCAACAAGTGTGTTGCAAAGTATTTCCTGAGATTCCAGTGATCTTGGGATTCTTTGCAAGCTCTGCAAACGTTTTCAAATGAAAGTGTATTTTCCTTGTGTCCACTTAGGGGTACTTCAACAGGGAAAAAAGCATAGATGGGGCACTGAGAATTAATTGAGTGAGTCAAGTTTCAATTAGCCTACACAAACTGTGTTCGATTTAGAATTCCAAATGCATGTTGTATTTCAATAGGTAAAAGAAAGTGTAACCTAAAAATTCAAAGTGTTGATGCAAATGAATGCTTCAACCTAGAATACCAAATTTTGGTCAGCCAAGTGCTACTGGTAGACTCATGTTCCCTGCCAAGTATCAACGAGATCGTGAGAAAAAATATTTGCTGAGATTCCAGTAAAGTCAAAGTTATGTCAAAGCACTTCAAATGATTTCAATTGAAACTCTATTTTCCTTGCCTCTTCTCAAGCCCAATTCAAAATGGAACAAAGCTTAGAGAGTGCACTGAGAACTAATTGAGGTAGTCAAGATTCCAGTAGCTAGCAAAAAACATGTTTGATTTAGAGTTTCAAATTCATGTATCCCTATAGGGAAAAACGAAGTAAAACTTAAAAATCAAAAGTGTTCCTGCAAACGAACATTTCAACATTGAAAAAAAAATTTTGTGGTTCCATGTTCAATTGGTATACTCATCTTTCCTGTCAAGTATCAAAAATACCGGTGCAAAGTATTTGCTGAGATTCCAGTAAAATCAGAGTACTGTGGAAGCTCTGCAAACATTTTCAAATGAAAGTGTATTTTTCTTGCCTCTGGTTAGGGCTACTTCAACAGGGAACAAAGCATAGAGAATGCACTGAGGACAAATTGAGTGAGTCAAGTTTCAAGCAGCTAGTGCAAACCATGTTTGATTTAGAGTTCCAAATACACGTATCCCTATAGGGGAAAATGAAGTTAAACCTCAAAATTCAGTATACTCCTGCAAACAAATGCATCAACCTAGAAGAAAAAAATTTGGAAAACCAAGTTCAACTGCTATGCTCATCTTTCTTGACAACTATCAACAAGATCAGTAAAAAAATATTTGCTAGGATTTTAGTAATTTTGGAGTTCCTTGGAAGGTATACAAAATCTTTCAAATGAAAGTGTAGTTTCTTTGCCTTTGCTTAGTGCTACCTCAACAGAGAACAAAGCATAGAGAGTTCCCTGAGAACTAATTGAGTGAATCAAGTTTCCACCAGCTAGCACAAACCCTGTTTTTTTTTTAGTGTTCTATATGCATGAATCCGTATAAAAGATAAGAGTGAAACCTAAAAATTCAAAGTGTTCCTGCAAACGAACTCTTCAACTTAAAAGTATAAAGTTTGGGCAGCCAAGTGCAACTGTTATACTCATCTTTCCTGTTAAGATCAATAAGATCTGTGAAAAACTGTTTGCTGAGATTCCAGTAAACTCGGATTGCTGTGGAATCTTTGCAAACCTTTTCAAATGAAAGTGTATTTTCCTAGTTTCTGCCTAGGGCAACTTCAACAGGGAACAAAGCATAGAGAGCACACTGACAATTAATTGAGAGAGTCAAGTTTCAATCACCTAGCAAAAACCCTGTTTTGGAGTTCCAAATGCATGTATCACTATAGGGAAAAACAAAATGAAAATTCAAAGTGTTCCTGCAAATGAACGCTTCAACCTAGCAGAACAATATTTGGGCAGCCAAGGGCAACTGAGATCCTCATCTTTCCTGCCAAGTATCAACAAGATCGGATGAAAATTGTTTGCTTTGGTTTCAGTAAACTTGGAGTTTTGTGAAAATTCTCCAAATGATTTCAAATTAAAGTTATTTTCATTGCCTCTTTTTTTTGGATACTTAACTGGGAACAAAACACAGAGAGTGCAGAGTGAGTCAAGTTTCAAAAAGCTAGTACAAACCGTGTGTTATTTAGAGTTCCAAATGCATTTATCCATATAGGGGAAAATTTAGTGAAACCTAAATATTCACGTGTTCTTCAAAATGAATGATTCAACATAAAAGAACAAAATTTGGGATTCCAAGTGCAACTGGTATACTCATCTTTCCTGCCAAGTATCAATAAGTATTGTGAAAAGTATTTGCTGAGATTATAGTAAACTCAGAATTATGTGTAAGCTCTGGAAATGCTTTCAAATAAAACTGTATTTTTCTTGCCTCTTATTAGGGCCACATCAATAGGGAGCAAAGCAGAGAGAGTGCACTGAGAGCTAATTGAGTGAGTCAATTTTCTAGGAGCTAGCACAAAATGTGTTTCATTTAGAGTTTCAAATGCATGTATCCCATTAGGGGAAAATGAAGTGAAACCTAAAAATTAAAATTGCTCATGCAAGTTAATGCTTAAACATTGAGGAACAAAATTTGGATCTCCATGTTCAACTGGTGTACTAATCTTTCCTGCCAAGTATCAACAATATTGGTGCAATGTATTTTCTGAGATTCCAGTAAAATTGAAGTTCTGTGGAAGCTCTGCAAATTCTTTCAAATGAAAGTATATTTTCCTTGCCTCTGCTTAGGGCTACTTCAACAGGGAACAAAGCATAGATAACGCACAGAGGACTAATTGAGTGAGTCAAGTTTCAAGCCGCTAGCACAAACCCTGTTTCATTAAGAGTTGTAAGTGCATGTATCCCTGTAATGGAAAACAAAGTGAAAATTAAAAAATTCAAGTGTTCCTGCAAACGAATGCTTTATCCTACAACAACAAAAGCGAGCTCCCAAATTCATCTGGTATACTCATATTTCCTGAAAGTATCAACTAGAGCAGTTGATATAATGTCTCCTGAGATTCCAGGAAACCAGGAATTTTGTGGAAGCACATGCTTTGAAATAAAAGTGTATGTTCCTTGCCTCTGCTTAGGGCTACTTCAACAGGGAAGAAAGTCAAAAGAGTGCACTGAGTACTAATTGAGTTGGTCAAGTTTCAAGAGCTAGCACAAACTGTGTTTGATTCTGAGTTCAAAATGCATGTATCCCTATAAGGGAAAACAAAGCGAAACCTGAACACTTAAAGTGTTTTTTCAAAGGAATGATTCAACCTAGAAGAATTAAATTTGGCCATCCCAGTGTAACTGGTATACTCATCTTTTCTACCAGGTATCAACAAGATTGAATGAAAAAGTATTTTCTGTAATTTCTGTAACCTTGGGATTCAGTGAAAGTTCTGCAAACACTTTCATATGAAAGTGTATTTTCGTTGCCTCTGCTTTGGGCTCCTTAAGCAGGGAACAAAGCATAGAGAGTGCAATGAGAACTAATTGAGTGAATCAACTTTCAAGCAGGTAGCACAAACCATGTTTGATTTAGAGTTCCAAATGCATGTATCCCTATATGGGAAAACGAAGTGAAACCTAAAAATTCAAATTGTTCCTGCAAACAAATGCTTCAATCTAGGAGAACAAAATTTGGGCAGCAAAGTGGAACTGGTATACTGATTTTTTTCTGCCAAGTGTCAACAAGGTCTGGTGAAAAATTCTTGCTGAGATTCCAGTAAACTCAAAGTTTTGTATAAGCTCTACAAACTTTTTCAAATGAAAGTGTATTTTAAATGCCTCTGCTTAAGTCTACTTCAGCAGGGAAAAAAGCATAGAGAGCACTCTGAGAACTAATTTAGTGACTCAAGTTTTAAGCACCTAGCACAAACAGTTTTTGTTTTGACTTCCAAATGCATGTATACCTATAGGCAAAAATGAAGTGAAACCTAAAATTTCAAGTGTTCCTGAAAACAAACACTTCAAACTAGTAGAATAAAATTGTGCAGCCAAATGCAATTCTTATATTTATCTTTCCTGCCAAGTATCAACAAGATTGGGTAAAAAAAAATATTTGCTGCAATACCATCAAACTCAGAGTTCTGTTGAAGCTCTGCAAATGTTTTCAAATGAAAGTGTATTTTCCTTGCCTCTGCTTAAGGCATCTTCAACCAAAAATAATGCATACAGAACACACTCAGTACTAATTGAGTGAGTTAAGTTTCAAGAAGCTAGCATAAAGCATGCTTGATTTAGAGTTCCAAATGCATGTGTCCCAATAAGGAAAACAAAGTGAAACCTAAAATTTCACGTATTCTTTGAAATGAATGCTTCAACCTAGAAGAACCAAATTTGGGCACCCAAGTGCAATTTGTATACTCATCATTCCTGCCAAGTATCAACAAGATCCATTGAATAATTATTTGCTGAGATTCCAGTAAACGTGGTGTTTTATGGATGCTTTGCAAATGCTTTCAAATGACAGTGTATTTTCCCTCCCTCTGAATAGGGCTACTTCAACAGGGAACAAAGCATACAGAGCACACTGAGACCTAATTGAGTGAGGCACATTTCAGGCAGCTAACAGAAACCCTATTTGATTTAGAGATTCAAATGCATGTATCCCTATAGGGAAAAATGAAGTGAAAACTCAAAATTCTAAGTGTTCCTGCAAACGAATGCTTTAACCTAGAGGAATGAGATTTGGGCAGCCAAATGCAACTAGTATACACATCTTTCCTGCCAATTATCAACAAGATCGGGTGAAAAAATATTTTTTGAGATTCTAGTGAACTCGGAGTTTTGGAAAAGCTCTGTAAACCATTCAAATGGAAGTGTATTCTCCTTGCCTCTGCTTAGGGCTACTTCAACAGGGAACAAAGAATAGAAAGTTCACTGAGAACTAATTGAGTTAGTCAAGTTTCAAGCACCTAGCACAATCCGTGATTGTTATAGAGTTTTAAAAGCATGTATCCCTGTAGGGGAAAATGAAGTGAAACCTTCAAATTCAAAGTGTTCTGGTATACGAACAATTCAACCAAGAAGAACAAAATGTGGGCAGCCAAGTGCTACTTGTATACTCATCTTTCCTGCCAAGTATCAATAGATCAAGTGAAAAAAATACTTGCTGAGATTTCAGTCACCTCAGAGTTCTGTGAAGCTTTTCAAAGGAATTAAAATAAAAGTGTATTTTCCTGATTTTTCTTAGAGCTACTTCAGCAGGGAACAAATCAAAGTGTGAGCACTGGGAACTAATTAAGTGAATCAAGTTCCAAACAGTCAGCACAAACCATGTTTGATTTAGAGTTTCAAATGCATGTATCTCTATAGGGGAAAACAAATTGAAACCTAAAAGTTCAGATGTTCCTGTAAATGAATGCTTTAATCTAGAACAACGAAATTTGAGCAGCCAAGTTCAACTGCTATACTCATCTTTCCTGCCAAGTATCAAGAAGACTGGGTGAAAAAATGTTTCCTAAGATTCCAGTAACCTCGGAGTTTTGTGGAAGCACTGAAATGCTTTGAAATGAAAGTGTATTTTCCTTAACAATGTTTATGGCTACTTCAACAGAAAATAAATATAGAGAGCATACTGAGAAATAACTGAGTGAGTCAAGTTTCAAGCAGCTAGCACAAACCATGTTTGATTTAGAGTTCCAAATGCACATATCCCTATATGGGAAAAAGACATGAAACCAAAAATTCAAGTGTTTCAGCAAATGAACGTTTCAACCTAGAAGAATGAAATTTTGGCAACCAAGTGCAACTTGTGTACTCATCGTTCCTGCAAAATAACAACAATTTTGGGTGAAAAAATATTTGCTGAGGTTCCGTAAACTAGCTGTTTTGTGGGGCTGGGGATGTGGCTCAAGCGGTAGCGCGCTCGCCTGCCATGCATGAGGCCCAGGTTCGATCCTCAGCACCACATACAAACAGAGATTGTTGTGTCCGCTGAATACTAAAAAAATAAATATTAAAATTTAAAAAAAACTAGCTGTTTTGTGAAAGCTCTGCAGACGTATTCAAATTAAAGTGTATTTTTTCTTGCCTCTGCTTAGGGCTACTTTAACACGGAAAAAAAAGCATAGAGATTGGTCTGAGACCTTATTGAGTAATTCAAATTTCAAGCACCTAGCAGAAATCATGTTTGATTTAGAGTTCCAAATGCATGTATCCCTATAGGGTAAAACAAGGTGAATTTTAAAAATTCAAAGTGTTTCTGAAAACGAATGTTTCAAATTATAAGAACGAAATTTGGGCAGCCAAGTTCCTCTGGTATACTCATCCTTTCTGTCAAGTATCAACATGATCCGGTGAAAAAAAGGTTGCTGAGATTCCAGGAAACTCAGAGTTTTGTGGAAGTTTTGCAAACGCTTTCAAATGAAAGTGTATTTTCGTTGCCTGTGCTTATTGCTACTTTAACAGGGAACAAACCATAGAGAGTACACTGAGACCTAATTGAGTGAGTCAAGTTTCAAGCAGCTAGCAAAAACGGGTTTGATTTAGAGATCCACATGCATGTATCCTTATAGTGGAAAACAAAGTGAAACCTAAAATTTCAAAGTATTCCTGCAAATGAATGATTCAACCTAGACAAACAAATTTTGGGTGGCAAAGTGCAACTGGTATACTCATCTTTCCTGCCATGTATAAGCAAGATCAGGTGAAAATATATTTGCTGAGATTCCAGTAAACTTGGAGTTCTCTGGAAACTCTGCAAATGCTTTCCAATAAAGGTGTCTATTCGTAGTCTCTGCTTATGGCTACTTCAACAGGGAACCAAGCATAGAAAGCACACTGAGAACTAATTGAGTGAGTCAAGTTTTAATGAGCTAGCCACAAACTGTGTTTGATTTAGAGTTCCAATAGCCTGTATCCCTACATGGAAAAACAAAGTGAAACATAAAAATTGAAAGATTTCTGCAAACAAACACTTCAACTTAGAAGAACAAAATTTGGCAGCCTAATGCAACTTGTATACTCATTTATCCTGGCAAGTATCAAAAAGATCGGGTGAAAAAGTATTTGCTGATTTTCCAGTAACCTCGGAGTTCTATGGAAGGAAAGCAAACACTTACAAATGAAAGTATCTGTTTTCCTCTGCTTAAGGCTACTTCAACAGGGAACAAAGCACAGAGAGTGAACTGATCTCAAATTGTTGTGAGTCAAGTTGCAAGAAGCTAGCAAAAACCGTGTTTGATTTGGAGTTCCAAATGCATGTATCCCTATAGGGAAAAGCGAAGTGAAATCTCAAAATGCTATGTGTTCCTGCAAACAAAAGCTTCAACCTAGAAAAACAAAATTTGGGAAGCCAAGTCCAACTGGTGTTCTCATTTTTCCTGCCAAGTATCAACACGGTTGGTAAAAAAAAATTTTTGCTGAGATTCCAGTAAATTTGGAATTCTGTGGAAGCTGTGCAAACGCTTTCAAATGAAAGGGTATTTTCCTTGCCTCTGGTTACATCTACATCAGCAGGAAACAAAGCATAGACAGCGCACTGAGAATTAACTGAATGAGTCAGCTTTCAAGCAGCTCCACAACCCATTTTTGATTTATACTTCCAAAAGCATTTATACTTATAGGGGAAATTGAAGTGAAACATAAAAATTCAAACTGTTCCTGAAAACGAATGCTTCAGCGTAGGAGGATAAAATTTGGGCAGCCAAGTGCGACTGATATGCTCATCTTTCCTACCAAGAATCAGCAAGATCTGGTAAAAAAATATTGCCTGAGATTATAGTAAACTCGGAGTTCTGTGAAAGCACTGCAAATGCATCCAAAAGAAAGTGTATTTTCATTGCCAATGCTTAGGGCTACTTCAACAGGGAAGAAAGATTAGAGAGGGCACTGAGAACTAATTGCGTGAGTCAAGTTTCAAGCAGCTAGCAAAAACTATGTCTTTGTTAGAGTTCCAAATTCATGTAACCCTATAGGGGAAAACAAAGTGAAACCTAAAAATTCATAGTGTTTCTTCAAACGAATGCTTCAGCTTAGAAAAAAATGTGGGGAGTCAAGTGCAACTTGTATACTCATATTTCCTGCCAAGTATCAAAAGATTGTGTGAAAGATTATTTGCTGTGATTCCAGTAAACTTAGAATTCTGTAGAAGCTCTGCATATGCTATCAAATTAAATTATATTTTCCTTGCCTCTGCTTAGGGCTCCCTAAGAGGGAACAAAGCATACAGAGCACACTGAGAACTAATTTGAGTGAGTCAAGTTTCAGGCAGCTACCACAAACCATGTTTTATTTAGAGTTCCAAATCCATGTATCCCTATAGGTGAAAATGATGTGAAACCTCAATATTAAAAGTGTTCCTGCAAATGAATGCTTCAACCTAGAAGGACAAAATTTGGGCAGCCAAGTGCAACTGGTATACTGATCTTTCCGGCCAAGTACAACATGTTCAGGAAAAAACATATTTACTGAGATTTCAATCAACTCGGAGTTATATGGAAGCACTTCAAAAGCTTTCAAATGAAAGGGTACTTACCTTGCCTGAGCTTGGGGATACTTCATCAGGGAACAAAGCACAGAGAGTGCACTAGATCTAATTGAGTGAGTCAAGTTTCAAGCAATTAGCACAAACCGTGTTTGATTAGATTTCAAAATGCATGAATCCCTATAGGGAAAATGAAGTGAAACCTCAAAATTAAAAATATTCCTGCAAATGAATGCTTGAAACTTGAAGAAAAAATTAGGGCAGCCAATTGCAATGGGTACAATCAACTTTCCTGCAAAGTATCAACAAGATCGTGTTAAAGAATATTTGCTGTGATTCCATTAAACTCACAAAACTGTTGAATATCTGCAAATGCTTTCAAATTAAAGTGTATTATCCTTGCCTCTGCTTAGGGCTACTGCAACAGGGAACAAAGCACAGAGCATACAACGAGGAATAATTGAGTAAGTCAAGTTTCAAGCAGCTACCACAAACCGTGTTTGATTTAGAGTTCCAAATTCATGTATTCCTATAAGGGAAAATGAATTGAAACCTCAAAATACAGAGTGTTCCTGCAAACGAATGCTTCAACCTAGAAGAAAAAAATTTGGGCAGCCAGGTGAAACTGGTATTATTAACTTTCTTGCCATGTATCAACAAGATTGGGTGAAAAAAATATTTGCTGTGATTTCAATAAACTCGGAGTTCTGTGGAAGCTATGCAAACACTTTCAATTGAAAGGTGTATAATTTAGCCTCTGCTTAAGGGCTACTTCAACAGGAAACAAATCATAAAGATCACACTCAGAAGTAATTGAGTGAGTCAAGTTTCAAGCATCTAGCAAATACCTTGTTTGATTTAGAGTCCCAAATGCATGTATCCCTATAGGGGAAAACAAAGTGAAACCTCAAAATTCAATGTGTTTCTTCAAACAAACAATTCAAGCTAGAAGAACGAAATTTGGGAAGCCAAGTGAATCTTGTATACTAATATTTCCTGGCAGGTATTAACAAGATAGGGTAAAAAAATATTTGCTTAGATCCCTGTAAACTCATGCTGGGAGCCATCAGCCAAGTAGGTATGACAATTTCCTTGCCAGCGTACCCCCATGTTTATTTAGTGAAAGGACTCGTGGAAATAAGACATTTTGCAGTTACATTGCATGTAAGGTGAACTTGCTCAAGGACCAGGGCAGATCCGTGTTTAGGGTGTTCCTGGTTTAGCATAATAGGAGGTTAAGGTGTTCCCCGTTTAGAATAGGGTGTATCCTGCTGCCTGAGTTCCTCTTGAGTTCTTAGGGTCAGACAGTATTTTTGGGAGACAGAGGCCCAGTGGAGTGGTGGATTTGGGCAAAGAACGTGGAGTTCCCCAGAACGTGTTTGTAGAAGGCCGGTGTGAGATCTGGAATAAAGAATTGTTGTTTGAATCTACAAGCTGTGTGGTGGCTCGTGATTTGTGCCCAGCCAGAGTCTGCGGCAAACTCGGAGTTCTGTGGAAGCTTTGCAAATGCTTTGAAATGTAAGTGTATTTTACTTGCCTCTGCTTAGGGCTACATCAAAAGTGAAAAAAAAAGTATAGAAGGTGCACTGTGAATTAATTGAGTGAGTCAAATTTCAAGCAGCTAGCACAAAGTGTTTTAGATTTAGAGTTCAAAATGAATTTTATTCCAATAGTTGAAAACGTAGTGAAACCTAAAAAATTAAAAGTGTTCCTGCAAATGAATGCTTCCATCTAGAAGAACAAAATTTGGGCAATCAATTGAAACTGGTATTATCGTCTTTCCTGCCATGTATCAAAAAGATCGGTAGAAAAAAAATATTTGTTGAGATTCTAGTAAACTCTTTGTACTGTACAAGGTCTGCAAATGCTTTAATATGAAAGTGTATTTTTTTTTGGCCTGTTCTTAGTTCTACTTGAAGAGGGAACAAAGCATAGAGATTGCAGTGAAAAGTAATTGAGGGAGTCAAGATTGAAGCAGCTAGCCAAAATTGTGTTTGATTTAGATGTCCAAATGCAAGATAGGGGAAAACGAAGTGAAAGCACAAAATTCTATGTGGTCCTGCAAATGAACGCTTCAACATAGAAGGAAAAAATTTGGGAATCCAAGTGCAACTGGCATACTCATCTTTCCTGCGAAGTGTCAAAAAGATTGGCTAAAAAAGTTTTTGCTGAGATTCCAGTAAAATCGGAATTCTGTGGAAGCCCTGCAAATGCTTTGAAATGAGAGGGTATTTTCCTTGCCTCTGCATACAGCTACATCATCAGGAAATAAGGCATAGACAGTGCACTGAGTGTTAATTGAGTAAGCTAAGTGTTAAAAAGTTAGCACAAGCCGTATTTGTATTTGATTTAGAAGTCCAAATCCATTTATCCTTGTAGGAGAAACGGAAGTGAAACCTAAAAATTCAAAGTGTTCCTGCAAACGAATGCTTCAACCTAGGAGAACAAAATTTAGGCAGCCAAGTGCGACTGGTATTCTTATCCTTCCTGCCAAAAATCAACAAGATCGGATGAAAAAAATGTTAAATTAGAGTAAACACGGAGTTTTGTGAAAACTGTGCATACACTTTCAAATTAAATTGTATTTTTCTTGCCTCTGCTTAGGGCTACTTCAAAAGGAAACAAAGCATAGAGAGCCCATTGAGAATTGATTAAGTGAGTCAAGTTTAAAGCAGCAAGCACACACCGAGTTTGATTTACAGTTTCAAATGCATATCACATATAGGGGAAAACAATGTGAAACCTAAAAATTCAAAGTGTTCCTGCAACCCCATGCTTCAACCTAGAAGAATGAAACATGGACAGCCAAGTGCAAGTGGTATACTTATCTTTCCTGCAAAGAATCAGCAAGATCGGGTGAAAAAAATATTGTCTAAGACTATATAGTAAACTCGGAGTTCTGTGGAAGCTCTGCATATGCCTTCAAATGAAAGTGAATTTTCATTGCCTCTGCTTAGGGCTACTTCAACAGGGAACAGAGAATTGAGAGTACCCTGAGATCTAATTGAGTGAGTAAAGTTTCAAGCAGCTAGCACAATCCATGTTTGATTTAGAGTTCGAAATGCATGTATCCTTATAATGAAAAACAAAGTGAAACCTCAAAATTAAAAGTGTTCCTGCAAACGACTGCTTCAACCTAGAACAAAATTTGGGCAAACAATTGCAACCGGTACACTAATCTTTCCTGCCAAGTATCAACAAGATCAGGTGAAAAAATATTTGTTGAGATTGCAGTAACCTTGGATTACTGTGGAAGCTCTGCAAATGCTTTCAAATGAAACTGTGTTTTTCTTGATTCTGCTTAGGGCTAATTAAACAGGAAACAAAGCACAGAGTATGCACTGAGAACTAATTGAGTAGTCAACTTTAAAGCAGCTAGCACAAACCGTGTTTGTTTTAGAGTTCCAAAAGCATTTAACCCTCTATGGGAAAACAAAGTGAAACCACAAAATGCATAGTCTTCCATCAAATAAAAGCTTCAACCTACAAGGACAAAATTTGGGCAGCAAAGTGCAACTGGTATAATAATCTTTTCTGCCAAGTATCAACAAGGTTGGGTGAAAAGTTTTTGATAAGATTTCAGTAAAATCGGATGGCTGTGAATGCTCTAATATCAATTTCAAGTGAAAGGATATTTTTCTTGTCTCTACTTAGAGCTCTTTCAACAAGGAACAAAGCATAGAGGGGGGACTGAAAATTAATTGTGTGGGTCAAGTTTCAAGCACGTAGCACAAACCGTGTTTGATTTAGGGATCCAAATGCATGTATCCATATAGGAGAAATGAAGTGAAACCTAAAAATTCAAAGTGATCCTGCAAACGAACTCTTCAACCTACAAGAATGAAATATGGGCAGCCAAGCGCAACTGGTATACTCATCTTTTCTGCCAAGAATCAGCAAGGTTTGGTGAAAAAATATCTGCTGATATTATTGTAAACTCAGAGTACTGTGGAAGCACTTCATACAATTTCAAATGAAAGTGTATTTTCCTTGCCTCTGCTTTGGGATACTTCAACAGGGAACAAATCATAGAGAGTGCACTGAGAACTAATTTATAGAGTCAAGTTTCAAGTAGCTAGCAAAACCCGTGTTTGAATTAGAGTTCAAAATTCATGTATCCCTTTAAGGAAAAATGAAGTGAAATCTCAAAAAATAATGTGTTTCTGAAAACGAACACTTCAATGTAGAAGAACAAAATTTGGGCAGTCATGTTCAACTGATATACTGATCTTTCCTTCCAAGTATCAACAAGTTCAGGTAAAAAATAAATATTTGCTGAGATTCCAGTGAACTCGGAGTTCTGTGGAAGCTCTGCAAATGCTTTCAAAAAGGAAGTGTAATTTCCTTGCTTCTGCTTAGGGGTGATTCGAAAGGGAACAAAGCATAGAGATCACTGAGAACTAATTGAGTAGTGAAGTTTCAAGCAGGTTGCAAAAGTGTGTTTGATTTATAATTCCAAATGCTTGTTTCCGTATAGGGGAAAATGAAGTGAAACCTAAAAATTCGCAGTGCTGCTGAAAATGAAAGCATCAACATAGCAGAATAAAATTTGGGCATCCAACTGCAACTGGTATACTCATTTTTTTTGCCAAGTATAAACAAGATCACTTTAAAGAGTATTTGCTGAGATTCCAGTAAACTTGGAGTTCTGTGGAAGCTCTGCATATGCTTTCAAATTAAAATGTATTTTCTTTGCCTCTCCTTAGGGCTACTTCAACAGGGAACAAAGCATAGAATGTACACTGACAATTAAATGACTAATTCAAATTTCAAGCAGTTAGCACAAAATGAGTTTGATTTAGAGTTCAAAATTCATGTAACCCTATCGGTAAAAAGGAAGTGAAATCTAAAATTTTACAGTGTTCTTGCAAACGAAAGCTTCGACCTAGAAGAATGAAATTTGGGCAGCCAAGTGCAACTGGTATAATCATTTTCTCTGCCAAGTATCAACAAAGTCAGGTGAAAAATAATTGCTGAGATTCCAGTAAACTTGGAGTTCTGTGGAAGCTCTCCAAAAGCTTTCAAAATAAATTGTATTTTCCTTGCCTCTGCTTAGGGATACTTCAACAGGAAAGAAAGCATAGAGAATGTACTGAGAACTAATTGAATGAGACAAGTTTCCAGCACCTAACACAAACCTAATTTATTTAGAGTTCCAAATGCATGTATCCGTAACAGGGAAAACAAAGTTAAACCTCAAAATTCAAAGTGTTCCTGCAAAGGAACGCTTTAACCTAGAAGAACGAAATTGAACTTGGACATCCAAGTGCAATTTGTATACTCATCTTTCCTGCCATATGTTAACAAGATTGTATGAAAAAAATATCTGTTAGTTTCCAGTAAACTCGGAGATCTGTGGAAGCTCTACTTCAACAGGAAAGAAAGCATAGAGAGTGCACTGAGAACTAGTAGAATGAGTCAAGTTTTTAGAAGCTAGCACAAACTTTGTTTGATTTAGAGTTTAAAATTCATGTATTCCTATAGGGAAAAATGAAGTGAAACATAAAATTAAAAGTGTTCCCGCAAATGAATGCTTCAAAATTAAAGTACGAAATTTGGGTAGTCAAGTCCAATTGGTATACTCATATTTCCTGTCATGCATGAACAACATCCTGTTAAAAAATATTTGCTAAGATTCCAGCATACTCGGATTTCTGTGAAAGGTCTGCAAACTCTTTAAATGAAAATGTATTTTCCTTCCCTCTGCTTTTTACTACTTAAATGGGTAACAAAACATAGAGAGTGCACTGATAACTAATTGAGTGAGTCAAGTTTCAAACAGCTTGAACAAACCATGTTTCATAGTGTTTTAAATTCATGTATTCCTAAAGAAGTAAATGAAGAAGAATCTAAAAATAAAAACTGTCCCTGCAAAAGATAGTTTCAACCTGAAGAATGAAGTTTTAGTGAGTCAAATGCAACTGGTATACTCATCTTTCCTGCCGAGTATCAACAAGCTAGTGTGAAAAAATATTTGCTTAGTTTCCAGAAAACTCGGAGTTCTGTTGAAGCTCTGCATACTCTTTAAAAAGAAAGTGTATTTTCCTTGCCTCTGCTTAAAGGTACTTCAACAGGGAAGAAAGCATAGATTTAAACTGAGATCTAATTTAGTGAGTCAAGTTTCAAGCAAGTAGCACAAACTGTTTGATTTAGAGTTTCAAATGCATGTACCCTATAGGGGAATACGAAGTACAACCTAAAAATTCAACGTCTTCCTCCAATCAAATACTTCAACATAGAAGAATGTAATTTGAGCAGCCAAGTGCTGAGGTTCAAGTAAACTCGGAGTTCTGTGGAAGCTCTGCAAATGCTTTCAAATTTAAGTGAATTTTCCATGCCTCTTCTTAGGGTTAGTTCAACAGGGAACAAAGCATAGAGAGCAAACTGAGATCTAATTGAGTGAGTCACGTTTCAAGCACCTAGCACAACCTTGTTTGATTTAGAGTTCCAAATACATGTATTCTTATAAGGGAAAATAAAGTGAAACCTCAAAATTAAAAGTGTTCCTGAAAAAGAATGATTCAATCTAGAAGAACGAAATTTGGTTAGCCAAGTGCAAACGGTATACTCATCTTTCCTGCCGTGTATTAACGAGTGGGGATGAAAAAATATATATATTTTCTGTGTTTTCAGTAAACTCCGAGTTCCGTGGAAGTACTGCAAACCCTTTCAAATGAAAGTATACTTTCCTTGCCTCTGTTTAGGGTTACTTCAACAGGGAACAAAGCATAGAGAGTGTACTGAGAACTAATTGAGTGAGTCAAGTTTCATGCATCTATCACTAACTTGTTTGATTTAGAGTTCCAAATGCACGTATTGCTAAAGGGGAAAATGTAGAAGAACCTAAAAATTTAATGTGCTCCTAAAAACAAAAGCTTCAACTAAGAAAAACAAAATTTTGGCAGCCAAGTGCCACCGGTATACTCATCTTTCCTGCCAGGTATCAACAAGTTCGGTTGAAAAATCTTTGCTGAGATTCCAGTAAACTCGGATTTCTGTGGAAGCTCTGCAAACCCTTTCAAATAAGTCTAGTTTTTCCCCTCTGCTTAGGGCTACATCAACAGGGAACAAAGCAATGAGATTGCACTGAGAACTAATTTAGTGAGTCAAGTTTCAGGAAGCTACCACATACTGTGTTTGATTTAGAGTTCCAAATGCATGTATTCCTATAGGGGAAAGTGAAGTTTAACTTAAAACTTCAAAGTTAAAAATTTAAAAAGTTTTTTTCCTGCCAATGAACACTTCAACCTAGAAGAAAGAAATTTGGGCAGCCAAGTGCAACTAGTATGCTTATCCTTCTTCCCAAGTTTGAATAAGATGGAAGAAAAAATATGTGCTGAGATTCTAGTAAAATCAGAGTTCTGCAAAAGCTCTGCAAACACTTTCAATTGAAAGTGTATTATCCTTGCCACTGCTTAGGGCTACTTCAACAGGGAAGAAAACAGAGAGAGTGCACTGAGAATTAATTGATTGATTCAAGTTTCAATTAGGTAGCACAAACCGTATTTCATTTAGAGTTCAAAATGTAGGTATCCCTATAGGGGAAAAATAAGTGAAACTTAAAAATTCAAAGTGTCGCTGCAAACATACACTTCAAACTAGAAGAACAAAATTTGGGGAGCCAAGTGAAACTGGGATACTCATCTTATCTGCAAGTATCAACAAGATCCGGTGAAAAAATATTTGCTGAGATTCCAGTAAATTCTTGTTTTGTGGAAGGTCTACAAATGCTTACAAATGAAAGTGAATTTTCTTGCCTCTGTTTAGGGCTACTTCAACATGGAACAAAGCCTAGAGATTGCATTGAGAACTAATTGGGTGAGTCAAGTTTCAAGCATCTAGCACAAACTGTGTTTGATTTAGAGTTCCAAATGCATGAATCCCTAGGAGAAAATGAAGTGAAAATTATAGGAGAAAATGAAGTGAAACCTTAAAATTCAAAGTGTTTCTGCAAATGAACGCTTCAACCTAGAAGAAAGAAATTTGGGCAGCCTAGTACAACTGGTATACTCATCTTTGCTGCCAAGTATTAACAAGATTGAGTATAAAAAGATTTGCTGAGATTCCAGTAAACTCCGAGATCTGTGGAAGCTCTGCAAACTCTTTCAAATTAAATTGTATTTTTCTTGCCTCTGCTTAGGACCACTTCAACAGGGAAGAAAGCCTAGAGAGTGCACTGAGAACTAATTGAGTGAAAGAATTTCCAAGCAGCTACAACAAACAGTGTTTGAGTTGGAGTTCCAAATGCATGAATCCCTATAGGGGAATACGAAGTGAAACAAAAAAGTTCAAAATGTTCCTGCAAACGCATGCTTAAACTTAGAAGAAGAAAATTTGGACAGCCAAGTGAAACTGGCTCATTTTTTCTGTGAAATATCAAAAAGTTTGCATTAAAATTTTTTGCTGATATTCCAGTAAACTCAGAGTTTTGTGGAAGCTCGTACTGCAAATGCTTTCAAATGAAAGTTTGTTTTCCTTGATTCTACATAGGGCTAATTCAAAAGGGAACAAACCATGGAGAGGCCACTGAGAACAAATTGAGTTAGTCAAGATTTGATCACCTAGCACAAACTGTGTTTGATTTTGTGTTCAAAATGCATGCAACGCTAGAGGGGAAAACGAATTGAAACCAAAATTACAAAGTGTTTCTGCAAACGAAAGCTTCAACCTAGGAGAACAAAATTTGGATAGCTAAGTGCAATTCGTATACTCATCTTTCCTGCCAGGTATCAACAAGATCTGGTGAAAAAATATTTGTTAAGATTCCAGTAAACTCGGAGTTCTGTGGAAGCTCTTCAAACAATTAAATGAAAGTCTATAATCCTTGCCTCTACTTAGGGCTACTTCAACAGGAAAGAAAAGTTCGAAAGTGCACTGAGAACTAATTGAGGGAGTCAACATCCTAGCAGCTAGCACAAACCGTGTTTGATTTAGAGTTCCATATGCATGTATCCCAATAGGAAAAAACAAAGTGAAACATAAAAATTCAAAATGTTTCTGAAAACGATTGCTTGAACCTAGAAGAATGAAAATTGGGCAGCCAAGTGCAACTCATATACTCATCTTTCCTGCCATGTATCAACAAAATCTAGTGAAAAAATATTTGCTGAGTTTCCACTATACTCATAATTTTGTGGAATCACTGATAATTCTTTCAGAAGAATGTGTATTTTCTTTGCCTCTTCTTAGGGCTACTTCAACAGGGAACAAAGCCTAAAGAGTGCACAGAGAACTAATTAAGTGAGTCAAGTTTCAAGAAATTATCACTAACCATGTTTGACTTAAAGTTCCAAATGAATGTATCCATATAGAGAAAAAGGAAGTGAAACCTAAATATTCAATTGTTACTGCAAATAAACTCTTCAACCTAGAAGAACAAAATTTAAGCAGCCAAGTACAACTGGAATATGCATCTTTCCTCCCAAGTATCAACAAGTTTGGATGAAAAAATATTTTCTGAAATTCCAGTAAACTCAGAATTCTGTGGTAGCTCTACAAAAGGCTTTAAAATGAAATTGTATTTTCCTTGTCTCTGCTTACCATTACTTCAATAGGGAAGAAATATAGAGCATGCACTGAGACCTAATTAGTAAAGGTTGGGTGAACATCGGAGGAAAAGACCACCAAGAAACTGTCTCATGCAACAGCAAAGGGTTTATTGGGGGTCCAGCATGCTGGGGTTCAGAGCTCACTTCAGAGGAGCAAAGAACAAAGAGCGCTGGGAACAACTTGAGCAGAGCTTATACACATTCTTTGGAGGGGGCAGGGACTTTATATACATCATAGCGTCCTTTAGCAAATCATCACATACCACGGGAAAATCAAATAACAACTCTAAAACATGATTAGCAAATTCACTGGCGGGAACAGGTCAGGTGGGGGTGATTGGTCAGTACTAAGATGCGTATATATTTAAACTCATTGGTTTAAGCCCTGAGGTGGGTACGTGCGGAACTGCACGGTTTCTGAGGAAAAGGGGGTTGTTCTTGTTGAGCAACTAGGTCGTCAGGGCAGATTTTGACACACATCTAATGGGCAGTTCCGGGAATTGTTTTACTGCCACATGAATTTCAGGTTCTGAATGCAACTTAAAAACTTTTCAAGACAAACCTTACCCTGTAATTTCAATTTTTTTTTATCCTTTCATTTCCCACTCCTTTTTCTGACTACTTTTAATCTTAAAAGTAATTAATCATATCTATCGAGGGGTTTCACATTCCATTTCTGTCCGTAAAGCATATTGTTGTCTGATTACCATAAGTTTTACTTGTCCAATCTGAGCCTGGAGGAAAGAAACTACATGGTTAAGCAAACAGGGTCCCACAGTTAGCAACAGTATGAGGATGATTAAAGGACCAGCTAGGGCTGATAGGAGTGTAGTTAGCCTGGGGGACCAGTTGAACCAAGACTCAAACCACCCTTGTTGGGTTTCTCTCTCTCTCTGGTGCTCTTCAAGGCGCTTTCTTAATTTACTCATAGATTCTTTTACAACTCCAGTATGGTCAGCATAAAAACAACATTCTTTCCTTAATGCCGCACAGAGGCCTTCTTTCTTCATAAAGATGAGGTCTAACCCTCGCCTGTTCTGTAAAACAACTTCAGAGAGAGAGGTTAAAGATTTCTGCAAAGCTGTGATAGAGGTTTCTAATGTCTTTAAATCTTGGTCTAGTGCTGTCTCCAATTGGGCCATTTGTTGTGACCCACGGATTATGGCAGCAGTTCCTGTACTCACTCCTGCTGCAGCTCCTATACCCAATAGGATGGCTAAAGTAAGTGATACAGGTTCCTGGCAGAACCGGGTCATTTGTCCCCCTATTTGATCTTCAAATGAACTTGCATCGTGATAGAGCACTCTGGGAAACATCTGCACCATTATACAATAATTTACAGAGCTGTCAAATACCTGGCCTGAAATGCAAGGAGTTAACCCTGAGTTACATGTCCACCAGGTTCCTTTTTCAGGGACTAGAAAGCCCTGCTTGGTGCTGATCTCTTCTATCTGGGTACATAAGTGTTGTTTACTTTTGGGTGGGGACCCTAGACATAAGCCAGCCCTGGTTATTTCTGGGAGAGTTAACTTAGGATTTTCACCCCAACTACAGGAGAAACTGTGTGCCTTTACAGCAGAAGTCCAGTTGACCGCTATCCCTTCATAATAGGGGGGAGCAGCAGAGAGACACAGCCAGCAGAATTGGGTGAGGTCTGGCTGTGTGGAATTCAGTACCATAAAGGCTCCTTCAATTAGCCCCCAGGGGGAGGAGTTGGCTGCACTCTGGACTGGAGGAGTAGGCAAGGACAGAACCTGGGAAGTATAAGATGGTAGAGGGCTTCAGGTAGATCTAGGCATGGGAGGTTTTGGAGGCCAAATTCCTGGCTTGAGGGGATTGGGCCCTATTGCTGTGGGACTTTCTTCCTTTTTAAGCTGGATGGTGAACCAGAGACCAAAGTCATAGTGGGAACCCTTCATATAAAATCACATTCCCCAAGTATTTCCCATAAGCCATGTTGTTCTGAGGCAACCCCTTTTTTTGGAAGTGAAAGTTTTATTGAGGGGGTTACATAGGGTATTGGAGGTACATCTGTTATCTAGGGCACAACCTTCATCTTCTGGGTCACTTCCAGGAGAGGGACAGCTCTCAGGGTTTATCCAGGTGTTGTTTCTACCCACCTGGATAAAACTGTCAGGGGAGTCTGGTTCCCACCAGGCTTCCCCTGTTTGTTCACATCCCCGGGACTTGCAGTAAAAGTCGCCTTGCCCCCCACATAATCGGGACTGTTTGCGGTCCCGATGGTCTGCAGGACATACTTAGTAATCAAGGCTGACTAACCCGCAACGGGCCTCTGGGGAACTGCAACCAAAGGTCACTGGGTCTTTTGTGTCTAACGGGATTTTGGTGGGATCCTCTATTTCAGGGATATCACAACTGGGGAGGCCTATCACAAGCTGACAAGTGTCCGGGTGAAAAGATGGCCACCAAGTCCATAAGGGAGCTTTATTTGAGATGGACCACACTAACACTATTTGCCCAGTAGGATTTATAATTAGCCATTGTTGCTGAACAGATTGATGGGAATTAGGACTGCTGGAAGTCAAGGGAAGAATCCATAGCCCTATCCACATGATGGACACGCAACTTGAGAGCGTTACCAGTCTGTTCAAGTTTCAAGTCAGAGTCTGGACAGGGCGCAGGCTTGAGATGGGAGGCATGGATCCAGGAAGCAATCCCATCCACTTTCACCACTGTAGGTGTTATAAGCAGCACCTGGTATGGTCCTTTCCAGCGGGGTTCCAAGGATGACACCTGATGTCGTCTCACGTGGATTAAGTCTCCCACTTGAGATCAATGTGGGGTTCCCTCGTCTCCGGGTTGGTAAGCAGTGGCCAACTGTTTCCACAGGTATCGCTGAATTTTTTCAAAAGCTTTAAGTCTGTCAAGCAAGAGGGTGTAAAAGGAATCTTTGAGTCTCAGAGTTGGAGTTAGGTTCCTTACTGGAGGAGGGGCACCATAGAGAATTTCATAAGGGATGAGGTTACACAAAGAGATAGAAGGAGTATTTCTTGCATGAAACAGTGCGTAAGGTAGGAGCATAGTCCAATATTTTATGCTGGTCTCTAACCTTAATTTTGTTCAGGTCTCTTTGATGGTTCTATTCATCCTTTCTACCTGTCCTGAGTTCTGTGGTCTATAAGCACAATGTAACTTCCAATTAATCCCTAGGGTCCTAGCCAATCCCTGACTTACCTGGGACAGGAACGCCGGTCCGTTATCGAACCCTATTACCTTAGGCAGGCTGAACCTTGGAAAAATGTCTTCTAGGATCTTTTTGACCACCATCTGAGCCGTTTCTTTCTTCATGGGGAAGGCTTCGACCCATCCTGAAAAAATATCCACAAAGACTAGGAGATATTTAAGTCCATACCTTGCTGGCTTAATTTCAGTGAAGTCCACTTCCCAGAATTGTCCTGGTCTGGTTTCTCATAGGCGCTTTCCTGCAGGAAGCTTGGATAGATAAGCATTAACTAATTGGCAGACTTGACAACCTCTGGTTACCTGCTCAGCTATTTCTTTCCTCTGTGAGTCAGTCAACAGAAAGTCCTTTCTTTGGTCCTTTAAGAATGCCTGTAACTTCTTTGAGCCTAAGTAGGTGAGCTGGTGTACATCTTTGACTTAAAGTAGGACTTTTTGAAATTGTAAACTTGGCTCTGTGGGGTCCCAGAATTCTGTATCTGTATCTTCAGATGATAAGTTGCCTGAATGTTTCGGCACGGCCAAGTCTCTTGATTGTTGTTCCCCCAGTGTGGAAAAAGTTAATAGGGTTACTCCGTTTATGGCTGCCAATTTAGCTTCCTCATCTGCCTTTCTGTTTCCAACTGCCACGGGGTCGTTTCCCTTCTGGTGCCCTGGACAGTGCACTATAGCTAGTTCCTTAGGGCCCTGCACTGCTGAGAGAAGGTGAAGAATCTCATCTTTGTTCTTTATTTCTTTCTCAGCCAAGGTTAATAGCCCCCTTTGCTGGTAAATAGCCCCGTGCACATGAGAAGTGGCAAATGCATAGTGGCTATCAGTGTATATGGTGGCCCTTTTCCCTGTTGCTAGTTCCAATGCTTTTGCAAGCACAATCAGTTCTGCTCTTTGAGCTGATGTCCCTTCTGGGAGACCAGAGGACCAGATGACATTAGTTTCGCTAACGATTGCTGCTCTAGCCTGCCGCTTACCGTCCTGAAGGAAGCTGCTGCCGTCCATAAACCATACCACTTCAGGGCGAGGCAGGGGCTGATCTTTCAAGTCTCGTTGTATACTGGTTTCTTCTGCCAGTATGTGTTGATAATCATGAGCGACGGGTCATGATGATTCTTCTGGAGGCAGTGTAGCCAGGTTGAGTGGGGCAGGGGTCCCAGTGTTATTCTATCCTTGTCAAGCAAGAGGCTCTGGTAGTGGGTTATTCTGGAGTTTGATAGCCACCTGTCTGGAGGCTGACGGATGATGCTCTCCAGGGCATGATGAGCTATAATGGTTAGCTTCTGTCCCAGCATTAATTTATTAGCATCTTTTATTAGAAGGGTTGCTGCTGCTATAGCTCTTAGGCAATGGGGCCACCCACTAGCCAGTGGGTCCAGTTTTTTTGATAAGTATGCTACTGGCCTTTTACAGGGTGCCAAAGTCTGAGTGAGCACTCCCCGTGCTATTTCTTTCTTTTCCTCGATGTAGAGAGTAAAGAGTTTTTCTACATCTGGGAGTGCTAAGGCCGGAGCAGATAGCAGCGCCTTTTTGATATTATCAAAAGCTTGTTGGTTCTCAGGGGTCCATTGGAACTGGGCATCCCCCTTTATCAGCGGGTATAAAGGGGCAGCCAGAGACACAAACCCAGGAATCCATAACCAGCAAAAGCCGGCAGTCCCAAGAAACTCTCTGAGTTGTCTCTTATTAGATGGGGGCAGTATCTTCACAATGGTTTTTTTTCTGGGATCAGTGAGCCATCGTTTGCCACCCCTAAGAGAATAACCCAGGAAGATTACTTCTTGCTGGCAAATTTGGGCCTTTTTGGCAGAAGCCCTATATCCAAGTTGAGCAAGCTCAGATAATAGTGCTTGGGTCCCAGACTCACAGTTCTCTTTGGTGTCGGCTGCCAGTAGCAGATCATCCACATATTGGAGTAGGGTGACTTCAGGGTGTACAGTTCTGAAGTTGTTGAGGTCCCTGTGGAGGGCTTCATCAAAGAGAGTGGGGGAGTTTTTGAACCCCTGAGGGAGTCTACCCACTCGAAAGCAAACAGCAACTGACTGTCCTTATGTAGGGGCAAGCAGAAGTAAGCATCTTTTAAGTCCAGTACAGTGTACCATTTCCACTCCAGATTCAGAGTACTGAGCAAATTATATGGATTAGGTACTGTGGGGTGAATGTCCTGCACTCTGATCTCTCTTAGGTATTGAACAAGACGGTAGTCTGCAGTTCCTGGCTTTCTTACTGGTAGCAGTGGGGTATTCCAGGCCGATTGACACGGCCTTAGGACCCCAAGAGCCAGGTATTTCTGAATAAGGGGCCTTATCCCATCCTTAGCTTCTTTGCTTAGAGGATACTATTTAACACTGATTGGAGAGGCAGAGGCTTTTAATTCTACTACTATTGGAGGTTGTTTTATTGCTAGACCTAACCCAGAAGTTTCTGCCCAGGCATCAGGATAATCTTTCATCCTTTTCTGGGGTAGTTTGCCTGTTTGATCAGTCCTAGGGGGTGTGAAGAGTTGATGTTTATCTTCTACTGATATAGTCAGAGCCGTGACTATGGGAGTTTTTACTGAAGGATTTAGAAACTGCACTTGGGGATCATCAGGGTTAAAGTTTATTCTAGCCCGGAGTTTGGTAAGCAGATCCATGCCCATCAATGGGGCCAGACATTCGGGGATTACTAGGAAATAGTGGTGGACTTTTCCCTTTCCTAGGTCCATAGTCCTCTTAGTTGTCCAAGCTCGATATCTACTGCCATTAGCCCCTTGAACTAGGGACCTTTTATTTGATAAGGGGCCCAGTGGGGTCTTAAGGGCTGAGTATACTGCCCCTGTATTCACTTCAAAGTTCACTGGGGTCCCCTCCACTTCAAAAGTTACCCTGAGCTCGGAGAGGGGATCCAAGCCCCGACTTTCCTAGTCATCTTCTACAGTCAGCATGGCAGGCTGGCCTGGCTGCTTCATCTTGGGGCACTCTTTGGCCCAGTGTCCTTTTTCTTTACAGTAGGCACATTGATCTGAGGCCAGGGGCAGCCTTTGGCATGGGCCCAGGTATCCCTTCTTGTCTCCCTGCTTTTTAACTTCTGGCCTATTTGCTGCTGTGACCAGGACCTTAGCCAATGCTTTAGTGTGCCTTTTGCTCCTTTCATCTTCCTCTTGTTCCCTTTCTTTTTCTCTCCTCTGTTCCCTCTCTTCCTCAGTTTCTCTCTTATAATATACTTTCTCAGCTTCTCTGGCTAAATCTTTTAAGGTGATATATTGTAATCCATCTAAATGTTATAACTTTTTTTTAATATCTAGGAAAGCCTGCCCGATGAAGGCCATTGCAACAGATGCCTTTTGGTCCTCTGCCTGCGGATCAAAAGGAGTATATTTCCTATATGCTTCCATAATTCTCTCTAGAAACATAGGGGGAGATTCATTAAGCCACTCGATAATCTCTTTTACCTTGGCCAATTTAGTCGGGTGTCTGGTGGCCTCTCGGAGACCCACTATTAGAGCCCCTGGGGATAAGTGGACAGATGCTCCCTACCTTCAAAGGTGTTAGGGTCCCAGTTGGGTCGGTTTAAGGGGAAGCCGGCTTCAATGATGTTGGGAAGTTTGGTTTGTCGCCCATCTTGTCTGAGAATATTTTTTCTGGCTTCCAAGAGAATTCTCTCTCGTTCCTCTGTCGTGAAGAGAGTCCCCAGGAGTTGGCAGTCATCCCAAGTGGGCTGGTGTGAAAACATCAACGACTCAACTAAACTTGTGAGTCGGGTGTGGTCCTCAGAAAAAGGGGGATTGTTATTTTTCCAGTTATATAGATATGAGGAGAAAAAAAGGCCAATACTGGTAGACTTGCATTCCCCCCTCCCCATGGCCATCATCAAACATGGGCCCGTAGGGATGGAGAGACAGCAGCACAGGGGATTCAGGGTTTTCAATTATTCGCCTCCGGTGGGTTCCTTTAGCCATCCCAGCTTCCTCCAGGTGAGGAGGGGCTGGGGCTGCTGCGGGGAAGTCCTCTGGAGGGCGCGGGTCTGGCGCAATTACCTCCAGCGGCAGAGAGGCTGATTCAGCGGCGGGAGGATCATTCAGAGTATGTAGGGATTGGGGGGCGAGGGCAGGGGATAAAGGGGGGGAGAGGAGAGTCCAGTAAAATTAAATCCTGTGACTCAGGGAGAATGGAGGTAGGAGAAACAGAGGATTTGAGTGATAGGATCATGGAAGAAGGGGTAGGAGTGGGGGCAGGGAAAAGGAAAGGCTTCACCCATGCAGGAGGAGATTCACAGAGGTCCTGCAGGGTTAAGATATATGGTTGTTGATCTTGGTGGCCTTGTGGCCCCAGCTGAAAGACAATATCTCTGACTTTTCGGATTAGAGGGAAGTGGAAGGATCCTTCTGGGGGTCATCTGACTCTGAGGGTGGGCAATTCTGAAGTACAGAGAGTCTGCCAGGTCCGGCGTTTTACTGAAAAAGAAAGATTCTGGGCCCTTGAGCCGGCTTCAGTCCAATGATCAAGGGTCAGGGACAGAGGCATGGAAGTGCTTTGTCCCAAAATGGGTGATACACAAACAGTGACAGTAATGACACAGACGTGACACAGACAACAAAGACAGACAGTAAGCGGTCAACACAAGTTTTAGACAGAGACCAGAACTGAGTAGCTGGCAAAACTTGATGGGCTGGCAAACCTAATCCGAAGCAAAATATAACTGAGTCGAGGAAACTGCTGTTTCTTGATTTCCCGAGTTCTCTGGAGCGTTCCCCAGGGACGTGGCCTGTGGCTCTGTGACACGTCTGTTAGCCACCGTCAGAGAGAGCTCATGCTCTTCACCGACAGCCACTTTGCCAAGCCCTAACCTGAAACCCGAGACCAGAAAGAGGCGCCTTACTTACCCTGAGAGGAGTCCATTGGCGTCTTTCGTCTGCCACTGCCGGATATCTCGCTGGGGCCTCCAGAAGTAATGGTCGGGCGAAAGTCAGAGGAAAAGACCACCAAGAGACTGTCTCATGCAACAGCAAAGGGTTTATTGGGGGTCCAGCATGCTGGGGTTCAGAGCTCACTTCAGAGGAGCAAAGAACAAAGAGCCCTGGGAACAACTTGGGCAGAACTTTTATACATTCTTTGGAGGGGGCAGGGACTTTACATACATTATAGCATCCTTTAGCAAATCATCACATACCACGGGAAAATCAAATAACAACTCTAAAACATGATTAGCAAATTCACTGGTGGGAACAGGTCTGGTGGGGGTGATTGGTCAGTACTCAGATGGGTATATATATAAACTGATTGGTTTAAGCCCTGAGGTGTGTACGTGCGGAACTGCACGGTTTCTGAGGAAAAGGGGGTTGTTCTCGTTGAGCAACTAGGTGGTCAGGGGGGATTTTGACACACATCTAATGGGCAGTTCCGGGAATTGTTTTACTGCCACATGAATTTCAGGTTCCAAATGCAACTTAAAAACTTTTCAGGACAAACCTTATCCTTTACATTTCAAATTTTTTATCCTTTCAAATTTAGTGAGTCAACTTTCAAGCAGCTAGCAAAAACCGTGTTTGATTTAGAGTTCAAAAGCATGTATTCCTGAAGGGGAAAACAAAGTGAAAACTAAAAATTATAAGTGTTCAAGCAAACGAACTCTTCAACCTAGAAAAACGAAATTTGGGCAGCCAAGTGCAACTGGTATACTCATCTTTCTTGCCAAGAATCAACAAGGTCAGGTGAAAAAATATTTGCTGGTTTTCCGGTATACTCGGAGTTCTGTGGAAACTCTGGAAACGATTTTAAATGAAAGTGTATTTTCCTTGCCTCTGGTTAGGGGAACATCAAGAGGGAATAAACCCTCAAAATGGCATGGAGAACAAATTGAGGAAGTCAAGATCAAAGCAGCTAGCACACACTGTGTTTGATTTACAGTTCTAAATGCATGTATCCAAATATGGCAAAATGAAGAGAAACCTAAAAATGTAAAGTGTTTCTGAAAATGAATGCTTCAACCTAGAAGAACATAATTTGGGCAGGTAATTGCAACTGGTATACTCATTTTTCCTGCCAAGTATCACCAAGTTCAGGTGAAAAAATGTTTGCTAAGATTTCAGTAAACTCGGAGTTTTGAGGAAGCTCTGCAAATGATTCCAAATGAAAGTGTATTTTCCTACTTCAGCAGGGAACAAATTATCGTGAGGGCACTGAGAACTAATTGAGTGAGTCAAGATTTAAGCAGCTAGCACAAACTGTGTTTTCTTTAGAGTTTCAAATGCATGTATCCCTATAGGAGAAAATGATGTGAAACCTAAAAATTCAAAGTGTTCCTGCAAATGATCACTTGAACACAGAAGAATGAATTTTGGGTAGCCAAGTGCAACTGGAAAACTCACCTTTCCTCCAAGTATCAACAAGTTCCGGTGGAAAAAAAAGTGCTGATTTTCCAGTAAACTCGGAGTTCTATGAAAGTTCTGCTTAGGCTTTCAAATTAAAGAATATTTTCTTTGCCTCTGCTTAGGGCTTACTCAACAGGGAAACGCCCATCAAGAGGGCACTGAGAAGTAATTAAGTAAGTCAAGATTCAAGCAGCTAGCACAAACCATGATTGATGTAGAGTTCCAAATCCATGCATTCCTATAAGGGAAAATGAAGTGAAACCTACAAATTCAAAGTGTTCCTGAAAACAAATACTTCAATCTAGAATAATAAAATTTGGGCAACCAAGAGAAACTTTTATACTCATCTTTCCTGCCATGTATCAACAAGATTGGGTAAAAATATATTTTTTTGAGATTCCAGTAAACTCATTGTTTTGTGGAAGGTCTAAAAATGCTTACAAATAAAAGTGAATTTTCTTGTCTCTGCTTAGGGCTACTTCAACAGGGAACAAAGCCTAGAGGGTACATTGAGAACTAATTGTGTGAGTCAAGTTTCAAGCATCTAGCAGAAACTGTGTTTGATTTAGAGTTCCAAAAGTATGTATCCCTTTAGGGGAAAATGAAGTGAAACATAAAAGTTCAAAGTTTTCCTGTAAACAAACGCTTTAATCACATATAATGAAATTTGGGCAGTCAAGTGCAACTGGTATACTCGTCTTGCCTGCCAAGTATCAAAAAGATCAGATGAAAAAATGTTGGCTGAGATTCCAGTAAATTCGTAGTTTTGTGAAAGCTCTGCAAATGCTTTCAAATGAATGTGTACTTTCCTTGTCTCTTCTGAGGGCTTCTTCAACAGGGAAAAAACATCGAGAGGGCACTGAGAACAAATTGAGTGACTCATGTTTCAAGCAGATAGCAAAACCGTGTTTGATTGAGAGTTCCAAATGCATGTATTCCTCTAGGGGAAAATGAAGTGAAACCCTAAAATTCAAAGTGTTCTTGAAAACGAATGCTTTAACTAGAACGAAATTTCAGTAGGCAAGTGAAACTGCTATAATCATCTTTCCTGCCAAATAGCAAAAAATAATTGGTTGAAAAAAATATTTGCTGATATTCCAGTAAACTTCTAGTTCTGTGGAAGCTCTGCAAACGCTTTCAAATCATAATGTATTTTCCTTGCCTCTACTTAGGGTTACTTCTACAGGGAACAAAACCTAGAGAGCAGAGTGTGAAAAAATTCAGTGAGTCAAGTTTCAATCAGCTAGCACAAACCGTGTTTTATTTAGGGTTCCAAATGCAAGTATCTGAATAGGGGAAAAGAAAGTCAAACCTAAATATTCATAGTGTTCCTGTAAACGAACGCTTCAACCTCAAGGATTGAAATTTGAGCAGTCAAGTGCACCTGGAATTCACATTTTTCCTGCCAAGTATCAACAAGATCGGGTGAAGAAATATTTGCTGTGATTCCAGTAAACTCAGAGTTCTGTGGAAGCTCTACAAACACCTTTAAATGAAAGTGTCTTTTCCTTCCCTCTGCTTAGGACTACTTCAACAATGAACAAAGAGAGTGCAGTGAGAACTAATTGAGTCAGTGAGGTTTAAACAGCTAGAAAAAGCCATGTTGATTTAGAGTTCCAAATGCATATATTCCTGTAGGGGAAAATTAAGTAAAACCTAAAAATTTAAAGTGTTCCTGCAAGCAAACACTTAAACCTAGAAGAAAGAAATTTGAGTAGCCAATTGCAACTGATATACTCATTTTTCTTGCTACATATAAACAAGATTGGGTGAAAAAATACTTGTTTAGATTCCAGTAAACTCGGTGTTGTGTGGGAGCTCTTCAAACACTTTAAAATGAAAGTCTATTTTTCTTGAAACTGCTTTGGGCTACTTCAACAGGGAACAAACCCTCAATAGGGCACTGAGAACTCATTGAGGGAGTCAAGATTCAAGCAGCTAGCACAAACCGTGTTTGATTTAGAGCTCCAAAATTAATGTTTACCAATAGCGGAAAAAGAAATGAAACGTAAAAATGCAAAGTGTTCCTGAAAATGAATGCTTGAACCAGAAGAATGAAATTTGGGAAGTCAAGTGCAACTCATATACTCATCTTTCCTACCAAGTATCAACAGAATCGTATAAAAATATATTTGCTGAGATCCCAGTAAACTGTTTTTTTGTGGAAGCTCTGCAAATGCTTTCAGAAGGAAGTGTATTTTCCTTGCCTCTGCTTATGACTACTTCAAAAGGGAAAAATGCCTAGAGAGCACACTTAGAAATAATTGAGTGACTCATGTTTCAAGAAGCTAGCAATAATCATGTTCGATTTAGAGTTCCAAATGCATGTGTCCCTATAGGGGAAAACAAACTGAAATCTAAAAATTCAATTGTTCCTGACAACAAACCCTTCCACCTAGAAGAAGGAAATTTGGGCAGCCAAGTGCAACTGGAATATGCATCTTTCCTGGCAAGTATCAACAATATGTGGTGAAAAAATATTTGCTGAGGGTACAGTAAACATGGAGTTCTGTGGTAGTTCTTCAAATGCTTTAAAAAGAAAGTGTATTTTCATTGCCTCTGCTTAGTGCTACTAAAACAGGGGAAAAAAAACATTGAGATAAAACTGAGAAATAATTGAGTGAGTCAAGATTCTAGCAGCTAGCACAAACTGCATTTGATTTAGAGTTACAAATACATGTACCCCTATGGGGGAAATGAAGTAAAACCTAATAATTCAATGTGTTCTTAAAATGAATGCTTCAAACAAGAAGAATGAAATTTGAGCTGCCAAGTGCTACTGGTAACTAATCTTTCCTTCCAAGTATCAACAAGATAGGGTGAAAAAATATTTGCTGAGATTCAAGTAAACTCGGAGTTCTGTTGAAGCACTGCAAATGCTTTCAAATTTACGTTTATTTTCCTTGCTTTTTTTGGCACTACTTCAACAGAGAAAAACCCATTGAAAGGACACTGAGAACTAATCGAGTGAGTCAAGATTCAAGCAGCTAGCACAAACCGTGTTTGATTTAGAGTTTCAAATGCATGCATCCCTATAGGGGAAAATGAAATGAAACCAAAAAATTCAAAGTGTTCCCACAAATAAACGTTTCATCCTAGAAAAAATGAAAGTTGGTCACACAAGTGCAACTGGTATACTAATCTTTCTTGCCAAGTATCCACAATGCCGGTTGAGAATGTATTTTCTGAGATTCCTGGAAACTCATTGTTTTGTGTAAGCTCTGCAAACAATTTCAAATGAAAGTTTATTTCCTTGCCTCTGCTTAGGGCTACTTCACCAGGGAACAAAGCCTAGAGGCCGCACTGAGAACTAATTCAGTGAGACAAGTTTAAAGCAGCTAGCAGAAACCATGTTTGATTTATAGTTCCAAATTCATGTATCCCAATATGGGAGAACAAAATGAAACCTAAAAATTCAAAGTGTTCCTGAAAACGAATACTAGAACATAGAAGAATAAAATTTGGGCAGCCAAGTGCAACTCATATACTAATATTTTCTGCCAAGTAACAACATAATCAGATAAAAAAATATTTGCTGAGATTCCACTAAACTCATAGTTTTCTGGAAGCTCTGCAAACACTTTTGAAGAAAGTGTATTTTTCTTTCCTTTGCTTAGGTCTACTTCAATGCCTAGAGAATGCACTGAGAACTAATTGAGTGAGTGAAGTTTCAAAATCTAGCACTAACCATGTTTGTTTTATACTTCCAAATGCTTCTATCCATACAGCGGAAAATGAATTAAAATCTAAAAAAACAATTGTTCCAGCAAATTGACGATTGAATCTAAAAGAACAAAATTTGGGCAGCCAAGTGCAACTGGAATACTCATTTTTCCTCCAAAGAATCAACAGTATGTGGTGAAAAAATATTTGCTGAGATTCCAGTGAACTCGGAGTTCTGTGGAAGCTCTCCAATCTCTTTCAATTCAATGTGTATTTTCCTTGCTTCTGCTTAGCACTTCTTCAACAGGGAACAAATGTAGAGAGTGAACTGAGAAGTAATTTAGAGAGTGAACTTTCAAGCATCTAGCACAAACCTTGTTTAATTTAGAGTTCCAAATGCAAGTATCCCTCTAGGGGAAAATGAAGTGAAGCCTAAAAATTCAGTGTTTCTGAAAATGAACGCTTCAACCTAGAAGAACGAAGATTCAGTAGCCAAGTACAACTGGAATACACATCTTTCCTGTCATGTATCAA
The DNA here is from genome assembly GCF_048772815.1 of Callospermophilus lateralis. NCBI lineage: Eukaryota > Metazoa > Chordata > Mammalia > Rodentia > Sciuridae > Callospermophilus > Callospermophilus lateralis. Next base: position 23,970,383 of record NC_135322.1, on the reverse strand, counting down.
CAAGATTGGGTGGAAAAATGTTTGCTAATATTCCAGTAATCTCGTACTTTTGTGGAAACTCTGCAAATGATTTCAAATGGAAGTGTATCTTCCTTGCCTATGATTAGGGCTAGTTCAACAGAGAACAAAGCCTAGCTAGCACACTAAGAACTAATTGAGTGGGTCAAGTTTCAAGAAGCTAGCACTAACTATGTTTTATTTAGAGTTCCAAATGCATGTATGCCTATAGGGGAAAATTAAGGGAAACCTAAAAATTCAAAGTGTTCCTGCAAACAAACACTTCAACCTTGAAGAATGAAATTTGGGCACCCAAGTGCAACTGGTATACTCATCCTTCGTGCCAAGTATCAAAAAGTTCGGGTGTAAAAATATTTGCTGAGATTCCAGGAAACTTGCAGTTCTGTGGAAGCTTTGTAAACGCTTTCAAATGAAAGTGTATTTTCCTTGCCTCTGCTTAGCGTTACTTCAACAGTGAACAAATCACCCAGAGGACACTAAGAATTAATTTAGTGAGTCAAGATTCAAATACCTAGCACTAACCATATTTGATTTAGAGTTCCAAATGTATGTATTCTTATAGGGGAAAACACACTAAAAGCTAAAAATTCAATTGTTTCTGCAAACCAACGCTTCAACCTAGAAGAAAGAAATTTGAGCAGCCAAGTGCAACTGGAATACATATCTTTCCTGCCAAGTATCAACAAAATCGGGTGTAAAAATATTTGCTGACATTCCACTGAACTCATAGTTTTGTGGAAGCTCTGCAAATGCTTTCCAATGAAAGTTTATTTTCTTTGCCTCTCCTCAGTGCTACTTAAACATGTAACAAACATAGAGACTGCATTGAGAACTAATTGAATGAGTCAAGATACAAGCACCTAGCACAAACTGTGTTTGATTTAGAGTTCCAAACGTATGTGTCCCGACAGGGGAAAACCAATATAACCTAAAAATTGAAAGTGTTCCTGAAAACGAATGCTTCAACATTGAAGAATGAAATTTGGGCAGCCAAGGACAACTGAAATAGTCATACTCCCTGGAAAGTATCAACAAGATAGGAGGAAAAAATATTTGCTGAGATTTCAGAAAACTCGGAGTTCTGTGGAAGCTCTGTAAAAGCTTTCAAATTAAGTTATATTTTCCTTGTCTCTGCTTAGGGCCACTTCAAGAGGCAAAAAAAAAAACAGTCAAGAGAGCTCTCAGAGCTAATTGATTGAGTCAAGATTAAAGCAGCTAGCATGAACAGTGTTTGATTTGGAGTTCCAAATACATGTATCTCTATAGGAGAAAATGAAGTGAAAAAAAAATTCAAAGTGTTTTTCAAAACAAATGCTTCAACGTAGAAGAATGAAGTTTGGGTAGCCAAGTACAACTGCTATTCTCATCTTTCCAGCCCAGTGTCAACAATATCGGGTGAAAAAATATTTGCTGAGATTCCAGTTAACTTGGAGTTCTGTGGAACATCTGCAATCACTTTCAAATAAAAGTGTATTTTTCCTGCCTCTGGTTAGGGCTACTTCAAGAGGGAACAAACCCTCAAGACTGCACTGAGAACTAATTGAGTGAGTCAATATTTAGAAAGGTAGCACAAACCATGTTTGATTTAGAGTTACAAATACATGTATCCCTATAGGAAAAAACAAAGAGAAACCTAAAAATGAAAAGGGTTCCTGAAAACAAATGCTTCAACCTAGAAAAACAAAATTTGAGCAGCCAAGTGCAACTGGTATACTCATCTTTCCTGCTTAGTATCAACTAGATTAGGTAAAAAAGTATTTGCTGAGATTCCACTAAACTCGTACTTTTGTGAAAGCTCTGCAAAGGCTTTCAGAAGAAAGTGTATTTTCCTTGACTCTGCTTAGGGCTACTTCAACAGGGAAGAATTCCTAGAGACCACACTGAAAACTAATTGAGTAAGTCAAGTTTCAAGAAGCTAGCAATAATCATGTTTGACACAGGGTTCGAAATGCATGTATTCCTATAGGGGAAAACAAATTGAAACCTAAAAATACAATTGTTCCTTCAAACAACAAGTCAGCCTAGAAGAATGAAATTTGGGTGGCCAAGTGCATTTGCAATACGCATCTTTCCTGACAAGTATCAACAAAATCACGTGAAAAAAATATTTGCTGAAATTCCAGTAAACTCGGAGTTCTGTTTTAGCCCTTCAAACACATTCAAATGAAAGTGTATTTTTCTTGCCTCCACTTAGCGCTACTTCAAAAGTGAAAAAACACAGAGAGTGCACTGATAACTAATTGAGTGAGTCATGTTTCAAGCAGCTAGCACAAACTGTGTTTGATTTAGGGTTCCAAGTGCATGTATCCCTATAGGGGTAATAAAGTGCAACCAAAAAATTCAACGTGTACCTGCAATTGAATGCTTCAACCTAGAACAACAAAATTTCGGTAGCCAAGTGCAACTGACATTTGCATCTTTCCTGCCAAGTATCAACAACATCGGGTAAAAAAAAATTGCTGATTTTCCAGGAAACTCGTAGTTCTGTGGAAGCTCTGCAAACACTTTCAAAGAAAGTGTATTTTCCTTGCCTCTGCTTAGGGCTACTACAACAGGAAACAAAGCCTAGAGAGCAATCTGAGAACTCAGTGAGTGAATCACGTTTCAAACACCTGTCAAAAACCATGTTTGATTTAGGGTTCCAAATGCATGTATCCCTATAGGTAAAACAAATTGTAAACTGAAAATTCAAAGTGTTCCTGAAAAAGAATGCTTCAACTTAGAAAAACGAAGTTTGGGCAGCCAAGTGCAACTGGTATACTCATCTTTACTGACAAGTATCAACAAGATCATTCAAAACATATTTGCTGAGATTCCAATAAACATGCAGTTTTTTGGAAGCTCTGCAAACTCTTTCAGAAAAAAAAGTTGATTTTACTTGCCTCTGCTTATGTCTACTTAAAAAGGGAACAATGCCTACAGATCACACTGAGAATTGAGTGAGTCAAGTTTCAAAAGCTAGCATTAACCATGTTTGTGAAAAAAACCTGCTTATATTCCAGTAAACTCTGAGTTCTTTGGAAGCTGTGCAAACGCTTCCAAATGAAAGTGTATTTTCTTTGTCTCTGCTTAGGGCTAATTCAACAGGGAACAAAGCCCAGAGAGTGCACTGACAATTCCAGATTCAGTCATGTTTCATTCAGCTAGCACAAACTGTGTTTAAATTAGAGTATCAAATGCATGAATCCTTAGACTGGAAAATAAAGTGAAACCTAAAAATAAAAAAGTGTCCTGTAAAGGAACTCTTCTTCCTAGAAGAACGAAATTTTGGCAGCCAAGTTCAACTGGTATATACTCATCTTTCATGCCAAGTATCAACAATGTCGGGTGAAAAATATTTGCTGATATTCCAGTAAATTTAGAGTTCTTTAGAAGCTCTGAAAATGCTGTCGAACTTAATGTATTTTCCTTGCCTCAGCTTAGGGCCTCTTCAACAGAGAACAAAGCATAGAGATAACACTGAGAACTAATTGAGAGATTCAAAATTCAAGTAACTATCACAAATGGTGATTGATTTAGACTTCCAAAAGCATGTATCCCAATTGAGGAAAATGAAGTGAAACCTAAAAATTCAAAGTATTTTCTAAAATGAATGCTTTCACCTAGTAGAATGAAATTCGGACACCCAATTGGAAGCAGTATACTCATCTTTACTGCCACCTGATCAACAAATCGGGTGATAAAATAGTTAATGAGGTTGCAGTGAACTTATCATTCTGTGGAAGCACTAGAAACTGTTTCACTTGAACGTGTATATTTCTTGCCTCTGATTAGGGCTAGTACAATAGAGAACAAAGCAAGAGAGTGAACTGAGAATTAATCGAGTGAGTCAAGTTTCAGTCAGACAGCACAAACTGAGTTTGATTTAGAGCTCCAAATGCATGTATCCCTATAAGGGAAAACAAAGTGAAACCTAAAAATGAAAAGTGTTCCTGAAAATGAACCCTTCAACAGAAAAGAATGAAATATGGGCAGCCAATTGCAATTGATATACTCATCTTTCCTGCCAAGTATCAACAAAATTGGGTGAAAAAATATTTCCTGACATTCCAGTAAAATAGGTGTACTGTGGAAGTTCTGCAAATACTTTCAAGTGAAAGTGTACTTTCCTTACCTATGCTTAAGGCTACGCTAGCACACACCATGTTTCATTTGGAGAAAATGAAGTGAAATTAAAAAATTCAAATTCTTCCTGCAAATGAATGCTTTAATCTGGAAGAACAAACTATGGGCAGCTAAGTGCAACAGGTATACTCATCTTTCCTAAAAGTATCAAAGAGATTGGGTGAAAAAATATTTGCTGAGATTCCAGTAAACTCTGGGTTCTGTTCAAGCTCTACAAACACTTTTAAATGAAAGTGTATTTTCCATGCCTCTACTTAGGGCTATTTCTACAGGGAACAAAGTATAGAGAGTGCACTTAGAATTAATTGAGTGAGTCAAGACTCAAGCAGCTAGCACAAACCTTTTTTATTTAGAGTTTCCAATGCCTGCATCCCTATATGGAAGATGAAGTAAAACCTACAAATTCAAAATGTTTGATTTAGAGCTCCAGATGCATGTATTCCTATTTGAGAAAAAGAAGTAAAACCTAAAAATACAAAGTGTTCCTCCAAATGAATGCTTCAACCTAGAAAAACGATATTTCAGCAGTCATGTGCAACTGGTATATTCATCTCTTCTGCCATGTATTAACGAGATCAGGTGAAAAAATATTTGCTGATATTTTTGTAAACTCGGAGTTCATTGGAAGTTCTTCAAATGCTTTCAAATGAAACTTTATTTATTTTCCTCTGCTTAGTGATACTTCAACAGGGAACAAAGCATAGAGAGCACACTGAGAACTAATTGAGTGAGTCAATTTTCAAGCAGCTAGCACAAACTTTGTTTGATTTAGAGCTCCAAATGCTTGTATCCCTATAGGGGAAAATAAAGTGAAACCTAAAATTTCAAAGTGTTCCTGCAAAGGAATGCTTCAACCTAGAAGAACGAACGTTGGGCAGCCAAGTGTAACAGGTATACTCATTTTTTCCTGCCAAGTATCAACATGATCAGAGAGGAAAACATTTGCTGATATTCCAGTAAACTCAAAGTTTTGTGGAAGCTCTGCAAAAGATTTCAAATGAAAGTATATTTTCATTGCCTCTGCTGAAGGCTACTTCAACAGGGATCAAAGCATTGAGAGTGAACTTACAACTAATTGAGTGAGTCGGGTTCAAACAGTTTACACAAACCGTGTTTGATTTAGAGTTCTGAATGCATATAACCCTACAGGGGAAGACAAAGTGAAACCTAACAGTGCAAAGTGTTCCTGAAAAGGAATGATTAAACATAGAAGAAGGAAAATAGGGCAGCAAAGGGCAAATGGCACACTCATCTTTCCTGCCCAAATATCAACAAGGTCAGGTGAAAAAATATTTGCTGGAATTCCAGTAAACTCGGAGTTCTGTGAAAGCTCTTCAAACGATTGCAAATAAAAGTGTATTTTCCTAGCCTCTGCTTCAGGCTATTTAAACAGGGAACAAGGCCTAGGGAGCAGTCTGAGAAACAGTTGAGTGAGTCAAGTTTCAAAAAGCTAGTAGTAACAATGTTTGATTTAGACTTCCAAATGCATATATCCCTTTAGGGAAAAACAAATTGAAACCTAAAAATTTAATTGTTTCTGATAAAGAAAGCTTCCACCAAGAAGAACAATATTTGGGCAGTCGAGTTCAACTGGAATACGCATCTGTTCTACCAAGTATCAACAATATCTTGTGAAAAAAATATTTGCTGAGATTCCAGTAAACTCGGAGTCCTGTGGTAGTTCTTCAAATGCTTTGCCTCTGCTTACTGTTACTAAAACAGGGAATAAACCATTGAGAGAGAACTGTGAACTAATTGAGTGAGTCAACATTCTAGCAGCTAGCACAAACTGTATTTGATTTAGAGTTCCAAATAAATGTATTCCTATAAGGGGAAACGAAGTGAAACCTAATAATTCAATGTGTTTCTGAAAACGAATGCTTCAACCTAGACAAATGAAGTTTGAGAAGCCAAGTGCTAATGGTAAACTTAAATTTTCTTCCAAGTATCAACAACATCGAGTGAAAATATTTGCTGAGATTTCAGTAAACTAGGAGTTCTGTGGAAGCACTGCAGATGCTTTTACATTTAAGTTTATTTTCCTTGCTCTTGATTGGCGCTACTTCAACAGAGAAAAACCCTTCTAGAGGGCACTGAGAACTCATTGAGTAAGTCAAGATTCAAGAATCTATCACAAACCATGTTTGATTTACAGTTCCAAATGCATATATCCCTAGTGGGGAAAACGAAGTGAAACCAAAAAATTCAAAGCGTTCCTGCAAATGAACATTTCATCTTAGAAGAACAAAAGTTGGGCAGACAAGTGCAAATGGTATACTAATTATTCCTACCAAGTATCCAAAAAGTCGGTTGAGAATATATTTTCTGATATTCCTGGAAACTCATTGTTTTTTGGACGCTCTGCAAACAATTTCAAATGAAAGTGTATTTCCTTGCTTCTTCTTAGGGTAACTTCACCAGGGAATAAAGCCTTAAGGTGAACTGAGTAGTAATTCAGTGAGACAAGTTTCAAGCAGCTAGGAAAAACCTTGTTTGATTTAGAGTTCAAAATTTATGTATCCCAATAGGGGAAAACAAAGTGAAACCTAAAAATTCAAAGTGTTCCAGAAAATGAATGCTAGAACCTACAAAAATGAAATTTGGGCAGCCATGTGCAACTCAAATACTCATATTTTCTGCCAAGTATCAAAATAATCATATGAAAAAGTATTTTCTGAGATTCCACTAAACTCATTTTTGTGGAATCTCTGCAAAAGCTTTCAGAAGAAAGTGTATTTTTCTTGCCTCTGCTTAGGGCTACTTAAAAAGGGACCAATGCCTAGAGAGAAAACTGAGAAATAATTGAGTGAGTCAAGTTTTAAGAAGATAGGACTAAAATTGTTTGATTTAGAGTTCCAAATGCATGTATTCCTATAAGGGAAAACAAACTAAAACCTAAAAATTCAATTGTTCTTGCAAACGAACACGTCAACCTAGAAGAAAGAAATTTGGACAGCCAAGTGCAACTGGAATACACAACTTTCCTGCCAAGTATCAGCAAAATCGCTTGAAAAAATATTTGTTGAGATTCCACTGAACTCGTAGATTTTTAGAAGCTCTGTAATTGCTTTCAGAAGAAATTGTATTTTCCTTGCCTCTGCTTAGCGCTATTTAAACAGGTAACAAACATAGAGACTGCACTGAGAACTAATTGAGTGAGTCAAGATACAAGGAGCTACCACAAACTGTGTTTGATTTAGATTTCCAAATAAATTTCTCTACATTGGAAAATGAAGTGAAATTTAATTATTCAAAGTGTTCCTGCAAATGAACTCTTCAAACTAGAAGAAGGAAATTTGGGCAGCCAGGTGCAACTGATGTACTCATCTTTCCTGCCATGTATCAACAAATCTAGTGAAAAAATATTTGCTGATTTTCCAGTAAACATGGAGTTCTGTGGAAACTCTGCCAATGCTTTCAAATGAAAGTGTATTTTCCTTGCCTCTATTAGGGCTACTTCAATAAGGAACAAAACATAGAGAGCACACGGAGAACTCTTTGAGTGAGTCAAGTTTCAAGCAGCTAGACAAACCATATTTGATTTACAGTTCCAAATGCATGTATTCCTATAGGGGAGAATGAAGTGATTCCTAAAAATTCAATGTGTTCCTGAAAACGAAAGATTCAACCTAGAAGAACGAAATTTGGACAGTCAAGTGCCATTGGTATACTCATCTTTCTTGCCAAGTATCAACAAGTTTGGGTGAAAAATCTTTGCTGAGATTCCAGTAAACTCAGATTTCTGTGGAAGCTCTGCAAACCCTTTTAAATAAAAGTCTATTTTTTTCCTCTTCTTAGGGCTACATCAACAGGAAAAAAAGCAGGGAGAATGTACTGAGAACTAATTGAGTGAATCAAGTTTTAAGAAGCTACCACATACCATGTTTGACTTCGAGTTCCAAATGCATGTATCCCTATAGGGAAAAGTGAAGTTTAACCTAAAAATTCAATGTGTTCTTGCCAACAATTGCTTAAACCTGGAAAAAAGAAATTTTGGCAGCGAAGTGCAACTAGTATACTTATCATTTTTCCCAAGATTGAATAAGATGGATGAAAAAAATATTTGCTGAGATTCTAGTAAAATTGGAGTTCTGCAAAAGCTCTGCACTAATTTCAATTGAAAGTGTATTTTCCTTGCGTCTGCTTTGGGCTACATCCACAGACTCGAAGTTGTTTTGGAGCTCTGCAGATGCTTTCAAATGAAAGTGTCATTTTTTTTTGCTGCTGCTTAGGGCTTCTTCAACAGGAAAGAAAGCATACACAGTGCATTGAGAAATTATTGAGTGAGTCAAGTTTCAAGCAGGTAGCTAAAACCGTGATTGATTTAGAGTTCAAAATTCATGTATCCCTATAGGGGAAAAAGAAGGAAAACAAAAATTCCAAGTCTTCTTGCAAACAAACTCTTCAATCTAGAAGAACAAAATTTGAGCAGCCAACTGCTACTGGTAAACTCATCTTTCCCATTAAGTATCAAGAAGATTGGGTGAAAAAATATTTCCTGAGATTCCAGTAAACTTAGAGTTCTGTGGAAGCACTGCAAACGATTTCAAATTAATGTTTATTTTCCTTGCCCTTGGTTGGCACTACTTCAACAGAGAAAGACCCATAGAGATGGCACTGACAACTAATTGAGTGAGTCAAGATTTAAGCAGCTAGCACAAACCGTGTTTGATTTAGAGTTCTAAATGCATATATCCCTATAGGGGAAAACAAAGTGAAACCGAAAAATACAAAGTGTTCCCGCAAATGAACGTTTCATCCTACAAGAACAAAATTTGGTCACACAAGTGCAACTTGTATACACTTCTTTCCTTCCAAGTATCCACAAGATCAGGTGAAAATATATTTTTTTGAGATTCCTGGAAACTCATTGTTTTGTGGAATCTTTGCAAACAATTTTAAATGAAAGTGTATTTCCTTTCTCTTCTTAGGGCTACTTCACCAGGGAACAAAGCCTAGAGGGTGGACTAAGAACAAATTCAGTGAGACAAGTTTCAAGCACTTAAACAAACCGTGTTTTATTTAGAGTTCCAAATGCATATACCCCTATAGGGGTAATGGAAGTGAAACCTAAAATTGCAAAGTATTTCTGAAAATGAGCACTTCAACCTAGGATAACAAAATTAGGGCAGCCAAGGGCAACTGTTACACTCATCTTTTCTGCCAAGTATCAACAAGTTCGGGTGAAAAAATATTTGCTAGATTCCAGTAAACTCAGAGTTCTGTGGAAGCTCTGCAAATGCTTTCAGATGAAAGTGTATTTTCCTTTTCCTCTACTTAGGGCAATTTCAGCAAGGAACAAAGCATAGAGAGTGCACTGAGAATAAATTGAGTGCATCAAGTTTCAAGTTGTTAGCACAAACTGTGTTTGATTTAGTGCGCCAAAAGCACGTATCCCCATCGGGCAAAATGGAGTGAAATCTAAAAACTCAAAGTACTTCTGTAGATGAATGCTTCAACCTAAAAGACTGAAATTTGGGCAGATGACTGTTATCCTTATCTTTCCTTATAAGTATCAA